>NC_087257.1:15358333-15732500 GCF_037042905.1 Lytechinus pictus
AGAATATATTCTAAAAAAATAACATTACAAATGCATGACAGGTAATACAACATATTTCAACATGAACTATTTGCCAACATGACAATAAATACTAACCTTTAAAAAATAATAGAAGCTGGTGTTGGATGGAAAAGAATATCTATGTCATACAGCTTGAAAGACATTACATATGTATGCACTTAATGGTATCTACATGATCATTAAGTTCTTCTACACAGCTTGATATAATGTTGATTTATCCAGTTTGGCAAGTATACTGTTGTGGTTGAGGCAAGGTTAATGGTTTTTCTGAATACTGAACCCCATTTTGTGTAACAAAATGAAATCTATCAGAGTTACATGACAAAGTACAATAGAAGAAAATACCAACAGCTAGGCAAGCTTTTTTACATAAATATTTTTTTCATATAATCTTTGATATTTTTTCTCAACAAAACAAAATGTGGCCAGCTACCCAAATATCAACAATAAGTTGCCAGGGAAGGTTCGTAGAAAATAACCAAAATAGTAATACAGTTTTCTAAACGCATATTTAGAATATTGGTTTATCCGAAAAAGTTTTTTTTTCTTCATACTGTCAAAATGTGAGGTTGTAAAAGTTGAAGACAAAATACAAGACTTTGATATCCGTGTTTTGCTCACTGCTAAGTAGTTGAACTATATTACATATTACATACATACACATCGCATGCTTAAGTGAACCCCAAATCTTGTTCTCTTATTTGTTGAAGCTCTCACCAAACTTCTTCTGCATTCAATCAATACTATATAGCGAGGGATATTATTGATCAATATAAACAAGATCAATCATTTTACAGCTTAGGATGTGATTGTTCAAGATCAATGAGAATCAATGAGAAAATAAATGTATTTATTGTTGGTATTGGGGTGGCTGGACACATATAGCAATATATTCTCGCTGTTAGAAAAAACAAGTGACAATTACATTAGTTAATAGCAAGTATTATAAAACCAGGACATGATCATGGAAAGCAACTGCAGTTTGAGTATATAAAAATATACGCTATAATACAGTTTAAAATACGTTTATTTTCAGTACTGGCAGGACTAGGATCATGATAAAAGATACTAAAAGTTGGCAAGTACTGTGTGATAACGGCATGCATTCTGATCAAGTTTTTGCACAAACATCTACAAAGACTGTTGAGTGGGCAGCAAAAATGGTCGCAAATTATGTTAACAAGTGGAATGCCTCTGGCGGTCTCACCTGCATCACGCGATTCAATATAGCAGCAGTGCTGACTTTGAAAACTACTATAACTCGCGCAAGATGTTCAGTGATACTTGGTTACTCTTATGTCCACGTTTTATGAACTAGACCAATACACTTACAGAGATATAATGGTAATTCAACAAATACCCCCAAGGTGACCAAAGTTCATTGACCTTACATGACCTTTGACCTTGATCATGTGACCTGAAACTCGCACAGGATGTTCAGTGATACTTGATTACTCTTATGTCAAAGTTTCACGAGTCTGATCCATAAACTTTCAAAGTAATGATGGTAATTCAACATATACCCCCATTATGGCCAAAGTTCATTGACCTTTGACCTTGGTCATGTGACCTACAATGCGCACAGGATGTTCAGTGATACTTGATTACTATTATGTCCAAGTTTCATGAATCAGATCCATAAACTTTCAAAGTTATGATGGTAATTCAACAGATACCCCCAATTCGGCCAAAGTTCATTGACCCTAAATGACCTTTGACCTTGGTCATGTGATGTGAAACTCATGCAGGATGTTCAGTGATACTTGATTAACCTTATGTCCAAGTTTCATGAACTAGGTCCATATATTTTCTAAGTTATGATGACATTTCAAAAACTTAACCTTAGGTTAAGATTTTGATGTTGATTCCCCCAACATGGTCTAAGTTCATTGACCCTAAATGACCTTTGACCTTAGTCATGTGACATGAAACTCAGGCAGGATGTTCAGTAATACTTGATTAACCTTATGGCCAAGTTTCATGAACTAGGTCCATATACTTTCTAAGTTATGCTGTCATTTCAAAAACTTAACCTTCGGTTAAGATTTGGTGTTGACGCCGCCGCCGCCGTCGCCGCCGCCGTCGCCGTCGGAAAAGCGGCGCCTATAGTCTCACTCTGCTATGCAGGTGAGACAAAAATGATATGAGACATTCTAAAAATACTGAATAAAACACAAAGGTCATATAATCTTGCATCAAATAGTTATCAAAGAAATTGATCAGTCTCAATGCCGATTAATGCTAACAAACAATGTATCATTATTTACACAGGTGATTCTTCCATGATTTAACATTAGCAAAGTATCGTAGAAACCCTAAGTTGAATGGATACAATTAGCCGTTGATGTTTTATGACTAACTAGATGGATTCTCAACTACATGCAGTCAAATTTATGGCACTGCCTATGCTAGACCAAGAATATATTATATATTTACATTTTTAACATGACCTTGCTGACAATAGAAATTTGACTAAAAATCTTTACTCACCCAAGAGGTAATTTTCAAATTGATCCTTTCAAAGAATTCAGGAGATAAAAAAGTTATCAGTCAGAGTGCAGGTCCCTATGCTAATGAGCAAATTGGCCAGATTCATCCTAATCCTCTCGTGGCTTGTGTTTTGGTCTTCATCAAGCTCATTAAATATGCAAAACCTATGTACTCACAAATATCAGTTGGATGAAAGAATATGCTTTTTGAGGACATGACTGTTATACCATGCACTTTGACCTCATGGGCTATAACATTTCACCAGTCATATGCACAGATAAGCCATATTGGAAGTAGAACCCTCGATGATTCTATACGACATGGGAATTGCTAGGAGATATTTTGGGTATACATGTATATTGATGTCTGTGACCTATGAACTTGAACTACTTCTATTTACTGAGATTATCTGCCTTAAATGTGCATTCACGAACCAAGCTTGAATTTCATCCTATTGACAACTGTACACTTAATGTGAAAATGAACTATTTGAATTTATATAACGATTGCATATCTGTAATCTTGCAATATAATCAGATCCTTACCTAAACTTTGAATTTGAAGTTGATCCCACACATGATTCTTTACTGAGTTACGGCAAGAACAGGATATATTATGTATTTGATGAGTCATTGACTTTTAACCCCAAAATCTGATCAGTTTATTATTTTTAAAAACCTCCATTGAAACTTGCCTCACCTCCTTTTAAATTGGCTTCACCATAATTTGTACTACAGTTTATTATTTTTAAAAACCTCCATTAAAACTTGCCTCACCTCCTTTTAAATTGGCTTCATCATAATTGTACTACAGTTTATTCTTTTTAAAAACCTCCATTGAAACTTGCCTCACTTCCTTTTAAATAATTGGCTTCACCGAAATACAGTTTATTCTTTTTAAAAACCTCCATTGAAACTTGCATCACCTCCTTTTAAATTGGCTTCACCATAATTTGTAGTACAGTTTATTCTTTTTAAAAACCTCCATTGAAACTTGCCTCACCTCCTTTTAAATTTGTAGTACAGTTTATTCTTTTTAAAAACCTCCATTGAAACTTGCCTCACCTCCTTTTAAATTGGCTTCACCATAATACAGTTTATTCTTTTTAAAAACCTCCATTGAAACTTGCCTCACCTCCTTTTATTTTGAATTGGCTTCACCATAATTTGTAATACAGTTTATTCTTTTTAAAAACTTCCATTGAAACTTGCCTCACCTCCTTTTAAATTGGCTTCACCATATAATACAGTTTATTCTTTTTAAAAACCTCCATTAAAACTTGCCTCACCTCCTTTTAAATTGGCTTCACCATAATTTGTAGTACAGTTTATTCTTTTTAAAAACCTCTATTAAAACTTGCGTCGCCTCCTTTTAAATTTGTAGTACAGTTTATTCTTTTTTAAAAACCTCCATTGAAACTTGCCTCACCTCCTTTTATTTTAAATTGGCTTCACCATAATTTGTAATACAGCTAGTTTATTCTTTTTAAAAACCTCCATTGAAACTTGCCTCACCTCCTTTTAAATTGGCTTCACCATAATTTGTAGTACAGTTTATTCTTTTTAAAAACCTTCATTAAAACTTGCCTCACCTCCTTTTAAAATTGTAGTACAGTTTATTCTTTTTAAAAACCTCCATTGAAACTTGCCTCACCCCCTTTTATTTTGAATTGGCTTCACCATAATTTGTAATACAGTTTATTCTTTTTAAAAACTTCCATTGAAACTTGCCTCACCTCCTTTTAAATTGGCTTCACCATAATACAGTTTATTCTTTTTAAAAACCTCCATTGAAACTTGCCTCACCTCTTTTTAAATTGGCTTCACCACAATTCTTAGTACAGTTTATTCTTTTTAAAAACCTCCATTAAATCTTGCCTCACCTCCTTTTAAATTGGCTTCACCATAATTCTTTTTAAAAACCTCTATTAAAACTTGCGTCGCCTCCTTTTAAATTTGTAGTACAGTTTATTCTTTTTTAAAAACCTCCATTGAAACTTGCCTCACGTCCTTTTAAATTGGCTTCACCCTATACAGTTTATTCTTTTTAAAAACCTCCATTGAAACTTGCCTCACGTCCTTTTAAATTGGCTTCACCCTATACAGTTTATTCTTTTTAAAAACCTCCATTGAAACTTGCCTCACCTCCTTTTAAATTGGCTTCACCATAATACAGTTTATTCTTTTTAAAAACCTCCATTGAAACTTGCCTCACCTCCTTTTAAATTAGCTTCACCACACTTCTTAGTACAGTTTATTCTTTTTAAAAACCTCCATTGAAACTTGCCTCACCTCCTTTTGAATTGGCTTCACCATAATTTGTAGTACAGTTTATTCTTTTTGAAAACCTCCATTGAAACTTGCCTTGCCTCCTTTTAAATTTGTAGTACAGTTTATTAAAAAAAAAAACCTCCATTGAAACTTGCCTCACCTCCTTTTAAATTGGCTTCACCATAATTTGTAGTACAGATCTTATTCTTTTTAAAAACCTCCATTGAAACTTGATCACCTCCTTTTAAATTGGCTTCACCATAATTTGTAGTACACTTTATTCTTTTTTTAAAACCTCCATTGAAACTTGCCTCACCTCCTTTTGAATTGGCTTCACCATAATTTGTAGTACAGTTTATTCTTTTTTAAAAACCTCCATTGAAACTTGCCTCGCCTCCTTTTAAATTTGTAGTACAGTTTATTCTTTTTAAAAACCTCAATTGAAACTTGCCTCACCTCCTTTTAAATTGGCTTCACCATAATTTGTAGTACGTACAGTTTATTCTGTTTTAAAACCTCCATTGAAACTTGTCTCACCTCCTTTTAAATTGGCTTCACCATAATATTCAGGTAATTAAGGTATATTCATTCTTTTTTTTAAAACATCATTGTTCACTTCCCTCACCTAGATCATTTGGCTATAATATATATAATACCTTTTATTCTACACTATTCTTCCCTTTAAAAAAAACCTGATTGTACTCCTGCCTCCCCTGATCTGACATTTGCCTCTCAACGTACTGTACATAGTGTTATATATCGGAAACTTCGTTTTACCGAATTGCCATGCACTCTCTCCGACGCGTCTTAGCTAGACAGCATGGAATACTACCAGCCGATGGTACACACACGCACACACACACACGTTATTTGACAACTTGTCTCTGGAGCCAAAGTTCCTCGCATATAACTATCTGCATGCCTGCACGCAGTGTGTATTGAACACGCACGACCACGATCTAATGAATATTCATCGGCGAGAGTGACGTCATTTTACGAGTCTCCTTTCAAACTTGGATCATAAGTGCCTACCTTTTGATTTCGATTTGTGATTTTGTGCACCGTCATCGTGGGCCGCGCCGATCGAGACTGGCCTGTGTTAACTGAACAAAATGTCTCCAAAAGTAGCTGTTGTAAGTAAACTTGTTATTGTATGATATCGTGTGATGCCGAATTTGAATTGTTAAGGTTTATTATGCGAGGCGATTAATATTACAAACCTCACTAAAACTTAAGTTTAGTAAAAACCACTCACACGTATTGCGAGGTTAGTATTAGTATAATATTAATATAACCTCGCACCACGAACCGCGTTTGGCAATGGATTTCTAACTAGTGGGTCTCGCGTGCTGGGATCTCACTTCTTGGGTCCACAACACACGACTTCTATGGCTTGATTTTTCTGTGCGCGGCAACATGTAATGAACCCTTGGGTGAGTAAAACCTACCTCGGGCGAAGTTCGTGCAGGCTCCTCATCTAACGTTAGACAGCTGGCAGCCGTCTGTTTCGAGGAGTTTTTTTATTTTTTTTATTTTTTTTTATTTCTCCTCGTACACAGACGGCTCGCTATCGTGCAGCCACCATTAGGGGACTTGCAATACAAAATCCCCCCGTCGGGGCTCTTCAATTTTTGTCTTTAATGAATCCATTACGTCTTACCCCCGTTTGGGAACGGACCGCAGTTCGGATTGCAAACTGCGGTATTTCACCCCATTTTGCGTTTGAAAATCTAAAACATCATTTCCAAGCCCTGGGGGTCGTTTCATAAAGCTGTTCGTAAGTTAAGAGCGACTTTAACAACGACTGGTGATCATCGCCAATTGTACCATTTACCGCAAGACATGATCACCAGTCGCTCTTAACTTACGAACAGCTTTATGAAACACCCGCCTGATCAACCCCGCTTGGCCAGGTAATCCCCACAGGCCAGATTATGAGCGTTGAGCCAAGGACGAAATGATAACAACAGCTGTGCTATTAGTATTACGTAAGTCTTCTCTGCCTGTAGAAGGACCTTCGGAATTAAATTATTGTATTCGATATTTAATCACGTTTTCAAAGGCATATTGTATTCAGAAATTCAATGCTAGCCCATTTTCAATTTCGAACAAAGAAAATCAACCTCGAAATAAGGAAAGTAAGTGAATAAAAAATGGCGACATGTTTTCCCGGACCGCATTCGGGCTGTTGTGTTATCTTCGGACCGAGGTCAAGAAACAGGTGTTTTGATACTTAAATTGCATGCCTGGGGCAGTAGGGTTTTCGTACTTGGAGAAGAGGGGTATAGTGTTATCAAACGGAGCTCTTTCGTCATGCAAACTTTTGAAAATTAATGCGACCGAAATGCAAATTACTAATACTAATTTAATTAGTATTGGGTCATTCCATCTGGATTCACCCAGTGGTTGCACCCGACCGTCTCAGAATTCGTTGTAAATTGGTACACATAAAATTCACCATGGCCCACGCACAAAACAAAAAAATTAGTCCAATTGGTCCGTCGGTTCTCGCGCTACGGCCCGCCCTTTTCTCCTTGTTTTGACAAAAATGGGCGTGACCCTCAACTTTCAATGGCCACTGCGTCGTAACGTGTTGACCAATTTTCATGAAACAGGTACCATTTATTAGAAAATTCAGAGAGGAATCCAAAACATGCATCAAATAATGTATTGGAGCGATTTATAAGGTCATGATCTTTGACCTTTACTTTGACCTTGAGTTTGACCCCCGGACAAATAATTTTTAAACTTGATTTTCGTGTATGTTAATCATTTGTATGATATTGACAAAATATGTTAAAACCAATGATGATATTTAATGTCTTCACCTTTTAAAACTCTTCCAAAGATACAATGAAATTTCACTCTACTCCTACATACTGATATTCATGTTAGTAAAGTGATAACCATTTACATGATTTCTTCCAATCTTAAGTTACAGTATGCATGCACATGAAAAGAAATTAAGCTCATCAGTTCACAAATGAAACATTAAACATTTATGCTCATGAATAGGTATCTGTTTAGGCAATTTGATGTTCAGCAATATATGTCATATATATACATATATATATATATATATTCTTGTTAGTAAATAGGCATATACTCAACAACTTGATGATAAAAGTAAACACTTTACTAACAAGAATATATATATATATATATGTATATATATGACATATATTGCTGAACATCAAATTGCCTAAACAGATACCTATTCATGAGCATAAATGTTTAATGTTTCATTTGTGAACTGATGATCGAGCTTAATTTCTTTTCATGTGCATGCATACTGTAACTTAAGATTGGAAGAAATCATGTAAATGGTTAACACTTTACTAACATGAATATCAGTATGTAGGACTAGAGTGAAATTTCATGGTATCTTTGGAAGAGTTTTAAAAGGTGAAGAAATAAAATATCATCATTGATTTTAACATATTTTGTCAATATCATACTAATAATTAACATACATGAAAATCAAGTTAAAAAATTATTTGTCCGGGGGTCAAACTCAAGGTCAAAGTAAAGGTCAAAGGTCACGACCTTATAAATTGCTCCAATACATTATTTGATGCATGTTTTGGATTCCTCTCTGAATTTCCTAATAAATGGTACCTGTTTCATGAAAATTGGTCAACACGTTACGACGCAGTGGCCATTGAAAGTTGAGGGTCACGCCCATTTTTGTCAAAACAAGGAGAAAAGGGTGGGCCGTAGCGCGAGAACCGACGGACCAATTGGACTAATTTTTTTTGTTTTGTGCATGGGCCATGATGAATTTTATGTGTACCAATTTACAAGGAATTCCGAGAGGGTCGGGTGCAAAATTGCACATTCATTGGGTGAATTGGCATGGAATGACCCTATTCCCTCTTGGCATTGATTGCCAAAAAACGGGGAAAAAATCAAGTTAAAAGGAACAAAAACAGTGACTTACCTCGGCTGTCGCGCAACTTCACTCTCCTGTTTTATCCGAACTTAAGTGCATAAACATATGGCCATTGAGTCCCCTGTACAGATCGCGCTAGAACTTCGGTCTCTGTATTATTTTGGTGAGTGAAGCCAACGGAGTTCAGCTGAACAACCAATATAACAGAGACCGAAGCTTTTGGTCTAGCTCCACTCCACTTCACTGCCGCTACACTAGGTGGAGCGTAGTGTAGCGGTAGTGAAGTGGCCGGAGTGAAGCCTGCACGGACTTCGCCCGAGGTAAGTAAAACTATGGATCCTACTAGTAGGATCCATGGTAAAACTAATTTAAGTAATTAAGTGAATATTTACACAGTATTGCAAATTGCAATCAATCGAAACATATGCCCATTTGGGAATGTAACCTATTGTGGTTTTTAAACCATTTTAACTCATTTTTTAAAATCATGAATATGCAAGATAATGTAAATTTGTAAGGTAGGTATAAATTAAGACTCTATTTTCTGTTTTACTTGTGTTTATTTTATTAAACAAGCTTTGTAAATCATTAGGTTTAATTTCAATCAGTAGATCTAGAATTTATTGTGTTTTTTGTTTTTCCATTCTGGCAACAGGTAACTGGAAGCAACTCTGGAGTTGGCCTTGCCATTGTCCGAGCTTTCTGCAAGAATTTTGGTGAGAATGGAGCTGTTTATTTGACGGCTAGGAACGAGGAGCGAGGGATGCAGGCCGTAGAAGTCTTGAAGAAGGAAAGTCTTAATCCTAGATTCCATCTTCTTGATGTGGATGATGTTTGCAGTATGGAGAAGCTTCGAGATGATATCAAAACTAAACACGGTGGTGTGGACATCCTGGTCAACAATGCAGGAATCGCCTATAAGGTTTGTATCTGGGAGCCATGACTGTACACATGATTGGTGAAATGTTCTTGTGCTAAATGAATTAGTCCTAAATAATTCCTCTGCAATGAAAAGCAGGCCTTGGCCACCAGCCATTCATAGATATGTTTGTAAGTAACTAACAGCTTTAGGATTTAGGAAACCATTACGCTTTTCACACTGCATTTCCTTAACCCCATATGCCCCGGACTATCCTTAACCCCATAGGCCTACTATCTTTTTTTTGTTTCACACTGTCTCTCTTAACCCCATACTATTTTCTTAGCCGGGGTTAATGCCTTGAACCTGGAATATCGCACAGCTCATGAATATTGATGATTTTGCCACACAGAGCGTAATTAACGTGCAATTTTGACTTCAGTGATTGGCTAATGCTTAGCTTCACTTTTCCTTAGCCTGCTTTAATTTCACACTGCATCTCCTAGCAACGCAATTGTGGTGATAGCACGGCAAAAACTCTGCATTTTTGCAGGGCCAGATAGTACTGTACTATTTACTGTGCTAGCCCACTTTGCTAAAATGTAGTGTGAAACCGAAGTGGGCTTGATACTTGATGGAGTAATCCCTTTGGCAGCTCATACAGGAAGCTATACAGGGATGATGAATAAAGTGGCTAAGCTTAACCCCGTGAGGGGGGGGGGGTCTTAGAACCACCAATTTCCAGGGGTTAAGGAAAATATGTGCAGTGTGAAAAGCATAATTGTGTGTCATATATCTAAACAGTTTTTATCTTGTCCGTTACTTTGTGCAGGATGATAAACCTATGGCGGAGCAAGCTGTTGGGTCTATCAAAACCAACTACCATGGTGTCCTTTTGATGACTAATACATTCCTCCCTATCATCAGAGATGGTGGAAGGTAAGATTAGAACAATTTTTATTTATTTATTTAAAACGGTTTAATTCAACAAGGGTGTCTATAGCGGCTGAAAAGCCGAATTGCATTACCCTTTACAATCATTTACATAAAAAATACAATCAATATCAAACAAAGAACAACTGAATTTACACAAACTCTACATCTTAAATACACTTATATCACGATATAAATTAAATTAAATTCCTCTTGAGATTCAGTTCAGTTTAAAAAGAGCCCACTTTGGTTATAAGAATGCTTTCTTGCTATGATTTATTATGAGACAACATTCTTTCTTAGTGTGAATGATATACATTAAGTCTGTGTACTGTTTTGGGGGACTAGATTTACTTTTTGATTTTGAAGATTTTTTTTGGGATAAAGATGTGTTGAATTGCAATATTACTTTTCATTTCATGGTGTTTTATCAGTTGTTTGCAAAATTAAAGTAGGAATAAGACTTCAGATGGTTATTTAATTTTAACTCACAGACGGAAAGTAAATCAAACTTCCCTCTATAGGCTTGTAAATTGGAATCATCCTATTCTCAGTGGTGTTTATCCACTTGGTCTATAAGCAGATGGTCTAATTATTTGATTGTCTCACACCATTATGGTTAAACCCACTTGGTCTACTCTCAATTTGGTTTGATTACCATTTGTTCTAATACTTGGTTTGTTATTGTAATGCTATCTAATATCCAGATAATCTCTTTTGCACTTTTTTTACTATTGTTTTATACTTTGTCAAATTAAATTTGGTTCATCAATCTAATCATATGGAATATAGGATATTACATGTGTAGATGAAATGGGTTTTAATAGCATAATTGGAAATTAGAGAAAATGGTAAATTATGGGATAAATAGGAATGAGACCAAATGGTCAGTAGGTGATGTGGTTATAGATGAACTAGGATTAGACTATGTGAAAAGCGACAAAAACTTGTACACAAAGTGGAAGTAGACCTAGTGGCAATTTCTCCTTTCTGTTCGGACCATCAGGTTAACAGTTTTTTTGCACGTTTTTTTTAGGATTGTCCACCTAGCCAGCTTGGTTGCTGCCAGGACCTTCTACAACATCAGCGAAGAACTCCAACAGCGCTTTCGTGACGTTTCGACCGAAGAGGGCGTGACAGGCCTCATGAATGAATTCATTGAGTGAGTAGGCAATTATTGCATTTATGTTATTAGTTGATTTTTAGGGTTCCCGTGAGGGTATTTTACAATGGCATTCTGTTGCAGCTGTCATTCGGGAAGTGCATTCTTTGGTTGATAATTCGGAAATGGGTCTAAGACAAGAACATATGCATATTTGCATAATGTTTTTTTCAGCACTTCAATACACAAGTCCCCTGTCAGGACATTTAGGCTTCAAGTGCAGACCACATTCCTCAAGCTGAAGGATTTGCACATCAAACTACCATGGTAGTATGTCTTCTAAATTCAAACACTTCTGTCATGCACAAAAAACATTTAAAATAGTGTTTGTATTTTCATTAAATTTTTTTTTTGCAGGGCAATGAAAGAGGGAGAGCCATGGACGAAGGGCTGGCTGGATTTTTCTTACGGAACCAGCAAACTTGGAGTGGTGGCCCTCACCAAGGTGCAGGGTGAGATGGTGAGGAAGGATGCAAGCAAGAAAGATGTTCTCATCAATTGTGTAAGTAGCTCTTGCTCTGTGAATGAAATGTGACTAAGGTAGCTTAGTCTGCAGGCAC
This sequence comes from Lytechinus pictus, assembly GCF_037042905.1. Taxonomy (NCBI): domain Eukaryota; kingdom Metazoa; phylum Echinodermata; class Echinoidea; order Temnopleuroida; family Toxopneustidae; genus Lytechinus; species Lytechinus pictus. The sequence continues at coordinate 15,370,521 of NC_087257.1, forward strand.
AGACCCTGATCAAAATTTTCATCTTCACATAAGACTGGCCCAAACACAACTTGCTGTTGAGGGACCTTCTGCACACAAAATCAGTGGTAAGGACGTAGGCTGCATATTCAGACCACTTTCTTCCAGCGATGAAGGGTTTGCAGTTCTACCTTAAAGGCACCTTATCAACAGTTTGTTCAACACCTCTTAGCAGGTGTCAGAATTCTGCTATGAATTATCATTTCAGAGCAGCCTTTCCCCATGTACCCCCCCATCGTATTTTTCTGTGATAAAATGTAAAGATAAGTAGTAAAAATAATTCTTGCATGAACGCCAAGGCTCTGACTTGTGCCGAAACTGCAGCTAGTATGTGTCCTGCTTCATAATACTTTGGTCGTAATTGGTCGTACAGTATACATTGAGGGGAAATCCTGTATGTGTATGGTCATTTATCCTGGATAATTAGATATTTTTTCCCCTGTTCTGGGGAATGTTTTATGATCATTGTCAATATCATCACAACATAATCTTTTTCCTTTGTGTCTTATTCTTTTGACAGTGTTGTCCTGGCTACGTAGTGACAAACATGACAGCTGACCACACCGGTGACGATGCCAATAGTAGGATCACCCCAGACCAGGGGGCAGACACTCCTGTCTACCTGTCCCTCCTCCCGGCCGGGACCGCAGACATCCAGGGTAGGTTTGTTTCCAAGAGAACTGTCAAGAATTTCTTTGAGGATGACATCAGACCAGTCACATTCAACTAATCCGTTTTTGTTGCCTCCTTATTCTACTAGGTCTTTCTCAAAAATGTTTGTTATATCTATTAGATAGACAACTTAGATAGTGTTATACATGTAAAGACATTTTTGCAGCATATGATGCAGGCCCAATTGTGTTACTTTGTAAATTTGGAATATTCTGTTTGGTATATTTAGCTTGAAAGTGACACTGTCAACTTTTAAAACATCACACATACACTGGCTGAAAGTGACCGAGTTAAGATACTGAAAACATGCTCAGTTCTTTGAAATGAAAGAAAAGTCTTATAAAAAGGGCTGACTTTGCAAAATCTAACATTTCTAAGTAACATTTACTTCTTGCTTTTTGGTGTGAATTTAAGTAAAATCTTACAGGAAGTCTGGTTAAAAACTCTCTGAAAATCAGCAGGGGAGTAGACACGGATTCACCCATGTTCCAAATGTTGGTTTTAGAATCATCATAATTTGTGCCACTCAAAAACTTGCATAGTTGTGGTTTCATCAACTCAGAACTCCTACGTCACAATTAGAGTACTGGTATACTTATATTTTGATCAACCGCACATATTTACTTTTTATAGCTTAATGAATTTTGGATAGTGCAATATACAGGGTAGGCCTATATTGAAGTTTGTAGACTCAGATTACGCATAACTGGCCTGTATTACAGAAATGAACAAAATTTTGTAACTGTTGTTTGATATTAGGTATCCATGCAATTAATATATTATACTACATCATATTTTATTTTATTATCCTAATATCCTCACAAAGGATTTAGATTTTTTATATTGAAATATGCCTTATACATAAATATTTTCATCTTTTAGTTAAGAGTTAATCTGCTCAATATTTTTGGTGTTATCATCAGGGGTGTGAGAGTTCAGATTTTTATCTGATTTCAGATTTTTTTCGTTTTGATTTTCAGCTTATTTTTGGCTCTCCTCTGTACAAAAAGTATGGGAGCTCTTTCTATTTCAGAATTTTTCTACAAGTTTCAGCTTTTTTCAGATCTTTTTATTTGGGACCACTCACACCCCTGTATCATGGAACCTTTTTTAATAATTAATGAAATGCAATATACTTATCATTGCTGAAATACAGTAGAGAGAGAGTTTGGCTGACCCGGTTTCTATGGATTACCAATATGGTGCATAATGATTAGCTAGGCAAGCCCAATTCAAAAGGAAATTGCGCCATGTTGGTAACCCATTGAAACCGGGTTGGCCGAACTCTTTATATTAAAAAGGGGAATCCAGCCTTGGTCATAAAATGTTGTGTTGGAAAGGAGAAAAATAAATATAACAGAATGGTGAAAGTTTGAAAGAAATCGGACAAGCAATACGAAAGTTACAGGTGCTTTAAAATTGAGATCCCTAATACTATGTAGATTTCAAATTGGCAACTGGGTAAGTAAATTATGACAAGGGGCAAGGACAACTTTCCCATAGGCCATGTACTTTATTATCAGGGATTTGTGGTTTTCTCCTAAGTAACCATTCCCCTGGGACCGTAATCTAAATATAACCCAAGTAATATATTGTTTTATATCCTCATAAAAGAAAAATATAATTTGAAGTAAAACTTTTTGAAAAAAATGACATTTTAGCCATTTTATGTATTTGAGTACATGGATGAGTAGTCCTTGCCTTACATCACTATGACATCACATATGTGGCCAATTTGAAGTCTCCATGGGTATAGTGATTACCTATATTTACAACTTTTAAAAACTCAAAACTGTCTTATTGTTTGTCCGATATTGTTCAAACTTTCACCTATCAACTTGTGTGATTTTTCTTTGTCCTCTACCAACAAGTTTTTCTTTGGGTTGGATTCCCCTTTAATGGCTCTGCTGAAATAACAATCATTGCGCCCTCTCTTGACTAGATAATAGTAAAAAATGTAAGAATAAGATTATATTTTTATCTAGTTCAATTTGAGATGTCTGGAATTGTCATATTTTTTTCAATATGAGATAGTTGCTCTAAAAAGTATACTACCTTTTTATGGGGACAAATTACATAAATAACCAGTTCTGATATACTTTGATTGAGTAGCAAGATTAGGTTAATTGACTCAATATAATCAAATCATTGAGTGTGATAGATCAATGATTGCTGAGAATACCATCAACTCAGATCATACAATCAGGGTATGCATGCTGAATGCATATTTTAAAAAGAGTGCCAATTTCCACTGTTCCAATAAGCGCACATTTTGACCGGTACCTCTGGGACTGCTGAAAGCACCCATTAGCCACTGGAAAGGTGCTTTTGTTGTTAGGCAAAAAAAATATTTTAAAAAGGTGGTCACATGATGAGATCTGGCCAATCAGATGATTAGGATCCATACCACCATTTCATGATATATTATAAAGCGAATCATGCTTGATTATTTTTTTGGCAAAGCTATCGCCCCATTGAGATTAAAGGTGTGCAATATACCCATGCTGTAGTGTAAATAATAACTTGTTCCGTTTATATTTTGTGTGAGTCTATAGTTTTTACTTCATCTCTCGTATTTGTCAATTGTTATTCACTTATGTATTGCTAAGTTGTTAAAGATAAATTCCAGTTTTGGTAACGATCTCAAAATGACTTTTTACAGAATCTAATATAATGACCACCCAAGTGTCTGTTTGTATGAATAAAAAATATGTGCCAAAGGATTCTGGAAGAAATTGTGTAATTGCTGAGAAATAAGCAAAATAAGCGCGAATTCGGTCACTTCCGTCGGGTCTTTATTCCAGTAATAATAATACACTGTCCCACGTGTGCCTATCTGTGTTGGTGATCTTCAGTGTGAACATTTTTCAGCGTAGATTTCAAGATTTCACAAAGTTCAGTTTATGTAACTGTACCAGATCTAGATCCTCGATGATATACTGACAATTAAGCCTGGTTTTACAGACTTTCTCATGAAATCAGTGTTTACTGCAACTACTGGCATTTCTCTTTAAGTTGAGGTAGTCATTCAAACTGAAGTTGTAAAGTGCTGCATGTGTAAAATACATGACCAAAATGATAATTTGTGTTTCTGTATAAATGTTACAACAACTTGCCATGGTAGAAAATATGCCATGAACTCAACTATGCAATACTTACGTTTTTAATAATTCTAGATACCTCTACTTGTATTCCGCATGAACTGCCTTCATAGAAGCTGGTAATATTTTTAGCTTCATTATAGGTTTTATATTTTGAAATTAGCTGAGTTTTACTAAAGGGAGATACGACCTTGGTGTTTGACTACATGTAGTCCTGTTGTGTTTTTGCATTCACATTACAATAATACTACTTATTATAGCGCCTATTATTTTATCAGAAGTTTCTAAAGCGCACTTCATTGATGCAGTATAATAACCCTCACTAGGTTATTCTCACATAAGACTCCACTATTCCTGTTTTTACAGTCATATCCTAAAAGCAAGTTTTATTCCACTTTTGGTGACCAGTTTGAAGTGAATTTTTACTGGGTCCAGCTAAAAAAAAAATTGTTTTTTTAAAGATCAAGATGATTATGAATCTAATGTTGGTGCAAGGTCTACAAGTCAAAAACTGAAGCAAAAAGAAATTAGATTTTTGATGATCCTAGATGAACCAAAATAGATATTATTTTCAGGCTATACATAGTTATTAGTGACATACACATGCTGTCCTATTAAAGTCATGTTACCTTTGTGAGGATCCGATTATGAATGATATCGTAAATTTGATAGTTATACACCATTGAATATATCTGCTCAATTATCGATTCTCTTTCTGATATATAAAAGTTAAATGATAAATATGTTAATTCTGTAATTTCTAGATCTATGAATTTGTGATCATCATAAATATGAAAGCAATATTTGACAATAAAAGTCAAGTAATATAAGTCCATTAAGTTGGTTTAAACCAGCATCTTGTTAAAGCTAGAATGTACTTTTAAGTATATTCACAAATAGATTAATATATTTTTTTAATATTTGTATAAAATTTATATTATGAAACACAAGCAATGTACCAGTAGTTTGTTACGGAGAGTGCTTGCACCTGAGAATAAATTAGTCCATAGTACTGTCAATGTGATGGATTGGTGTGTGTTTTACACTTTAATGACTATGATTTTTTGGGGGGAGGTATCAGTTTTGGTAACTGATTGATTGATTAATTTATTGATAGATTGATATTTTAATTGCATATTCATTGCCAGCCGATTTGATTCATGTATTGATCGATTGATTGATGGATGGTTGTTGGGTAAGTTGACTGATAAGTTGTTTGATTGATTGATTGATTTATTTATTGTTTGATTTATGTATTTATTGTTTGGTTGATTGATCGATTATTTATTCATTTATTTATTTGTTTATTTATTTATTTATTCACTTATAGTTTCATTAATTTATTAACTGATTGATTGTTTGGTTGATTGATTGATGATTGATCGATGATTGATTGATGATTGATTGTTATTTTTATTGATTGATCAATAGAATTATTGACTAATAGAATGATTGACTAATAGAATGATTGACTAATTGATTGATTGACTATTTGGTCGATTGACTGATTGATTGTTTTTTCGTTTATTGATTGATTATTTGATTGATTGATTGAATGATTAAGTGATTGCTTGATGGATGGTCGATTGGTTTATAGTTGTTTGATTTGTTAATTGATAAACTAATTGATCACCTAATGTTTGGTCGCTTGATAAGTTGTTTATTTTTGTTTTACTCATTTTAACATCGATTGATTGAATTTTGGAATTGCTGAATTGGTTTATTGATTGAACGAATGTGGCGATTGGTGTATTGGAAGATGAGATATAAGAGGGATTTGAAAATTAATTGATTATTTGATTCGTGTACAAAATAATTGATGGTCTGATGGGTGGATGGGTTGAATAAGAAAAAAAATATTGAAAAGTTGATTTGTCAATTTTGATTAAATTTGTTGTTCATGATTTTAAGGTTATGAATCTTCCGCATCTAATATAATGGAAATGTGTGTTAATAGAGGGTTCGGATCCGTATTAAAAAATGACACTTTTTTATAAAAATGTGCAAGGAGTTCACGAATTTGATAAAAAATATATATTTGGGGACCAAAATTGCTCCCCTTTCCCGAATTGATGGATGTTTACCTTTATACGTTGCTTAGCATGTTTAAATGGAAACACAATCCTTTAAAAAACGTTCCTTTTAGAAAAAAAAATGGTTTAACAAAAAATTCAAATTTATGATTTTCCTTTATTCTAAGGCTATGACTTTAATGAATGCCTTTTTCAGTTCAGACAGGAAATCTGCCCCAATTCGGTGTTTAAAGATGGTTCGGAGCAGTCTAAATTAATATAATTTTCACAATTTGCTACTTTCGAATCAAAGTGGCAAGTGGATAGCTCACGATTGTAGTAAAAATATCATATTTTCAAAATGTTTTTTCTTTTGTTTTTATTTGATTCGTATTAATGTTTTCTTTTCTAAGATTGTGGATATATCCGCCCATGTGGGGGCGTTAAGGGGTGGTTTAAATAAGTTTTAATGTTAAAACAATCGCCAATTATGGCCTATGAAATAAGGGGTTACATGGAACTCACAATTATAGTACAAATATCAAGTTTATTGCTTTTCCTGGTTTTTCATCCGGTGTGCCTAATTAAGTGTTACGATGGATTTAGGGACAGTTTAGTAGGTTCAATTTTGAGAATTCACAAATGACAAGAGTTAATTAATGATTAATGTTCTTCATTTGATTCCAATTAATGACTGTTCTTCATGATTCCAATGACTACTTTCTCATTTAGAATGGTTGCCACCAACCCCCATTTGAAGTTTAGAGAGGTCTTGGAGCAGTCTATATAACATAAAAAATGACACTTGGGCCAAGAAATGTTAGAGTTCGCTACTTGTTTACCCCCCTTTTTTGTTTATAAAATCGTAATTGTTCTATAATAATACGTTTTTAAAAAGATTTGACAAGCGATGTTGTTGTTAAAGAGTAAAGTATGATCAAAAGTCATGCTTAAGAACCTCAATAGTAGGTCTAACCCCAGCGATGGGCTGCTTTTTTGTTTCAAATCCATTAACTTTTCGCACGTAAACGTTGCTAACCGTCTATTTGTATTAGCCCTTCACGGCGCGCGAAGGGGGCGGGGAAAACAATTGTAAGATTATTCTTCAGAGGGGGTGTGTTTACTTTAAGTCTAGAGTGTTGTCCCTGATTTATGAAAAGGAAATGAAATGAAAGTTCATTTCTTTTATTAAGATTATCTCGTTCTGTACAAAGTTCTTAACAAGCACCTGATGTTGATTGCATTGGTGGCAACAAGTGCGTATCGAAAACACCTTTGTAAAATCCCAATAATCACAAAATAATACAATGAATGAAAACAAAATATTACTCGGGGATGGTGCTACAAGTGGGGGGGGGGGGCAGAAAATGATTAGCCCTATGATTTTTTTGTTCAAATTGCAAAAAAAGGGAAAAGAAACAAGAGCAATGAAAAAAAATAAAGAAAGAAGCGTTACCGATGTTACAATAGTATACAGAAGAAAATGGCGTCATTGAGCAAATGCATACAACCAAATAATGATTCCCTGATTTGCCAAAAATAGTTACATCAAATGACATCAACATGTTTCGTTACTATTGAACACAGTGTTTTGTGAATCAAAGTATGAAGCTCTGATCGCAGGAGTTTTTTGACAAAAGAAAAAAATACATTCAACATAAATTATGTTGACCAAACCACGAATGAAAATAAGCATTGTCATTTTACAAAAGAAACATTTTGGAAACATTTTTTCGGAAACATTTTATCCCCAATTTCTCTTAGAACTCAATAAGTTTCATGGAAAACAGTTGAGATTTAACCATGAATAAATGGAATTAATGTGATAACAGAATTATAGTATTAGCTTTCCTTTAATTCTAAAAATAAATCTGTCATCTGCTATCATTGTAATCATAGGATAATTAAAAAACGGCAATGCGTCTATAATGAGAATTTTCTACAGAAAAAAAAGTTAGAGTGTCCGTTTGATTAGCTAATTGCGTAAAGCCAATTGAACAAAATAAAGGAGAAAGTTATTGAGATAACTCTTAAGGCCACAAAAAAAGAGGTTAATTTGTGATAGAATGAATCAACTAGAAAAAAAGTAATTTCGTGCCTCGTCGTCCTCCATCGTAAGGAACTGAGTAACTGACGAATAAAAATCCCGCCAAATGTTAGCAAAGTCATCGGGAGCAAGTCCGAATTGCAACATAAAGCAAAAAGGAAGGAATTAAACAATGCTGATTGTTTACAGAACGTGCTAATATTGACAAGGAAGGTATAAGGATTATAGGTATGCACCAAGTAAATTTATTCTCGCGATACCACAATCTGGAATTGTTTTTTGAGGAATGGGAGAGACAAAGCTCGCGTGGATGAAGCAATTAGCACGAGTGTGTAACAGGTGGGTGGTTGGTCGCGTGTCAGATAGGACGAGAGCGAGTGAGAGAAAGTGAAGAAAATGAGGGGGGGGGGGTAAGGGGAGGGATTATGCTGGGGGAGGGAGGGCGGGGGAGGGGTTGAGGAGAAACAGTGATGTATGTGAGCCCTTTTTTCTATTAAAAAAATATTATTATCATTATCTATTCATTTGTTATATTATTAATTTAGATTTTCTGGGGTTGGATGGGGTGGGGGGGGGGGGGTTAAAACCCTACACAAGACCCAACCGCGTCACCCCAAACAAAGAAACTGAAAAACAATATACACAGGAGAAATGAGATGGTGTCTCTCGGAGAACAGAATAGGATTAATTTACAAAACAAAATTATGAAATATCGGGTAAAGGGCCCATATGGCTGAGATTTATCATTTTTTTCTTTTAACAAAAATTAAATTTGGCATCAGTATGCTCACACTCGACTCATCGGTCGAGTAAATATATTATAAAAAGAAAGAAATGGAAAATATGGGACAAGACATGAAGATACAGGGACGCAGAGAGCGAGAAAAAAAAAAGATTTGGGGGATTTTAAGAAGAAGAAGTAGAAGAAGAAGAAGGAGAAGAAGGAGAGGAGAAGAAGAAGGAGAAGAATAAGAAGAAGAAAAGGAGGAGAAGAGGAAGAAGAAAAGGAAGAAGAAGAACAAGAACAAGAACAAGAAGGAGAAGGAGAAGAAGAAGGAGAAGAACAAAAAGAACAAGAACAAGAAGAAGAATAAGAAGAACAAGAAAAAGAAGAACAAGAAGACGAAAAGGAAAAAAGAGGAGAAGACAGAGGAGAAGAAGAAGACGGAGAAGAAGAAGATGATGATGAAAAAAGAGACGAAGACGAAAAAATTAAGACACTACAGAATACTAACAGAAGAAAATCAAAAAGAAGAAGAATATAAATGAGAATATCTACTTTAATAAACTGATTTATAAAGAGGATGAGTTGAATATTTTCCACGACACCCCAACTTTGAACTGTTTAAAAGAAGAAAAAAAAATGTCTCCGTTGGAAGACGTGTGTGTTTACGTGTGTTTGGATGCAATGAAAAGCAGGGAAGGATTAAAAAGAAAAGTTAGAATAGGCGCTAAAAGGGTGTCTCTTACTTATCTTTACAAATACCAGAACTACTTCAATATCTAAAGGGTACTCCAGTTGAAGCATTTAAGTGGCAATCGTTTAAATAAAAATGACCAGCTTTTAAACGCCAATGGCCACGCGAGTCAAGTGTTTAAGCTCTGTCAATCCACTTGTTGGGCAAACAACAAAAGTGAGAGTATTTTCCGATCAAATATACTAATGTAGACCAACCTCTTGGCTTTACACCCAAGAATTTCCTTAATTATACAATGTATCAATATAATGTGGAAGGCGTTTATTGGGGGAAGGGTACTCGGTGATATTCTGATGTCCAGGAACTTTTGTATTGATCTTTTGAGAAAAAAAATTGCAGTCCCTCAAAAATATGGTTTATATTTCATTCTGAACAAAATGCAGTTTAAATTTTGTCACACAATTAGTGTAATGTTGTGTGCTGTTGGATCCCATGTCTCGGAACGTTAAATTTGTTTACCACAAGGAGAAACACCGCAAAAAATTGCCTGGCAGCTAGACTATATTTTGGTTGAAAGGGCGTGGCCAAAAGTGTTCTCTTTTTCATTCAGAGACTTTAAAAAGCGAAAGTTACTATCAAATTTTGAAATGACTAAAAGTTTGTGATCTCTAAAAGGACAACCTTGTTTTATGGACATCAATCGCATTTAAGCCCTTTTTTCGTCGTCTATGTTTAACCATTGGGGTTCATTAAAGTTGCCTTAAATATCAGGAGCCTTCATTCTTATCAACTTGATCGGATGTGTTCCACTTTCATGACTGTGGACACCTTTAGTATTGAGGGAAAATAAAGGATTCTAAAATTAAAAAATAATTGTCTGGAATTCAGTCTTCTTGTTTTTCACAACTGTAGCTACTGTTCGTCATAACTTATACCATTCACAATCTGAAGTGAGAAAGCGACCTAATATTCTAATTTCTCTTCAATTTATTACCAATGATGCTTGCCATTTCTAGAAATATTTTAGTCGCTGTTGTGTTTTGAGAAGTCAAGTGCGAAACGCATTTTTTCCTTCGTTTTTTTGTGATTGAAGTGGTGACTCTGATAAAACATAAAAGTTCACCTTTAAATGAAATGAAACTGTGAATGAAAATATATATAAACATATATTTTAGCTGATACCATGCAAGAACACATCATGGAAAATACTTTCAGCTCTTTGACAATGGATACAATATCCTCAGGCGATAGCAATGATAGCAGCTTCGCATCACCATCGACATCGCCACCTACATACGCCGAGCTCACACCCGCGGTCAATTACGGTTACGACCACTGCATTATCAATTACGATCACGACAAAGTTGTCGACACCATCACGTGCAATAACGGCAACATAGCATACGACGGCGGTATCGGTCATTATCAATATGATGACGTTCCACTGAGCACCACGCACCTTCTCGACATCCTATCGACGGCGGACGTCGACGATGACGGCGATATCAGAACTGACAACGGCGAGGAGATCGACGAGGGCAGCGAACTGGCGGCATATCTCTTTCAGAACTCGGAATGGGTAACGAATAACCCGACTTTAAATAATCCAAATAATCACAACAATCACCAGTATTGTACGACATTGAATGACACACCACAATTTCAGAGTTGTTGCCAGAATGGTCCATCAGGCTATTCGTCGTTCAGTAACGGCTACTCTCATTCGGACACCCAGACCTTGCCAAATGTTCCGTATTTCGGACATAACGACAATCAATATCCACAAGGTGAGTTCTAAATTGATTAAATATGTATGACTATCATTGGAAAGGATGGGTGTCCATCCTGTTGTATAGTATTTCATTTGAGATATTACAGAAATATACATGTATTAATATAAAAATCGGACTTGGCACTGCTTACATCGATTCTTTTAAGGGGGATCATCCATAATTTTAGAGGGTATAATAGGGTACATCTTCTATGTTGACCAAACCTTTGAACAGAAACACATGTCAAAGTTTCTAATCTTTGACAAAAAGACATTCAACAACTTAAAGGTGCCTCTCCTTACAAAAAGGAGGGGGCGGGGGCGGGGATGTCGACCCTGCCGTGGATTTTTTTTCAAGAGAGATTTTATAGAAAAAGATAATATTTTAAAGTGATATTTTCTCTCAAACATCCAGGTCGGTTTTACAGATGGGGGGGGGGGGGGCTGTGATTGTGTGTTCTGTCAAATGAAAAATATATGTATAATTCAATTGAGAAAAAAAGAGTAAGCATAACGGCGTATTGCCTTCTATTAAAATATTATCTTGGCAACGCACTTCAATATTTTTTCTTTGTTAGGGGAACCATCCCTCAGTCCTTGTATCTTCTATAGAGATCTTAACGTTCAAACAGAAATATAAGATTAATTGCCGATACACTATTGAACATGAATGGCCAGCTATTTTTCATCTTATGTCACGTTTACATAAACATAAGCCTACTTCGTCAACGAAAATTTGGTCCCTACAACGATAATAAGTTGAGATTTTAAACACGTGTCTTATTTATTCTTTCGTCATTTATATTTTCAGCAATCTAGTGAAAGTATTTTCCCCGAATTTTATGTATTCTTTATTTTGCAGTTTCCACCGAAACGAACGGAACGTATCCAAATCAGGCTCAGTCAAACAGCGAGCACCATCCACCTTTTCAAACACACATACTGCCGAAAACCAGAGGAAAGACAACCACGAAACCTCGACGTCGCGTCGTCACCGTCGCTCAGCGGAAAGCCGCCAACGTCCGAGAAAGACGGCGGATGTTTGGTCTTAACGACGCTTTTGATAAGCTACGTAAAGAGGTGAGGTGACAAAGTCTCTATGTTGCCTTAGCATGTGGCGGCGAAGAATGATAATTATATTACGTGGTTGGGATGGAGACTCAAATTTTTACCCCAAAATTATTTGAAAAAAAAAAATCCTTGCATTATATTTTCAAGATTATAGGATATGGGTCCGATGTGCGGACACCGTGAAGCAGGAAAAAGCATTATCTTTTGCTATGGATTTTCTAAAAACTCGTACATTAAACAGCAAAGATAAATGTAAATATTTGTGCTTTGTGATATTTTATTAAATGTATGAAATATGGATCACAATGTTAATGTAATTGACACCTTGTCTGGAAAAAAACCCGTTCGGACAATACAACAACCGGGTAACTTTTTTCATTGAACGTTACTCTTATTGACTGCCAAGTAATTGAGAGAGTATATGAGTAATACCAGTCTTTTCAAACTTTCATACAGCCCCAATCACCACATTTTTTGTCTTTTGAGATGTAGGCCCTGGTTAATGTACATGTATTAAAGTGATATTTGGTAATAAATTCAATTCAATTAAATAATTTATTTCTTTACCACCGATTCCAGGTGCCGAAGTTCAAACACGAGAAGCGACTGTCTCGAATCGAGACGCTACGACTGGCTATTCTCTACATCGGGTTCCTCGACGACATCGTCACAGGAAAGAGCGTCAACCATGAAAGCGAAGTTGACAATGTCAGTGGTTAATTTGTGGTGATTAAGAGGGGGGGGGGGGGTGGTATCAAGATACACTATACAAAGTGTCAACTTTGTCTGCTGAAGCAAAATGAAAATTTCTTTACCGATGATAGAAAAAAACAACAGCGAGGTTTAACCTTAAAACTGTTTTGTGAATCCATCTTTCATCATGTATAGGTAAGGAGATCCAGGAATTACCAAGGGGGAGGTGTGACCTTAAAACTGTGTGGGTGTGTGCCTTTTTTTGCTTCAAGTCCCTTGAATATGAATTGATGTCATCGGTCCCCTGGATTCTTACCTATCGGTTCAATGTAATGTGATTATTGGTCTTTCTGTTATTGTATTCAGTATTGTCAGGAATCTGATTGTAATTTTTTACATAGATTACATTTTTGCTCACTGCTTGTGTCTTTAAGATATATGTTTCAGTATTAAATCATGACAGATAAATTATTAAAAGAAACTGAAATTTATTGCATTTACCTTTTAACTGATTGACGAGAGTATTAACGCAAAAACATTGAGTCGTGTGGGAGGAGTATGCATATGCAGCGTTTGTCATTTCAACAAAACATACAAAAATGCCCCCCCCCAAAAAAAAAAAAAATGAACATTTGTTGTCTGTTTCCTGATCTGAAAACTTTTTCAATTTTATTGGCACTTTTACTATGGTAACCATTGGACAAAACGTCAGACAATCCCTTTTAACAAAACGCTCTATAGTAAGAGAGGAAGAGGGAGAAGAAGGGAAGAAAGAAAAGTGGTAAGAGAGCAAGGGAGAGAAGCGGAGTGTCAACATTTTTTTCTCTTTGAGAAGGGGGCAAATTCCATTTAAAGGTTCGTCTATTTTCAAGATCATGTAAAAAGTTGCAAAGCTCTTAAATTATCAAGGCTTGAGCAGTTCATCAAGTGATGCCAACAAGGAGAAAAGAGGGGTCGGAGATACAAAGAGTTTTAATATTTCATGAAAATTGCTGAATATTAAATGTTTATTTTATCTTTCTCTTTGTCCCACTTTCTGTCTTTGATCCAGATGTCTTCCTTCTCTTTTTTTACCACTACAATCGTCTTATAAAATCTCACCACACTCTCTTTATCTGTCTGTCTCTCTCCTTCCCCTCCCCCCTTTTCATAAATTGCTCACCGCTTATCCTCCTGTCTCTTAAAGGCAACTTTTTCATAATCTTTGTGCTGTCGACTCTCTCCATCCTCTCATTTCTTAACAGAAACTCCCAATGAATTTAAAATTATTCATTTTATTCATTATAAAATCAAGAGATCAACAGGCATACATAAAATCTTGTTGAAGTTTGAATCTGATCAAAAAGAATCAGAATATCAGAATATATAATTACGAGTACTGTGTAGCTAATAAAAATGCGTAGTTATATATATATATTTATTAATTTTACAATAAAACTAATTGTGTACATCTATAACAAAATAGGCTATCATGTTAATCCAATATATTCATCTAAAATCTACAATAAAAGTTTTGATAACCTTATCAACATGCAAGTTTATCAAAGATAATAATTGACCAGCAATATAAGTCATTTTCATAAAATTACTATGAATGATAAATGAATTCTAGTATTTGATTAATTAATCTCATTGATTACTTCTTTAAAATATTGAAATAAATCCTTTTATTCATCACCTTTTTAAAGAGCACAAAGAATCTAAGTAACCAAGAGGTCCTAGTTTTTAAAATGAAGACACATTTATGCCTTATGATCATATATCAACCATTACAGTGACTCTCAAAGAGGGTGTTTAGCAGTAAGTCCTCTGGGTTCTTTCTTACAAGCGTACATCACTTTAAAGTAAGGTAAAGCAAACAAATATAACATTTACATAACCATATTTTCACAAACTACAAAAAACTATTTGCACTGTTTAGTACTACTGCGAATGATACATTTGACACACTTTTTTGTGAGCTACAACTCAGGTTACACAATACAAAGCTAAGATAAAAGGTTTATAAATTAATACAGAAAAGTTGAGTAGGGGTTTTGCATCATTGGCAAGAAAAATCGTAAAGCTAAGGAATTGCTAGGAAAAAACTTTGACCAACACTTAGCGTTTCAGTAATAGTGAGTTAATAAACTATTTGGATGGCCAAATGGTTGTCCTTATAAAGAGATATAGACAGTAGCGTACCCAGGATTTTTTTAAGGGGGGGGGGGGGGGTTCAAATGAATGAAATGTTGACAACCCCCCCCCCAAAAAAAAAGGTCTTTGCCACCAATTTTAGTTCGTTTCCTACCCCCAAAAAAAGTGACAAGCAAGCAACAACAACAAAAATTCTTCACCACAAATTTTACGGAATTTCGTACCTCAAAAAAAAAAAAATCTTTTTTTTTTTTTTTGGGGGGGGGGGTTTGGTTTGAACCCCTGTAACCCCCCAGCGTATGCTACTGGATGAAGACTTTCGATAGGATTACAGAGCAAATCTGATAATCAATTGCAATTACTGTACGGGTTCTCTCCCACTGAGCCACAATGCCTAGTGATGTTGATTTTCTATAGCTGAGAGCGGGTGGATCAATCGCAACTCTTTGTAACAAAGGCCCCAGTGATATTACCTGTATACCAAAAATCATCTTGACCTCGACTCGGCTGGACGACTCAGTCAATGATACGACGTCAGTAAACAGAAATATTTCTAGCATTGGCCATCTACCAAAAGATTAACCATCAATTTAAACATTACACATCCCTATCTCTAAATAACCTCCATAATAAAAAAAACATATAAGTAGTCTAAAACTTTTCAGAGAAATTTGACAACAGAATAGCATGTATTAATTGTATTATTAGTGGAATCATACCTGTACCCATTAGGCTGTGCAAACCACTGCACAAATTTCACATATAAACTTTTGTTTGACACGCTCAATACTGGCCCAAAGTATTGTATATAAACTCAAAAGAGAGGCTAGGAAGAGAGGTAATGCTAACATGATGACTACCCAATTCTGTATTTCCCATAGAATTTGTACATGGACTATCTAGCTCCAGTAGCAATGGCTTAACTGCAGTATTATGGACCATGCAAAGAAAAAAAAAATTGTACCACAGAATATGTATGATTTCGGTTTTCTTATTAGTCTTGGAATAATTTGAGTACATGTATCACAATGTTTATGTCAGAAATGAACGCAAAAACCACTATATATAAAATGAAAACTTAGATATAAAAAGAAACTCACAGAGAGATGAAAATAAATAGATTCAGGGTAGATAAGAAGCACAAAATATAATTGTACAATAAATTTGAAACTATCGTTGCATGCAGAAATATCATGCCAAACTCAATGTATGTAAAGTCTGCAACTTCACACACAATTCAGATATTTTCAAAAGAGCTTGGTCTATAAACTTATGATGATACCAGATGATACAAGTTACATATATGTAAGTAAAATTCAAAGGTAACAATTTGAACAAACATTATCTTTCATTTTAGGCTCCAGGGCCCCGTCTTACAAAGAGTAACATTTGATCCGACCGATCTCAAATATATGGAAATCCATCATTGTCAATTTTTTTCTTTAGGAAATTTGTTCAATGTCGATTGAAAACAAAGAGAAGCAGAGCTGCCAAGTTGTATTTTGCATTTTCAGTATTCTTATCCCCCCAAATCAGTATTTTGACCAAAAAAAATCAGTATTTTTACCGTGTGAGATAAATATT
Source organism: Lytechinus pictus (assembly GCF_037042905.1). Taxonomy (NCBI): domain Eukaryota; kingdom Metazoa; phylum Echinodermata; class Echinoidea; order Temnopleuroida; family Toxopneustidae; genus Lytechinus; species Lytechinus pictus. The sequence goes on from NC_087257.1 coordinate 15,387,044, forward strand.
TTGTATTTTTCCCCAAAAAAGTGTATTTCATAATAAAATGCTTGGCGCACTCGCCCATCACGGCGCTCAAGCTGCATGCAAGCTAAATGTGCACTGCTCTTGCAGATAAAAACAAAAAAAAAACATTGAAACCTGTGTATATCTCAACCTGGTTTTTACAAAATAATTGAAAAAAAAACAAGTTACCTGAAATTACATTGATCTAATAACCATATTTGTGTACGTTTTATGAAATAGAGACATATAGAGATGATTTTTCTCAATAAATTTCGATTTTTTTTTTTTTTTTTTTTTTTTTAAATACAAAAAACGTATTTTTAAAAGAAAAAACGTACTAAATACGGAAAAATCGTACTACTTGGCAGCTCTGGAGAAGCATATTGATTTGTCAAGAAAGCAGTGAATGTATGAATATACGTCATTTCTAGAAAACATTTTGAACAAACGTGTATGTTAGATGTTGATATTGCTGGCTTTCCATAGTTGCGATTGATCGGATCAATCGCAACTCTTTGTAAGACGGGACTCTGGTCAAAAGTCAAAGCAGTGTCTTTCCAACAGGCAACCCGCAAGCGGCCTTTCATCACCAATCCTCACATTGCATCATAGACAAAATGATGAGGAATGCAAGAAAGCCGCTATGAAAAGACGCATAGTGCCTTTATTGCAGTTTTCCTGTCAGAAGACGTCACAGATTTTGACAAGATGCCTTTAATAATTTAGCACACATTGAAGAAAGAATATTCTATAATCATAACATTTCAAAATAAAATCTCTTTTATCCTATTACAATGCAAGGTTCCAAAATTGAAGAAAGACTAGTATAATTAGCAAAAAAATAGACACCAAATGCATTAATTAGTTTTAAAAAATTAATTAGTTTTACAACATATCACATGAATGATTTGCATAGACAATTAGGTATAGTTTGTTGGTCCAAACACATCAATTTGTGCAATGATTGAAATTTGATTGGAAATGTATGTGTATTTCGCTGAACGTGCATACATGTACATCATTCATAGCATATGAAATGACAAAATTAAGCAAGGTGTTCAACTGTTTTCACATGCATGTAATGTGATTGGGGGAGAAATAGCAAAAGAAAATGTACTTGTAATTACTGTGGTAGATATCATTGACACGTGTATTGCACTTCATAAGCTTTACTAACTCTACATGCAGAAGGCAGTCGTTAATTTTCAACGTTGATTAAAAGACAAATAGAACAAATCATAGGGAGCACTTGTAAGAATTACACGCACAAGGTAATTCTGGTACAGTCCCAACATGCCCAAGGCGTAGCCAAGGGCGTCTCGACTGTTTCAGTGTTAACAAATGTGTGAAGTTATTCTAATGCTCTAGCACAATGATGTGTATAAAACTAATGTTCTAAAAGATAGCGATGAAGATCCTTCATATTTGATAAGCCTTACAAATATGATCACAGTCATAAGGACTAGCCAATTTTAATAGCCATTGCAAAATTCTCCTGTTAGCTACAAAATTCTTATCAAATAGAATCCCTCAGTTACATGTATACATAATCCTTGTACAGTCACCAATCTTTACTAACACACAGGTTTTTGGAATGTCTGTTTAAGTACATCTTATTCATAAATAATTCCATGTCCATGGTATATGAAAGAGTTGTTTTCATGTCCAAATATGGAAAAAAAATATTATCATCTTTTATGTACAATGTAAAGACACACCTCTCAGTTGCTTCAACGGAACACTATTATCAATATTCCGCTTAATATACTGGAACAAGTTATTAAAGAACTTTTTCATATTAAATCATTGCATGATTACATATACACACTCCATACCCTGAGGAGCATTCCAACAAGAGTTTCAAACTAAAATGCTAATTAAAATACATTAGCTTTTGCATCCTACCAAGTACCCACCAGGGTGGAGAGTGTCAGCGGACGTTAGGCCATGGTGGGACTCGAACACATGACCCTCTGATTACAACGCAAGAGTCAGAACCACTACACCATGGTGCTTCCAAAATTGATAAGGCATGGAGTAGTAAAAGATTCACATAGCTACCATTCAACTGAATGATATGATATATTAAGAAAAAAAAATAGAAACACATGTAAATGTATTAATTCATCCCTTATTGGGAAGTTAATTCTACAAATTGATTACAATGAGAGCAAAAAAAAAATAGAGAGTTAAAAATAACTCTAGGTTGTTCCAAGGGAGTAGGCCAACAGGGCAATGCTTCGTTGAATGCTACATTGATCCAGTAAAACGGCAATGTTTCGTTGCAGAATCAGTTTTCATCTTTCATTTCATAACAGATTCATTTGGTTGCATTTCCTTATACACAAGCTTGGCTGCATAACGCACTAGATACTAAAAGGCCATCAGGATTTCAGAATAAAAGCCCTGCACTTTGAAGATGGTTTGGGCCACAAAATAGACCAGGGAATAGGTTTCATGGAATATTTCATCAATGACATTCACCGACTTGCTTGTTACCAGCCAATCAGATGCAAGGATTCGCAGTAGCTTATATCATTTGTCCAAGAAAAAAACGCTTCATGGAAAGCTTTGTCAATGACTTTCACTAACTAATTTGTTATCAGCCAATAAGCTGCAAAGATGCGCAGTAGCTTATAATATCTCTCTGTGAAAGTCACTGGCAAAACCTACTCAGAAAACGCCGCCAGCTCATAGTGTACAAAAAGTGTTTGACGATTCTCCAAAGACTGCTCACACCTAACATGTACCCAAACAGTAGTCAGAACTCTGGAAAGAGATTCATCTGATGGGTAAGACTCAAATAAAACAAATTTTCATCTTTTCACGATCAAATTGGTTTTGACCTTGGTCAGCTTTCGCCTGCTTGTTTCTGCAGGCTGCTTCAGACTAGCGCTGACTTGCCGTAGATAGGGTAGCATCGGTATTGCGGCAGTCGGAGAGTAGTCAGAACTGTTTTATGGGATTACTTTTCGGACAAGTTGGTAAGCTTTGGGGCAGGTTACCTGGGCTGGATCAGTATGACAAAGCCTTAAAGGTCTAGGTCAGCAGTACTCTCAGCTCTCAATGCTGGGCCATTGTAGGATGAAGTCATGATGATCTCTTTGGAAGACTGGTTCATCAACACCAGTCGGTTGGACGCGGATCTTCCGCTGCTTCTTTCCCAGCTGGCACTGCAGGTTGTTGCTGACGATGGTCCGGATCTCTCGTTTACGAGTGCTGGAAAGGGAGGTTATGGAAAGAATGGAAGACATAGACTATTATTAACCGTATCATACATCTGAGCAGGGCAACTTTAATATATTATTGCTTGCTTAAGACTGGGATCGAATGGTCGGTCAATAAGTTTCCAATTGTTTATCCACGGACCCAATTTATTGCCCGCTCACGAAAGTCAATGAGAAAATGCGTGAAAATGTAGCGGGCAATAAGGCAGAGCTAACATACATTTATTCTACGCGTCTGTATATGCGTCCTATTGAACCGCGCAATGCTACACGTCATAATGTTTTTCAAGTTGAGACAACGCTGGATACTGCCAAGGCCAGGGATGCGTCATTTCAATTAAGTCACAATGGTAAAGTTCAAAGGCCCAGTATGACAAAAAGGGTTCCCATTTTTTTAATTTAAAATATGTAAATTTTCATGATTTTTGCTCTAGATGTCTGATTTGGACAATAATAAGAATATTGACCGGCTTTTCTTTTAGGGAACATGAAATATATTTGACTTGAAATATTGCACTTAAAATATATTGCCCTCGTCTAACAACACGGGCCAATATGAGTCTATTTTGGGCAATATATTTTATGTTCCACTCAGGCCATTCAATATTACATAATTATCAGGGATGGATCAAGGATTTACCCCAGGAGAGGGAGCAAATATTTCTGACAAGCAAGCTCCCCCCCCGCAAAAAAAAAATCCTCACAGAGAGGGGGTGAGGGCAAGTAATCCCCCCCCCTGATATGCCCCAGATTGTTTAAAGCCAACAAATCTGTCTTATATGGTTAATACATGTAAATTCACTTGATCTAATCACAGTTGGTCTTTCCAGAATTTCAATACTGATACTGTCAGAAGAATAATTTTTATTTCTTACCGTATCAGCGGTAACATGCCATTATCTCCTCCCACAATTTGTCCGGGCTTTGTTTTATAGAATTGGGGTTGTGGTTTCAATTGGGTATTATGTCAGGCTTAGGATTAGGTTTAGGGTAGGGTATAGTGTTTAATCCAGGGTTAAAGTTAGTAATTCGAGTAGTGTGTGGAATCTATAGCTGAGCAATTGTCGCTGGAGCAAATAAATGTCATGGAACCATTTTAGCATCTCTCTCAAACAGGGCAATTCCTTCAAGTATCTACCTGCACAGTTTGATCCCCTATTATGTAGGACCTTTCTGAATTGATTGATATATGTTTTCTAGTTCATTTGAAAGGTTGTAATGGTCTCAAATTAAATAGACTTGACAGGTGCACGAGGGAAGGAAGAAAGGATGAAATTGAAGTTGGACCTACAAATAGTTTGATTATTTCATGGGATTGTCCTACAATGAATTTTACTGTGTGAGAGTAACGAACAAAATTTTGACATTTTTAGTTCACTCACCAAAATCTGATACATGGATTTACAGTTTACCGGACCTTAGTTTTCTGGGCTTTTTGGAATAGTTTAGGGGCAAATCAGACCTAAGCCTCAATGTTTCTATGGACTTGCTCCTTCATACTTAAATGATTTAGTCACTGTGTATAAGCCAACACATAATTTACGTTCACAAAGCATGAATTTATTAGTCGTACCTCAAATATCAACAAAATCTTATGGCGAACGTTCATTTGCTCATGCAGCCCCTGTTTTATGGAACAAACTCCCAAAATCCCTGAAAAAGATTGATTCAGTCAATAAATTCAAAACAGGTCTTAAAACATACTTATTTAAATTGTACCTAGCTTCAACAAAATGAACTCATCAACACTTCTCTTCCTCTCCTTTGTTTTCTCAAGCACATTGAGACTATTTGTTATGTGTTGTGCGCTATACAAAAACTGACCATTATTATTATTATTATTATTTTTCCCTGTACTCACCCCACCCACGTATCTTCCAGGATTCCAACAAGCTCAGGCACTCGGTTCTCTCTGGCATCATTGGTAAGGCACACGACGATGTCATTGTCACCTGATAGATGGACTATGATCAGCTGATCTCTACCGGGGGTCACGCTCACACCCGTTACCTTGAGCGAAATGAAGAATTACGAAAACATACAGCAAAACATTCTTAAAACAAAGGAAGAATAATTACTTCATTTCTTAAAAAAAAATGGTTTTAAAAGTTGTCAACTTTTAATCGTCTTCTTGATTTTCATTGGCATATTGTATTACACAATTCCTACATGTAGTAGTATGTCTACTGTAATTTCAATGATTTTATGTACATAACCATTTATCTCTTTATGTGCCTTGTTGCACATCAGCCCACGCTGAAATAGGTTTACCTTTACCACCACCACCACCATCACCACCACCACTAGCACCACACCCCCTACTCACACTCTTCAAGAATAACTTAATTTTTTAAAAAATATAATCATCAATTTAGGTACGACAAAGCTATATTTTGTACCTCTGAAACTGGAGTTCCTGGTCTCATGAGTTTAAAGTTCTTCTTGGGATCCAGTTTGTAGATGAACTGATCGGTGACGACGAGCGCCCTCTCTGCAAACTTATTATGCTTGTTAACCTATGTTACCAAAGTCAAGAATATAAGACAATAATACAACGAGAGTCCAATCACAAAATAATCTTTTAACCAGGATATGCAGATTAATATGGTATAACAAGAAATTTTAATCAATTCATGTGTTCCATTATAAATTTACATACACCAACAACATTCATTATCACATACTTTTCCTGGTGGGTATTTCATAAAGCTGTTCGTAAATTATGAGATATTTTTCTAATGACTGTTGACCCTTTATTGGGAACTATATAGAAGCCAATGGAAATAAGGGCCCCGTCTCACAAAGAGTTATGATTGATCTATTCAATCTCAATTGTATGGAAATCCATCCATACCATCATTTCATTCCACAGGAAATTTGCATAATCTCCTTAGTAAACAAAGAGAATCACACTGAATCTTCAAGAGAATGAGTGCATGAATAAACATCGTATCTGGAAAATATTTTGAAAAAATTAGCATTTTAGATGTTGACGTTGCTGACCGTCCATAGTTGTGATTGATTGGATCAATCGCAACTCTTTGTAAGACGGGGCACTGGTGTGTATTATTTACCACAAGAAAGGATCACCGGTCATTCGTGAAGTCACTTGTAACTTACAAACAGCTTTACGAAGCACCCACCAGGTTTATATTCACTTGATCTACAAGTAGTTGTTGTTGTTTTAGCTTATACGGCGTGTATCATTCAGTAGTCTACTTCTCAGATAGTCTTATAGCCGTAAGCTCTTATTCTGAACTCTGGGTCCCGTAACACAAAGGTTAGCGATTAATCGTACGCTTGATTTTCACGATTGATGGAACATTGTAGTCAATGGAATCAATCATAGAAAATGTTCTACGATCATTGCTAAGCTTTGTGTTATGGGCTCCTGGTTTAATTAAACTATAGATAGCCAATTGTGACATCTATAAATAAGTACAAGTTTAATTTGTCAGCGCATTTGGCACTCAAATAACTCATAACTGGGAATAAATACTGAGATGATTCTCTCCAGCATTAAAACATGAGGAAAGGACTAATTAATTACAGGTAGGAAAAATATAGAGTTAATAATTTCATTTTTTTAATTTTTGGCTTCCCATAATATTGTAACAGAGTTAAATTGGATTTGAGAATACAGAGCAAATGCCCACATGGTCCAATGTCCACTTTGCCAATCCCTTTGAACGTTGCCAAAAGAAAAAATAATCACAAAATAACAACTCAAGGGCTTGAGCATGCCTCACATATCGGTAGAATGCACCCGACTGAAGAAATAAATCCTTCCAAGTAATGACCACCACAAATTGAATTTATGTATATGATCTTGGGAATATAAATACCTTGAGTATTCTTGATGAGAAGAGAACATTGTTGAACCTGTCTTTGGTTTTGAGTTGTCCTATCATCGCTACATATACAGATGATTGGAAATTCTCATCCATCTGGGAAAGATTAAATGAGAAATAAAATTCAAAACATTCTTATCTCAAATTTAACAGTTTATAATTATCTCAAGTACTGCTAATTCAGTCTTAGTTACAATCATTTGCAGGTCTGTCAGGAATGCCGAGAGCTGTAATAGCCAAGTGAACAGTTATCAATCAACATTAATCATTTTACTGTCTTTGCTATTACTTTCTTGTTATTTTGCTTATTTAATTTTCTCTTATAAATTGAAAACTGCATACAGAATTATACAAGGTATTGTTTACTTAACAAGTATTCTCTTTTATTATTACTGTTATTACTATTGATATAATCATTTCAGTGATTTCAATTTTTTACTTCTCTTTAACCCTAAAATGGCCGGGGGGGGGGGGGGGGGGTTGAATCAACCCCCCCCTCAACATTTTCTGCGATCATTCCGCCGTGCGAAATTTTTTGACCGCGCCACTCGCAGAGTTTATACTTTTAAGTCTCGCGCATCTTTTGAGACCAAATTTACGACGCCCGGGTACGCGGTTCCGAAATTACGCAACATTTTGTAAGTGCATGTCAGACCAAAAATTGTTCAAAAAACGTGATTTTGTGTACAAAGTCAATGCAAATCGAGCTTTCTCATCTTATTCATAAAGATATGATTATTTTTACTTTAAACAGATGAAAGCAATTGATTTTAGCATAATTATGCTTCAAAAAGGTTGTGCAATAAATCTGGTGAAAAAAACAAAGAAAAACAAAAGGTTGAAAAACAAGGAAATACATAAGAAATTCATAAAACAATAAAATACATAAGAAATTGATTTCCAAACCGAAGTTTTTTTCAATTGCCATTGTTAAAAATGCTACAAAGAATATTTTAACCAAAAATTAGCATTCTAGGAGCTTTATTTAGTGAATTAGAGCAAAAAGTATGATTTATGCATAAATTAGCATAATTAATTCATATAAAATAAAATCTCATTATTTTGGAAAATTTTACCATACAGCCTTGTAGATTACATCGCACACTACCAGCGTGCAAATTTTTGCGGCGCTAGCGCGATCGGCGGCCGAGATCTCAGGGGGGTTGAATCAACCCCCCCCCCCCCCCGGCCACAGAACAGCCAAAAAAGCCCGGCCTAGTTAGGGTTGAACCCCCTCCCCCCAAACCCAGAAAACCCAAAATACAAACTTACAGAGGAGAGATAATCTCCCTTCCACCTCCTTTGGTGACCCCAGTTTGACCTTCGACCTGCCAAGGCCGACTGTGCAGCTGACTTTAACCTGACCTCCGGCCATTCTTCTCTGGGGATGTTCCTTAGGATCTGAGCAGCTATCCATCTAATCAATCACAACAAACATATGCTACAAAATGAATGATGATACATTTGCAAGTGTTCATACATGTACAGTGTAGGTGTTCATTTGATGTATTGGTGCTGTATACATAAAAAGTTGAATATTATGATTTTTATTCATTTTGGAAGAACAGTTGATACACGAATAGCAATTCCACCTTTCCAGAGCACTATCAAATCTTGATTCACATTCTTAAAAGGAAAAAGATTAAAACCTTTTATTTGATATATCATATAATAAATGAAAAAAAATAATGAGGGACATCACTGACTCGCCCATTTGCTTACCCAATGTGTTCTGCAATTAATTTTAAGAAAAATCTTCATAAATGTCATAAATTTCTTATCACATCTGATTTCAATAAAATTGTTAGTAAAGGTTGTGCTTGTTGGATTTTTCTTGTTTTATTCAAATTCAACTTTTGGTGGGGGAGGACTAGGCGTTTGATGACTTGCCTCCTATGTGACTTCTGTAGCAACTTGGAAAGGGGTCTCATCCACCTGTGGGGCTCTGGCCATTCCAGACTCCTCCCATAATCCCTCTTCTGCTTGACCCGACCAAACGTAGCCTTGACCTTGTTCATGTAGGACCTCCTGACGTAGCGCTTGTAAGCACTCATGATCAGGTAGATGGCTCGCATCTTCTTGACTCGCCACCTGGCTAGGGTGCCTCTCCAAAGCTTTCAGGAAAAAGTAAGATGACAATAATATTAAACATAGAGGTCCAACCTCGTATAATGTACGTTTGAAACCCCTAACATCTTAACCCCCCCCCCAAAAAAAAAAAAAAAACAAGTGAAAGCATCTGTTCTTGGATTCTTCACGAGCTGGACCAAAATTGGTGGATTGCATTTGACATTTTTTTGGAACTAAGAAAGAAATCTAAATGCAACTATTTTTCTTTGTTTAAAAACAAATAGGACCATATTCTGAAGTACAGTAGGCTACAGCCTTACTCTGTGCTAAAATGATGGGAAGCTGAAAATGTCAAAAATTAATTTAGTTATTATAAGACAATTATGAATAATTTGTGAAAAAAAAACTGTACCAAGATTTGTGTCACATATGGCTACATGTATCTATAGTTAGCCATTACTTTGGACCAGAATTCAAATGAAACCTGAGCTCAGAAAACAGGCCATAATGGCTGGAATACCTTCTGCAGGAATGTGGCTAGAGCTGGAAGTAACCTGGTCCTGGCCTCCTCGAGCTGGACTATAGTCCTTGGGGTTCTGATGAAAATCTTTGTCTTGCCGTACTTGACATCATGGTCCAGCTGGAGTTCATTGACCAGGGTCTCGACCCCGAGCTTGTCATCTCCCCCTCGGAAGTTAGGCCAGGTGTAGCCTGATAACATCTTATACCTATAAAAGCCAATGAAGATGAGAAAATAATTTTTCAAAAAAACTGAGGTCTTATAAAATCTTACATGGCACAAAAATGGTCTATAGGATCCTCCCCATCAAAGGGATAGTTTCACTTTGTGAGCAGCTGATTGAATAATTCTCAAACTAAGACGAATCATATGTATGAGTGCTTGTATTTGTCCTAAAAAACGCTGAAACAGACCAAAATACAGGATGAAAAACTTTAATTCAGACACAAGTAGCTATTGATTAGGCTGATTTTGATAAACATGCATGCCCAGTTTTCTCAAATTCAAAAAGAATAGTGAGAATATGTATGGTCACATGATGCTATTTAAACCAATCAGTGCACAGGATTTAATTCATGTAGAATATAATATTCCATAAATTTCTCCAAGGGTCAATTAAGATCGAGTAGTTATTAAATATTCCATGACAATGAAATGTACATTTCTATCATCCCCTATATCAATCTTGTCTCAAAGCCATCCCCCCCACATTCCCATTTTAAGCCAAGCTGCAAAATGATAATAAGAGTGAAAAAAGGTGTTTGTTTACAGGGGTTTATTTTCAATATGTCTTATGCCAATTGTCCAATTGCCAACTCGTCTACTTTCATTTGGTCTTCCATTTCATCTATGACCATTTTGGCTTATAACCAGTTGGTCCACTAGCCAGTCCATATACCATTTGGTCTAATTGGACCAAGTGTTAATTGTGGAAAATGAATGAAAATAAAATGGATATTAGACAAAAAGTTGATGGACAGAATGGCATTAGACAAAATGAAGGTAGACCATGTGGTGAAAGGAAGAGTTGGCAGTAGACGAATTGGCAATACACCGTTTACAGGTATACCTGTGGCAGAGTATATTCATTGGCATCACCTCAAACTCATTATTTCCTGTTTTTATGATCATTGCTTTATCTATTCTCCCCTCCCATCTCCTCTGATAAAACAATTTCCACAGCTTTCATCATTGCCAACAACAAATATATATTTCTTCGCAGAAATGAGATTACACCTCTCCATAGTCGTAAACAATATAATTTTATAATTGTTCATGTATTGAGAATTGATCTTTTTAGTTAATATAGTTCTCTGACAAATAAGATGTACATGTGTACTCATCAATGTCTTGACAAACCCCTTTCACTTCCAAAGGGATGTTTTGTATAATCATTTTTATGAAGAAAAGAGTTTTTACATCCATAGATTTCCATAGTTGAGATTGACCAGGGCCCTTACAAAGAGTTACGAAATCACAACTATGGAAAGCCAGCCATGTCAACATCTAAAATACATGTTTGTTCAAAATATTTTGTAGATTTATTGGTTTCTTGACAATTCAGTATGCTTCTCTTTGTTTTCAAAGGACATTGTGAAAATTTCCTATTCAAAGAAAGAATTTTGACATTGTTGGATTTCCATATAGTTTACAATGTAGGTTGATCGGATCAATCGTAACTCCTTGTAAGATAGGGCCCAGATCAATCACAACTGTGTAGGACAGGCTCTGGTATATCGGTTCACCAACCTGAGAAGAAATCGTTGGTAGTGCTGTCTGGAAGCGAAGCCTGCCCTCCTCACACGGACGTTCTCCAACAGTCCCAGATACCTGACTTGATGTAGACACCGTACATCCTCAAAGAGTAGGGGTGATTTCTCCTCGTTGGGTTTGATGCACCTCACGTAGTATGGCTCCTATAACATCATGGAGAAAGACAATTCAATTCAATTCAAAATTTATTTCCATCAATCAATCATAAAAATACAGGTATATACAAATAAGATAAAAACATGGGATTGGGAGCCCCTGGCAGTGTTCATTTAAAAAACTTGTGGGTGGGGCACCACCATGATACAATTAAATACAAATAAATATAAGACATACATAAAGAGTGAACAACAAATAACATTGAAATACAATTAAAAACAGAGAGAAAAAGAAACAATGGCCTAATGTAGGGGAAATAAACAAACAAGCTAGAAGTAATAATTTTAAATCATAGTGACCTACAGTGTGCTATTGGCAGGAGATTTTATACTGAGAGAAAAAATTAACTTTCAGAAGTTTTTAAAACTTATTTAGAGTTTTACTTTGTTTAATATCATTATTCAAATCATTCCACAGACATTTTATTTATTAGCCAACTGTGTATCCAGAGGCATCAAATCCCCCATTTTCGGAAAGAGATTTCCTGATTTGGGTCCATTTTCACAAAATGTCCTGCTCTCCAGTTTGAGTTTGAGTTTCTCTCACTCTTTTTGTATTTCCCTTCCTTTTCTCCTGATCCCGGCAAATAAGAATCTGTATCATTGTATTTTACTTCATTTATTTTTCTTGAAGGCCCTGTCAGACCGTTCCGTGCAAGCCTTACGGGTGAGTTGCGGGTAACTATTTTTGCTATCCGCAGGTTGGCCGCATTGATGGTATCACGCACGTAACTCACACGCAGAAGCGCATGCAAGTCTGATTTGCACGCAGAAAAGTTTTGAACATGCTCAAAACATTTTTGCGGGTGAGTTGCGGGCAATCGCCCACAAGGCTTGCATGGAACATTGTGACAAGGCCTTAAGGCTTAAATAGAGAACTGATGTAACCTTAAAGTGGACTCTAGCTACGAGGAATTTTGTGTGTTTTGTTATGATGTGGTCTATGTTTTCACTCGGTGAAATTGATAACAGTGAACTCTTCAAATCGTCTCTCAAAACTCACTTATTTCAGCAGATGTGTAGTAATCAGCTTAATTGGATGATCCTGCGCGTATGAATGCTTTTTAACAGAAATATGGCACAAGACAAATGCTGTGGATCATCATCAACGTCTATGTGCACATTGAGCCAGTCTCCCATTTGCTAGGGGGCCTCAGTGGGAGAATCTCCGATGGACTGTTGGGAGTCTGGACTAATCAAGCATTTTACAATTTAAATTATATTACCCAGCAATAGAAAAAAAAAAGATGAGAGAGGAAGCCAACTCAAACTTGCCCCCCTCCCTAACCTGCCCCACTGGTCAACTGATAACGGTAATCACTCACTCACCTTTGAGGCCAGGTTTTTAACTAGTTCTATCATGGAGTTCTTGAAGACTGTACCAGCGGTGGGCGGTCGCTTCGTTACCTACACAAAACAATGAATATAACACCTTTCAACATGATATGAAGTATGGAGATGTATTGGGGAGTACAAAGAAAATGAGGGAGAGAGGGAAATATATTGAGATTGAAAAAAGATGTGATGAGATAAGGAAAGAAAATAATTGGAAGAGAAGGGAAGGGAAGGAAAGGGAAGAGGCTAGAAAAGAAGAAAGTTTGGTTGTTACACAACATTCATAACAGACCAACTGCCTGCTAGTAATTGTCACTTGCTCCGTCTAAGTTTATTTTATTAGACCATCACATGGTGTGCATGGATAAAGTAGTACAAATATCAAAATTTACAGGCGATTCCAAGCTATTGAGAGTCTCCCTGTAGGAATAAAAAAAAATCAATTCCAAATTGGAGTAATAAACTCAAACCAATCTTGCATATTCTGTAATGTAAACTTGATTTGGACTTTAGTCATGAAGCACAAAGCTTACATTAATGCAGACTTTTGATTAGTATTTTTTTATGTAATCCTAATGGTACTGTAAGCCTATGTGTATATTATTTTGTAAACCCGATGTGAAAGGAATTTCCTACAAAGGACCATAAATATATTCAATTCAGTTCAATTTAATTCAAGTCACATTATTCTGGACCTCAAATACGATAACTTTACTTTATCTAACTTTCCTACCTAATGCAGAATGCAATTTGTTATAAAACTGGGTGGTAGTCATGTCACAGAGTGTGGTGGGATTGAGATTTGTTTTGCATTCTATTCAAATTATTTCACATTTAAAATGAGTATGATTATCTTGTATGAAGTATTGAGGATTAATCAAACTTACTGCAGTGACTTTCTGCTGACCTTCAGGCCACATTGATGAGATTGTTGCGTTCTGACTGGAGAAGAGAAGACGTTTGAAATCCTGGAAGAGGGTGTCCTTGTTCTTGTCCATGAAACCAGTCACATCATATCTGCACAGGGTGAGAAAGACAATACAAGGCCCAGTTTACACAAAATAAAAGATACACGTTACTTTCACGGGACTGAGGGTAAATTGCCACTTGGTCTACCACCACTCGGCCCATGTCCCGTTTTGACTCATTCAAGATGGTCTAATCCTAGTGCTTCTACAACAAACTAATCCGACTTAGTCTTAAATCTTATTGCCCTCCCCTGCACACATTCACGATGCACCCACCTCTGACACTTTCAAGAAGAGACTGAACATGCATCTCTTTCAGACACAGCAGCGATAGCTATGCTTATAATTTGTCTTCTTTTGTCATTCTGTAGACAATTTGTTTGTTTATGTGTTATGTGTTTCTATTTAAATGAATAATTGTAAATAATGCAATATTTTATAATGTATTGGTACTTATTTTCATGTAATTTTATATTTCATTTTGTATAATAGCACTTTGAAACGTTTGTCTAATTTCCATTTTGGGCTGTACTGATTTTGTCGAAAATCCACTGGGTCTAAACGCCACTTTGAAACTTTTATAATTAAATGGACTGCTCAAATTCTTATCAAAGTGTGAAAAATGAAATTTGACGATCTGTGCATTTAGATTAAAAGACAGTTCACCTACGTGAGTACTAGACCATGCAAGGGATAGACCAAACGGTAATTGGTATTAGAGGTGTTGTAGCTCAGTGGATAAGTCTCAGGACTTTGAATCACAAAGTCCGGGGTTCAAATCCCACCGCAGCACTCGCATCCTTTGGCAAGGCGTTTATCTACATTTGCCACTCTTCACCCAGGTGTTGTAAATGGGTACCCGGTAGGAAGGAATTCCTTGAATGCTCGAGCGTTCGATCAGGATAGCAGTGCCAAAGCCGGGGTAATAGTATGCAGCGCTTAGAAACGTTTGTATTAAGCGCTATATAAAGGTTGCATATTATCATTATTATTAGACTACAGTACCTAACAAGTAGGACAATCAGCTTGAAGAACAAGAGAATATGAACAGACTTACGTGACATCACCAGCATAGTGCTTGATCATGAAGTTCTTCCCGTGTTCAAGGCTCTTCTCTCCTGGCTGGAGAGCTCTACTTGTGAAGTGAGGATGGGAGGAGAGTTTCTTGTTCATAGCATCCAAAAAGATCTAACAAGGAAGAACAAATATGATAAGGAAAAGAGAGAAATACTGTACATGTACATGAGTAATCTGTACACACGACGATGCCAGCGGGGGGAAGGGGGGAAAGAGAGAACTACGCTCCTATGATTTTTCAACTAGTAAAAAGAGGGGACGAATGGGGAGGGGGGAAAAGTGAAAAAAACAGAAAATGGGAGGATAAAACGAGTGGGAAAAGGGGGAGAAAAAGGAGTGAGAAAAGAAGAAAAAGGGAAAAAAAGAGGAAACAAGGACAAAAAGGAAGGAAGAAAGAAGAGTAGTAAAGCAGAAGCCTAGTTGCATAACTCTTTACTACCCCTATTATGCAACTAAAACAATGATGTTAGGTGTTCTTATCCCCTTCCCATAAAAAAACCCTGGTTCCACCCCAGACTGCATATATACAACACTGAATCTTAATCAGCATAAAAGTAAAGAAAAAATCTTCAAAATCCTGATGGTTTCTTAATGGACAGGACACATAAACTTTAACTGCACACAACCATGGAAACTCACGGCATCGGTGATCTTCCCAACGTTCAAGCAGGCCTCGTCGAGGATCGCAATGACCCCCTTGTGTTGCTCCTCCACCAGGTCACAGATGATGCAGTTGTTGAAGTACTCCACCTTGGTCCACTCGATGCCTTCCCGTTGGTACTCCTCCTGCTCCTGTTTGAGGACGAGCTCTATGAAGAGCTGCTGGAGCTTCTCATTGCAGTAGTTGATGCAGAACTGCTCAAAGCTACACGGACGGACAGAAAGAAGCACAAAAATAATGACTGCAATCTTAATGTCATGGGCGATTCCTATTACATACGCCTAACCATCTACGGTCTGAATTCACAAATGAGATAAAAATACATGTAGGAAGGGGGGGATAAGTCCAAGGAATTTATGCAGATTTTGTGTACACAATTGTGCTGAATTCAGTACATAAACTGAGAAAAGTTTAATAAATGCACGCTTTTGGTTCAATTGCAAGACAGTGCTGGTAATGCTGGCAGCTTTACCTTTATAGGCATACTTTGCCACATAACCTCAATCCCTCAATCACTTTACTAATTTGTCTTGTCTTGTTGCCCCCCCCCCCTCCCCGAAATTAATGTTTACCTGAACCTGACTTCTGAAATTATCTTCATTCCGAACACATGATAAACACAACTTGGATCTCCTACCGTTTGAAAATGAAATGAAAAAAAATAAAATAAAGAGATTATCCAGAAAAGTCTTAATGATGTCAAGTGTCTAACCTGTTGTCATCAAATATCTCAAAGCCGTAGATATCCAGCACACCGATGACTGTCTCCTTGCCATGATCCTTCACTGTTCCTCTGACCTGGATGGCATTGTTCACCTTACCCACGATCCATGTGAAGAGGCGTTCATATATTGCCTGGAAAAATAATAGTAATAATAAATAAACTTTTTTTGTGGATGGTTGTGCAAATAAGCTGTTCATGGTAACTTTACTATTCGATGGTAACTGAATAGCCAATCAAAATAAAGAATTCCGGAGAAGTAATCACCAGATGGTAAATGTTTTACCACTATTTACATTATGATGATGATATAGGCGGGGGCGGAGTGACGTCACATTCGCTTAACGATGACAGCACTGACCTTACTGCAATGATAACAAAGTATAAGAAACACAATGAAATAATGTCAGAAACAGCACTGAAAATTTCAGAAAGATTTATAACTTCCAGATAACGAAATGGGTAAACTCCATTACATGTATCACGATGTTCAGCACAAAGTATGAATGCGCTGTTTGTGTATTATTCATAGTAGGCATACCAAAACAAAGCGCTGCTGTACGTGTCGCTAAGTGCATTGTTTTCGTCGGCCGGTCAGTTGCTAGGGCTCGAGATTGAAACATGCCTAGATGTTTGCCCCCGCCTATTACCCGGTAGACAATCTAACAACTGCCGGTAGGCCAATCTCCAAAATAACACCATCAATAATAGGAAATGACCAATCATCCAAGAAGAAAAAATAAATCCTTTGATGTTTACCTTGGCAAAAGCATCCCTTCCGTGGTAGGCCTGATCCTTGGTGTGACCTTTGTGCACGACCTCATTTGACCCTGCAGCAACGACCCGGAAGCATAACGCAGTGGTGAGGTCATCTTTGCTGACCTTGAGCAGGGTCGCGAGCGTCTTGATGGCGTCTTTGTTTTGGACCTTGGAACCTTCATCTTTGTCGGGCTCGAACTGGACCTCACCCTATTCAATAAAATACAGAACACTAATTGCCTATATTCATAAAGGAATGAGTATTAAAATAATTATGCCACTACAAATTTCTAAATTTAATATTCAAATCTATAATTAAAAAAATATCATATATGGATAAAACATGACCAAAAACGATAACACAATTTGATTTCAGAAAGTTGTCAAATTTTTTTAACAGTGATTTTGCTGTTTTCATTATGTTGCCAATTTAGTGAGGGTTGTGATTTTCCTTTCATCTCTTTTTAAAATAAAAATCATGGTGCGATTGTTAGCATTCAGGATAAGAAAAGTAAAAGCATCTAAAAAAAAATATGGTATCTCTGATGAATAAATTTACTACACTAACTAACCAGATGCATAATGGCTGCCACCATTGTCCAGACAGTCTTTTGCTCTTCGGGGGTGAAGCTAAGATCCCTCATTGCTTCTTGAGCCGCCTTGTAGTCCCTCCTATCATGTCCTGCTTGTGAACCCTAAGATGAAAGAATTGATTAATTTATTCATATTAATTATATTCATTTTTACAATATATTGCATTAATCCGTCATTTTGATTCATCCATTTTATAATAGACATTTTTTTTTCAAGCAATCCGTTTATGATGACAACCCTTCTCTTGCCTTTTGTGAATGTTATGATAATTTGGCAAGAAATCATTTTGGTTTGGAATTTTATTTTATGTACATGTACATTTAATCTATGATATCTATAAAAAAACAATCCCAATTTTTGTTTGTTTTGGTATGAACAAAAATATTATATAAATGCAGGAGAAAATAATGAAATAGAATAAAACAAACATTCCAGCAACATTCAAAGGTACATGTATAATACATTAAAACATTTTATAATACACAGTAAAATTGTTTAGGGACCCTGAAGTAGCATGAACTTGTAGAGCTAGGGTTCCCGACATGTATTCTAGATAAATTTTATTACTAGTATGAGACTTTGATTACAATGGCACAATAATAATACCAACAGCAGGTATCAGATGAGCACTGGCAGATTTCAACTTTATCCACTTATTATTTTGCACTTTTTCAAATGAAAATTTAGTTCATAAACAGTTCATCTATCAAGACTACTGAATAATGATGATAATAAAAATAGTAAGTTTTTACAGTACATGTAGCTTTTATATAGCACATAACACATATGATATGATATGCACATTTATGCGAGGTGCATATCAGAAAAAATGAGTACATATCTATAGCCTTGCTAAAAATATTTAGACAAATGGTACATGTAAATAGGCTAAATGGAAATTAAAACATATGGTGGGAGGTAACCTTAGGTAGTTGTGGACAAGAGTAGACAAAGCTGGTGCAGAAATTTACTTTTGATTCTACCTACAGACTATTGGGCTAGTATTAAAGAAAATAGCAATGTTTAACATATGTTTGGAAAGAAAGGTCACTCCTACATGTATTCCTATAAAGCCTTTTTAAACTGAACTTTTTAGAGTGTAAACTCTTTCGTTGCACAGATCAATTCAAATGTTATACGAAAAGAGAAGCACTAAAAGCAATGAGAAACACTGACAAGTCATGACACATAAATAAAATGAACCCTCTGGAAATGGTTACAGTGCAATGAAAGAGGAAGACAAAATGGCAGCAACTATATTGCTATCTAAAGAAGATTTCATAAATAAGCCAATGAAATCGATTCAATTACAATCTACACTTTCTTCTGCGGGTGTTTGATGGATGGAGCTGTGATATACATGAACGAATGACTTTGTGATTAAGTTTATCATTGAATTTAGGAATGATTTTATCAATGACTTTAAGATTGACTCTATGATTGAATCTACAATTGACTTTATAATTGCAAATGACTATGCTTTGCAAATGACTCCAATAAGCAGGACCTTATGAGTGACTTTGTGACTTGAAAATGGAAAGCCAAAATGGTTGCTCAATCATAACAGCTTACAACCCCCAAACTACAGCTAGTACAGTAGCAATACAGAAGTACAGTAGTCTACAAATGTAGACCCACATCTGCAGTGTGTGTATCACAGCTGATTCAAGGAGGTTTCAAGGGCCTAATTACAACTGGCAGGCAAAAGATATTCATTCGAGCCAACCCATAGCTCAATTTTTTAAATTGATATTGCTGATTGACAAAAATGAATATGATTGACAATCTAACACTGATTCTAGGGAGGGTACCTACTGAACTTCCTTTTTCCAAATTGGAAAGATATATCACAACTTTGGAACTATTTTTTTTACTGGTGGAAGAATTAGGGCCATTTTACTCTCTCAAGTGATGAATTTGATCCTGTCAGGTGTAGTCTTCATAAATGCCGATTTATTTTTAAAATGAGCCGGTTGAGGTACCCTTTTCTGCTCAGATATGGAATGTCCGACATATATCCTGTCCACTGTACTGGTATTAAACCCTCGAATTTCCTCCTATTTTTTATGATTTCTTTTTAAAGTGCCACTTTAACACACGAGTCTAAGGGAAATGAATTAGGCCTGCAATACCAGGAGTCTGCATAGCAGACTAGGTCTACTGTGGCTGCAAATATTCCTAAATGATGGCCAAGATTTTTTAGTCTTAAAAAGAACAAAGAGCAAAGTGGTAGAAATTGAAAGTCAGACATAAATTTGAAATAAAAAAGTGAAATGTACTAAAAAGCAATTGAATTTTAATATGCATGTTTGAAACTTGTATTTTGCTTCATTTTTGGGATAGATCACTATTACAACAATCAAGAAGTACAATTTTAACTTGGACACAGAAAGCAGAAAGACTAATTTTGTTTAAGAATGAATGAATTCAAATTGTAACATACTATAGCCTCTGGTAGCCCCTTCTGTTGTAATACAACATAATAGAGAAACAAAGAGAGTATTATAGTATAACGTGGTACTTGATGTTAATAATGAGTATCAGACACAAATACAATATGATTTCATATGACATCATAAATAAAACATAATGGGGAAGGAGACATTGTATGACATTCAATATAGGTTAAGTTTGTGTACAAGATTGGTTTAGTCAGGGCATTCTTCATATAGGCATTTGCGATGAAGTCAATTTAAAATATTTGAAGGAAGGAGAAAGAAGGATGGAGGGAGAAGGAAAAAGGAATAGAAAATGGAAGAATTATGAAAAAAGAAAGATGGAAGATGGAAAAATATGGAGGAAGAAGGATAAAAGAAAGATAGAGGAAGATAGGAGGCAGAGGAAAGAGGGAATAAAGAAGAAGGAAGGATGGAGGAAGAAAGAAGGAGAAAACAAACATGGAAGGCAATGGAGATAGAAGATGCAAGAAGGATGACTAAAGAAGGATGAAGGAAGACGGATGAAGGAAGAAGAAAGCAAGAGGATATAGTAGAACAGCACAAGAAGAAGAAGATGAATAAATACTGTCTGGAATAACATAATTCAATTAGATCAATTGGAAAACTAATGAGTTTAGATTACAACTTGGGTGGGTTTCACAAACAGAAATCGTCTGACTAAATGTTATGCTTTATCTAACGCATATTGATGATGCAATAACTGCAGGTCCTCTGAGCGTAATCTGATTAATGTGCTATAATGTTTTAAAGTTGGTGGGGTGTTAAACCTCTCATCTCAAAATAAGTTCTTGAGGACAACCAACAAAAAGCTCTATTTTAGAATTATGCCATATGTTGCAACAACCTCCCTTTGCCTACAAATACATGTAGTTCTCTGCAGGAATAAAAGAGGTCTGATCGAAGGCAACATGACTGCCACCAATTCTACAATATTAAAAAAAAGAAGCTTTTTCTAAATGATCCTCACAACATTTAAATTTTGAGAACAGTTATTGAGATTTTACCAGCCCACAAAATATATACATGTACCACACACAACTCAGAATTTAAGTTCTTTTTTAAATTTTAGTCAGACTTTTGTGAAACATTCTCCATGTTAATTTATAGAGTTTATGTAGGTTTAGGGTTATGGTCAAAGCATCAAATTGACTCACTGTTGCGCCATTTCCCTGATTGATGTAGAAGAAGGCTTTAGGATCCCTCTTCAGCTTGAATTCCTTCAGCATCTGTTCTGTGCATCCTACTAGAAGCTGGTAGAAAGAATGAAAGTTCCTCTCTCCTTTCTGCTGGTGTATAACTCTTGACTGGAGAGAGAGAAGGATAGAAAGGGAGACAGGGAAAGAGACAGAGTAAAAGAAAGAGAAGTAGCAGGAAGAGAGAGAGACGGAGGTAAGGATGTACATGTAGAGGGGTAGTGAGAGAGAGAAAAAAAATTCAGAGGCAATTATTGTGAGGAGCATTGACATTTATATGATATGTGCATAATATTGGATTTATGCACGTATCCACCTTGTTAGGAGCTCAAGGGGCTCGTACATGTATTACCCTGGCTAAGCTAGTCTACCTCTTCTGGTGCTCACAGCTTTTTGAGGAATTACTTCCTGCTGGTACCCATTTACCTAACCTGGGTTGATAGCAGGAAAATGTGGGTAAATTTCTTGCTGAAGGAAAACACACCATGGCTGGGAATCGAACCCACGTCCCACAGATTGAAAGACAAAAGTCGTAACCACTAGACCATGACGCTCACACATTTTAACATATAATTCATACAGCAGAAACAATAGGCTGGGGCTGTTTACATTTAAGTCCCTGGAAAATTCATACCCTTTCCTCTCAATGGTTCATAATAGGAGTAAAGATTAAACAGGTGCAGGGGGGGGGGCAGAATACCCCTCCCTGTATTTTCCATATATCATATTCTATACAAAAAGGAGTAAAGATTAAACATGTACGGGGGGCAGGATATCCCTCCCTTATGTTCAAATAATATCATATTCAATACAAAATGCTCTAAACAAACAGCTAGGTGCAGGGGTGGGCAGGAACAGACGCAAAACAGTGACTGTTCCCCTGATAATAAAATCATAATTAGAAATATACTGGTACTAGTCTCATATGTACACTCACATCCTGTAGATAAAAAAATAATAATAACATGATGAAACTAACACCAGAAGAAGAGAGGGAGAAATAGAGAGAGAGAGAATAGTTGGAAGATTAACCTAGGACTCATGGCCCTGTTCGTAATATACTGCTGGTTGGGATACATTTAGTGAAGAAAATAAAAGTTGGAAAGTGACGATCACAGCTATGATATCCCTTTGAAGATATTTCAATTTTTCAATTCAAATTACATTTACATCATTATTTGATATATTTATAATGAAAAGTTCCATATACTGTACACTTCCTGATTGTGATTTTGTTCAAAAATCTGTTCTGTAATTGCTTCTAAGAAACTAAATAACTAAACTTTAATAAACAGCAATTTTGGAATGGAAAGTTTCAATTTTCAATAAACCTTCCTGGTTCTCTCACTTCTTCCTTCTCGGTAATTGTTTTTAATAGATCATGGGCCCATTGCATAAAACTTGATATAAAAACAAATTCAAAGGTTAAGTTTAAAGGTATTGATATTAATTATTCAATTTGATTGGCCGATTTGTGCATTTGTTATCATACAAGTCTTTAAACTCTTTATGAAACGGACCCCAAATAAAAATGATACCAACTGTTGCCTACAGGATCCAGGTCTCTTTACAAAGTCTATGGGATACAAAATCCATACAGTAATTCAAGGGGTTTCACTATTCAAGGTGTCAGTACATACAACACATTATAAAAAGTTTAACAACCCTCCCTCCAAAAATAATAATTTAATTTTGAATAAGCCATTAAACAACAGCTGCATTTGCCAATAACAGAAAAAGGTATGACTAACATCAACAGGTTGGCAAGAATTCTGACAGAGTTTAAGTTTTTATACTTTTTTTAAACCCTAGATACATGGTTTTCAAAACCATTTCATAAAATATCAACATCTTTCAAAGCACAACAATGAAATGCTATTAAAAAGGGTGCATTTTGATTGTAATAACCATGGACAGTAGGTCCGTGTACTAACCAAGGATATTTCCCTTTGCATCGATTGGGTACTACCAAAAATGCTGATACATGTAAATATTAAGACTTGTTGCTACAAATTTACTTCAGGATCTGTGTCATGTTTGCCTATTAATGCATATTCTAAATGTGCAGTGAATCAATCAAGGTTGAAAAATCATGTGCATGAAAATGTGTGCATCATTCTGGATACAACCAATTCACATTAAGGAAGTATATTTCGTGGGAAATAAATTTCCTACAATATAGCATGCATGCAGAGCAAAAGTGTTTCATCCATCCATGTCGAAGTGGAACAGGCAGGAAATTCCCATGGCCTATAAAAACAGCAGTACCTGTATCACTATCAAATTCAAAGACAAATCAGTGCGTTTTGTGAAAGGCCGCTCAAACCTGGTACTCGGCAGGTGTATTCAGGCGGCCTCGATCAGCAGAATTTCCGTGAAATTATGAGAACTTGTCCAGGCTAAAAAATCCTGCTACATTTGCCGCATTCATGGAAGCAGAACCCTTTCGGGGTAAATGCTCGAAGTTATGAGCATGAACACTATGATCTGACGGCAGGCAAGGTGTGCTATTCAAAATCCCTAGCTCAGGGGAGCGTTCCATGGAAGGACTTGTCGGATGTACTATCTGACAAGTCCCATTTTATCCGACAGTTACCATAGTAACAGTGCTTCTCAGCCAATCAAAATCATGAAAAGTTGTCAGATCCGACAACTTGTCGGACAAAAATGTTGATGAAATACTCCCCAGAAGCCCTTACAGTGCTCAAACCTGACTAATCGTTGGGTTGAGAAAGTTCTTCTAATTTGCTTTAACACTGCCAAAATACCTGCAACCTCAGAATATCTCTGCAAAATCTTTTGTGATTTGGGCATTACCTACCATCTAGCGGGTATTTTCTTTTGGGGTGTTATTTTGCTCTCACAAAGACAAAAATACCTGGTATTTTCTGATTGGGGCAGATCATGGCAATTTCCTGATTGGAGAATACCTGGACCTCACAAACTTTGGGGTGGTCTGAACACGCCTGGCATTTACAGGCATAGAGACGTACAAAGTATAAATCAATTTTAAAGATCAAAGTTTTTGTTCCATTAATAACAACAAAAAAAAAAATCCCACAGAATCTCACCCCAAAGTGAAAACTATATTGTTTTATGTATAATTTACTTGCAGAATGAAAGGAGTATTGTTCATTGCTGATCACACTAACTGTCATCAGGGGTGTAAGTGGTCACAAATAAAAAGATCTGAAAAAGCTGAAACTTGTAAAAAAAGTCTGAAATAGAAAGAGCTCCCATACTTTTTGTACAGAGGAAAGCCAAAAATAAGCTAAAATTAAGCTGAAAATCAAAACGAAAAAAAATCTGAAATCAGATAAAAATCTTAACTCTCACACCCCTGTGTCATATCAACAAAATACAAATGTCGAGATTTATGCAGAAAATCATTGGAAATATCCTTTCTTCATATAGGACCCAATGTGTTGCATCCCCCCCCCCCCCCCCCCGAGATGTAGCCCCAAAAACTTCATGGAGTATCAGACAACTACCGCAGCTTTACCAGGAAATTCAATGTCACCTCTTCCAAATTAAGTTACTGAAAAAATATGACATAATAGCATATTAATGGCATGAACCTTCCTTTAAAAAAGGAAGTCACGCAATACCTAATATGGTCTTATCTGCAGTCATAAAACATGATCAGGATATTCCTAGACTTTTAAACCAATGATGCATATGATTCAACAAATTATTTTTATGCACAGTTGCAGATTGCTATAGGTATAGATGAGTAAAGTTCATCAGCGATCACAACTGATAGCGTTTTGATACACTGTGCAATCTACTGAAGATGTTTGGACCAGTTCTGTCCTCACTCCAAATCCTCCCAAAATGGCAAAAATCTCTTTTCAGTTCTCCTTTTTCAGATCAAATTAAACTCGGCTGGAGAGAACAATACCACAAAGTGTTCACAGTGTGTTCAAATTTTATAGTGTATATTCATAGAGACTCATGGTCTAGGCGCGGATCCAGGGGGGCACAGGGGGCACGTGCCCCCCTTTTGAGTTAAAATTTATAATGTAAGAATGCCATTAAAACCGAGGTTTGCCCCCTGTTTTGAAATTGAAGACCTTCTTTTCTTTTCTTTTTTGGGCTTGTCAAATTTTTTGGGTACGAAATATCCTTTGTGGTTGAAAACCCTTTTTTTTTTGCTAGTCAAAACTTTCCTCCGAAAAATTTGCCCCCCCCCTTTGATTTCTCAACACTGCACACAAAATGTGAGACGCTGTACTCTCTCTAGAAGAGAATGTCCAGACAAAGGAAATCTGATCCTTTTCATGTTTCATCACACCCTCTGCAATGTGAACAGGGTTTCGGATAGCTTGTGCTCAAAACAGGACATCATTGAGTTTAAACAGGAAAGCGGGCTGAAATTAGACAGATAAAAGAGGAGACCAATGCCACTCCAATTTCCTTGTTGGAGGCGGTTACCTACATATATAACCCACGATGCCATGAGGTTCATAGGGAACATTTTACTTTAAAAAAACATGAGAATCAGATTTTCTTTTATCCCTTTCACAATACGGAAGAAATTAAACATGCATTTGACATATATATGACAAAGGAAAGTAAGAGATAAAGTGCCATAAATAGCACAATTGGAGTATAAAGTGTACAACACATCTGAGTTTCAACATGTAAAAGGGCCCTTCTTCATTTTCCCCTGTATGATAATTGATTTATACAGAAATTACAGACACAGAGACACTTCAATGAAAACGACACCAGATAAATTACTACCTGTAAGCTTCTATTTTGGTTTATCTGCATAAGACTGTGTGTTTAGGACTTCAGGATATAATGTGCTGTAATAATGTATTTTTTTCTCAAAACAATGGAATAATGCATTTTTAGTTCCTGATGATCTGCTGATGAAGTATCAAAGAGTTCTTTGGTATGAAAAAAAAAAAATTGTGAAAAAGTGTCTGAACCCCCCCCCCCCCCCCATTGAGGAAAAACAACAATGTCATACATGTATCGAAAATATGTCACATCTCCTTGGTCATACAATGTATGCCCTCATGGGGGCAATCACCTACTGTTATCATAGTTATTGGGGGCACTTGCTCATTTGGGGCACCCACTAAAATATATATATCAAAGACATGAATAATCAACATTCCATCACAAGGAATAGTGTTTCGGTGTGATGATGGCCTGGTGATAAGTTTCCGTGGGGCTCCTCAAAAGAGGCCATGAATTTCCATCTTTAGAACACTTGACTGGAAAGCGACCCCCTCCCCAACCCCCTCCTGTAGAGATGAGTGCCAGTCCAATTTCCTTTCAGAGGCACTCTCATACAGTTACGCCACTAGCAATACTTAACAGTTAAGGAAGGAGCTAGAATCAGTAACCGTTAAATTTGTCAATTTGGAAATGAGGGCATATTTGGAAAATCTTTTATTTATAGCTGAAGCTTATTACCTGAAAAATTACACCCAGTAGTCATGTAATGTGAATGTTTGTTTGTGAAATTCCCTTTGAAAGACAGAATATTAGAGCCCTTTATGTAAACAACTTTTAGAAAGATCTCCCTCAAAGGACAGTGTGTTATCATTTTTGTTGTTTAACCTCTCACTGCTCCAAAGGAAGGGGGGGGGGGACTCCTAGATGTATGAAGGAAAAATAAATTTCCATCATCTTCTAATTCTTGATTGTTTGGAACCCTGTTTTTTTAGAAGAAATTTATTAAAATTCAACAAGGAAATTTTCAAAACTCTATTACACTTCCATTTTGCTGTGATATGAGAAAATATCCACAATTGTCTGATTAGATTTAATCTATTAAAGTTTAATGCATATTGTTGTAAAAACAAAACTAATCGTCCATGTAACACTAATCTACAACTTTCGTTCATTTCCATTCAGGGAAACACTTCCTGGAAAAGCTCGTAAATTTTTTTAACATTACATATTATTTTGCCACTTCATGGTCAAACTACTAATAATCAAATACTCAGTTGGGCCATTTCATATCATTCCTTTTTGGAAATTAGCCTCTTACTCAAACTGGTAATACACCACATGGTTAAAAATGAAACCTGTGGGAAATTCTATAAATAATAGTGGTAATTAGACCTTCTGATTATAAGGGATAAATACCAATTAATGCAACAGGCAATATTGATTGGATCGGAGAGTCATTACAACAGAGATAAGTTATAGTGTGAATGCATCTTCCAAAGTGCACTTTATATCTAGCCATTCACCAAACGACTTCCTATTTTTCCACCTGAACATGTATACTACATCAGCTCTGAACAGGGCTCTACAATATGAATGCACATTACAAATTTCATATAGTATAGGGCAATTCCACAGGTTGGTGGACATGAGCTCAATGTGTCTTTGTACATATAGCCCATCTGAACCGTAACGTGAGTAACCACTTTATCTGCACCCCTAGTAAAAACCATGTGTTCTTTATTTTTTGAATTATATACAAATTTGTCTCCCTTATATACTTCTTTGAAATGGATATAATCAACTTTCATAAAAGCCTTGCATGAGGACACTTTTCACTTATGTCCACTTTTCATTTTATGCATGTCCAAATCATGTAACATGAGTAACCAACACATTTCAAAGATTTGCCAGGAGCATAATGAAATTTCCCAAGTTTTGTTTTCATACAAAGGATAGTCAGACTGTGTACTATGTTGTGATAAAGAGATGTTTAGTTCAGGACTATCAATAATAATGGAGTTACAGCTCCAAGTATGAGTCAAGGTGTCTCCAAATGTAACGTGAGTAACCGTGGAATAGCCCTATAGATTAATCTAATATAGACTTTCTATTTTTCTAACCCAATAGTACATCAGGCCTGAACACGGCTCAGTGCAAATGCACCTTCTACATGTATACTGCATTCCAGATTTCGCCATTCATAGACTTTCTAGTATTCTACCTGAGCACGTGTTTACTCATCAGTTCTGAATGGGGCTTTACAAGTGTGAATGCATCTTCTAAATCGCATTAAAGATCTCCA
The DNA here is from genome assembly GCF_037042905.1 of Lytechinus pictus. Taxonomy (NCBI): domain Eukaryota; kingdom Metazoa; phylum Echinodermata; class Echinoidea; order Temnopleuroida; family Toxopneustidae; genus Lytechinus; species Lytechinus pictus. Next base: position 15,415,398 of record NC_087257.1, read on the forward strand.
TGTAGCCTTCCATCAGACTACCTATTTTGCTACCTGAACATGACTTTAGTACATCAGATCTGAATGGGGGCTTTTGAGTGTAAACACCCCTTTTGTGGTCTACATGTAGATGCAATGAAGCATGAAATATCAGTATTGATAGCTCATCCCACAAGTCCCACAGGTCTTTACATGCCTCATTAATTCACTGTCCTATTGATATTAATATGTTGCAATAGAAGTGAAATATGCTTTTAGCATAATGGGTTTATCATCTAATAATATCGCAATTAATAAAAGTCATTGGACTTGTAATGCAGTTTGGTATGTAGTGGCCTTGTATGACAACACCTTGGTCGCTTGTGATTGTTTGATGTAATAATATTTAGGGATATGAAAAGAGTATTCATAATGGATCAAAAGGAAGATGACATACATGTATAAATAGAGAAGCGGTCTCAATTTGGTGGATTCATGGTGCACCATCTGTTGGTAGCAGCAGACAGGCCGAAATTCGCAACGCCTCACAGGAAAAAGTCGACATCTGTTGCCCATGCTAGTACTAAACTGCATGCCTGCATGCGGTTATTCAGCACTGGCTGGCGCGACTAGCTCGACCGAATATGCCAGGAGGTGGGAGAGAAATGTGCCCGCATATTTCTGCACGAAATTTAGACCGTTTTTGGTGCATTCTTGCCATTATGTGGTTTTCAATTTTGAAGCATCACAGTCACATTACAGTAAACTAGCACGATGTCGACCGCAAAGTTAAGACAATTGGCTCGTTCGCTGCAGCCGATAGATGGTGCACCATATTGTGAATCCACTGAATTTATTTGATCGCATCACACCAGCTGATTATAAAAAAAAGTTGTCTCCAAAACAGGTGCACTATCATTATAGAGCAGTATTCAATCAGTAGTAAGCTGGTTGCAACTGATATTTCAAATTATTTATATATATAACTAGAATATAAGTAGAATAACAGTTTCTCCAAGATGACCATTTTATCTGGTCATACATGTAATTGGTTTGAGATTGAATGGAAAAGGGAATATTCAACCCTGTCCAGTCAGTTTACACTTATTCAAAATTGTGTGATAATAACAACAACAAAAATGAAATTACAACAGCTATACATGCATCTGTGCAACTTCAAATTTCAACTGCACTTTCCCCCCATTTAGACATTTGGCTGGCATCACATGTAGGCTAATTAACTTATTAGCTAATTGACAGTCTCTGGTGGATCAAGATTGATACCCCACATTAGCGGTGATAAGAAACCAAGATTAGTTCAATCTTTCTCTTAATTAATTATGTCCTCTGCTTACAAGCAATGTACTTCAGTCTGGCTGTATTTCAAATTTGACATTGTTCAAGCGATATTTCCATTTCACTATTGGATTGTATGTGAGACTATTAAAAGTGATAATTAATGGATATTTTGAGTGTATCAAATGACAATCATAGAATAAAAATGTAACTGTCTATAGATATACAATTGATAGCCTTTTCACTGAGTTCATTGAATGGCCGATGGACATATAATTATTTTCTTGGGGTGGAGCGGGGGGGGGGGGGGGGGTAGAAGGGTTGAAATTACAGAAAGAACCTTTGGGAGGACTGATTTACATCCAGACACTATACATTCATAAACAAATATCAAATTAAACACAATATTAATTGAATGATGTACATGTATATAAAATCTTAAGTGGTGAGTTTCTTTATCACTTAAGGAACCACCCATACAATACAACCAGTTTTCATTTTCTTGTGAAAAGAATCTGAGGAATCGATACCATAAAAGAAAACAGCCACTTGATACATCCAATATTAAAACAAAACAAAATATAAGTCAAATTTTGCTTTGTATCACAAGTTATCCCAACTAACTGGATCTGGATATGCCTTAGTGATTACCATGGCAACTGCATGTTTGCATTTAACAATGTAATCAAAGGTGGGACAACTTTAATATTACAATGTTGATAAGCTGTACAAGGTAATAATACTTTGCGATGTGACAGCCACTGTTCAAGTGGCACTTGTCTAATGTGAATTGCTGATTAGTTTGAAAAATGATTTCCTTTGAGAGAAAAGAAAGCATAAAGAGCACAATCACTTGATGATTAATAAAGGGCTTGGTGAAGATAGCAATTAATCTGTGTGATGATGTGAATGACTGAGGTATGATAAAGGGAGGAGGAAGAGGAAAAGGGGTGTATAAAGAGCTAGTACTAGTATACTGGAGGAGAGGGAAGAGGGGGGGGTGATGGTGTGAATTGGAGGAGGGGGAGAGGAGAAGAGGGGGGCGGCAAGGGAGGGGGAAGACAAGGATAAAGGAGGAAAAAAGGAGGGAAGAAAGAGGGGATTTGAAGTGGAAAGGATTAATAGAAAGAGGAATGGGGTAAAGAAGAATGAAAGGATTTCGAAAAAGAAACATGAAGAGGTTAAATGATGGTGAGGAGTGGGAAGAACAGGGGATGAGAGAGAGGGGAAAGGAAGAGGGGTATGAAAATTACGAGGTGGGGGAGAACATTGGAGAAAATAGGAGGAATAGGAGAAGGAAGACAAGGGAAGGAAGACGAAGGGTGGAAGAAGGGGTGAGGAGGAAGAGGGAAGGCCGGAAGAATGGGCGGAATAAGAGGGGAAAGAGGAAGATAAGGGAGAGAAGCCAGGTGAGAAGAGGAGGGGAAAGAACAGAGAGAATAGAAAGAAAGTAGGAGAGGATCACATGGCATTGGGGGGAGAAAAAGGGAGGAAGAGGGATTTGAGAAACAGAAGAGAGAAAAAAAAAGTGAAGGGGGGGTGGGTGAAAGTGGGCAGAAGGATTGAAAGGGGGAGGGTAAGAAAATGAAAAAAAATGTGGAGCAGGAGAAAGAGAAAAGAAGGAAATATAGCAGCAAGAGGGGGAACTGAGGAAGAAGAGGAAGGCGGGATGGAGCAACAGATTGAGAGTAAAACAAAAAAAAATGAGGAAGAAGAGGAAGGAGGGATGGAGCAACAGATTGAGAGTAAAACAAAAAGAAGAGGGCATAGTCTCCTTCTTATCATCCATGTACATGTACCTTCATAAATCATGAACTGTATTATCTTTCTTTAAATTTATTCTACAGAAAATACACATATGTATGGTAGGGGGTCCTAAAGCTACGCGCCACTAGTTGCGCATGCAATTTCAATGGCAAAATGCCCACTCGAGCTGTGTGTATGTGGAACAGGGGCTGCAAAGTGACAAATGATCCCTATTCAATTTTTCTACAGAGGCTGCAATAAAACACTAGGTGCAGAGAAAACCAGCAAATGTTTGGAATTTTGGAGTCATATTCACTTTAATTTCATATTTTCCAATAACAATACGAACATATTTTAGAAAATGAGGTGTGACCTCAGGAAATACTATTTCTTTGCATGATAAATCGAGTGCGTAACTTCAGGACCCCTTCTACATCGGGCGGCGAAATCAAGAGGTGTTCGGAAAACACGGCGGGATTTTTGTATTAGTGAGTTTTATGATATATTCTTCTTGGTTAAGGATCTTTAGAATATTCACCACAAATTAATGAAAGATAATTTGTTCAAATATTTAACTTGGCATAGTTTTTATCGTTTCGGAACAAAGTGCATAGCTTTAGATCCCCACATCATACATTATTCATCGTAAACACTTATTATTGAACTGCAGAATAGTCATGGTCAAGGCTATCATCATCAGAAATTCCAATGCATGCTAAAAATAAACTGCAGATCCTAATAATGGAAACTACAGTGTATGATGCACATGTTATGTACTTTGGAAGAGAATGGTGTTTTGATTGATAGTGCTCTATCACTAATTTATGATATAACAAAGCTGTTATGTTTAGGCTTTGAACGGAAGCAGACATGACAATGACCAAAGATCAAGTTCATTCTCAGCTCAGAGAGACTGATCACGTAAATGTAGATTCCAGCAATTAGCAATGTTGACTCAGTCTGTATTCAGTCTGCTCTGAAACTACATACCCATACCAGACATGAACCACGCCCAAATGCATATTTGACATCTCACCTCAAGTTTGAGAAAATAAAAAGTGTTTTTGATTTATTTTCACTTTATGATTCATTTCTAATTTGTAAAACTAAAAAAAAAAATATTCAGAACGATATCTTTCTTTCCATTTCTTCCTTTACTCTCCCCCCTTTCACCTCTCTCTCTCTTCATTTTTGGGAGAGAGGTGAGGGGCAGTCCCCCTTCCCAAGCTATAGCTCTGTAATCAACAAATTAATAACTTGACAGTTTTGCTGAGAGATCATGTCTAGTGCACAGATGAATGAAGTATGTAAACTGTAAGGAACTACATTGAAAATACAAATTTTGGACCTGACCGTTTCAACTATCAGAGCATTTCACGAGAATTCATCAAAGGTTGAACATCTTTTAATGATATAATTTCTAGATATCATAGAGAAAATTTGACAGCTAACAATTTAGCCAATTCTATCTTTCCACAAATTACTGTCCGCCATGTGAACTTGGCAGTCTATCTCCCAAGTTGGTTGTCATTTGACACTCATTCTGTGAGATCAACGGCAGCTATTAGCACTTAAATCCCAATTATCCCCATCTGTCACTTGTGATATATATCACTTTCCAACCAAGGGATCCAATGGATTAACGACAATGCTCCAATATCAGATCACCTAGGCTACACAGCCTCTTCATGTGGAGTTGTTTTATCAGTGATTTATTAACTACACGTTGAAGGTTCAAAGTTCAGCATTCCCAAGATGTGATGCTAGTGGTGGTGGATTTAGTCATATCTCAAAATATGTCTTTTATTTGTTTGAACAGTGAGCTGAAAGCCTGCTTCAGGTGTGGCTTAGATGATGTGGAACATATGGTTTCATTTGCCGCAAAATTGGTTTCCTATTATAGTATTAAGGGCTGAGAAAGGGACTTACACAGAGAAATTGTGACATTATGTTTAATATGAAAGCCATTTTGAAATGTATGTCATTATTCAGAATTTATTTTTAAACTAACTGTGTAAAATTTGTACAATATTAGTTTCTCATACTAATATAATCCATGAGGACAAATTCATGAACTTTACAAAAAGTAGTGTGTGTTATTCACTTCTTTTGTGCACTCGGGCTAAAATAATTCCTAGAAAACTGTACGCCCTTTATGTCTGTAGTTCATATACCAGCAATTGTTTCAGAGGTTGAAATGTAAACCAAAGAATTGTTTTGGGGTTACAGGTGATCTGCAAAAAAAAATGTAGACTCTATTTGCTACATGTATATTTCCTCAGCTTCAGATAAGAAAGATAGCTATTTGAGATTGCCAACATGTACAGTATATAGAAAAAATACACATCATTCCTCTCATCAGCATTACTTAATATCCATAATTATTTCCTTCCTATTGTTATCATTAAAGCTCAAGCGCGTCCATGTGTAAACAATTATTTTACACTTGTCACAAGTTGTGTATCAATCAGATAAGACTTTTGACACCTGAAGAGACCATCCTTGAATGTCAATTTCCGAGAAACATTAAAACTAGCTGTTTAAAAATTAAACAGTGCTGTTTAGTCTTTTAACAGTATAAACAACCATGCTTGATATATTGAAGACTACAAATCAAAAATCGCAACTTTTTAAAAAGATTTTTAACGCTTGTGTAAATATGTTAATAAACAACAACTGAAGTTCATAAAGTGAAAAAAAATATTGTATAAAACTCTGAACATTTTACTGTTCAAAACTTGAACCTCAAAACCACCGCATCATAACTTTTTTGTAGTTGGGGAGGGATTCATGACAGATAGTGCCTGCATCAAATAGTGTCCACTTTGATAATGTAAAATGGGGGAAATTCCCCCAATCCCCATAACAAGATATTTACCTTTTCAAGAAGATAGTTGTTAATGTGCCCACCAATAGGATCTCCTTTGAAGTCAAAGTTGATATCCATGTACTTGCCAAAGCGGCTTGAGTTGTCGTTCCTGTTTGTCTTGGCATTCCCGAATGCTTCCAGGAGAGCATTGGATTGGATCAAGATGTTTTTCACTCTAAAAAATTGTAATAAAATTAAAAATAAAAATTATTGTATGACACTGTTTTTTTAATTTAAAGTGTTTTAAAACGTAATATTCAAGTTTAAATGCATTATGAAAGTTTTTATTGCATCGACCCTGTAACTCTGTGACGAAACAAAACTCAACAACAGGGGAGTGTTTTATGAAATAAATTGTATTGATTTTCACTGAGACATATGCTCTGAGCCAATGAGATGCAAAGATTCCAGTAGCTTTTTAACAACAATCAGTGATAATCACTGAATGTTTGCTCCATGAAATGCCCTGATGGGTGATTTCAAGTACGCTGTTGACCTTTTGGTGTTGGTGTTAGGTCAATTTTTACACGATTATAAGTACACCAAACATAACGTGAAGATGGTCCCGAAAAGTCACTCGCTAGTTGTTGAGGTGTCAATGATGTGATCTGGATCAGTATTACAATATGAGGCTGTTCTCACTACGTTCCTAAAACTAGTTTACTGGAAACTAGTTTAACGCGTAGTGAGAACGGTCAAAGCGGTCTTGGAAGCGATCTTCCAAACCAGTTTGGAAAACCACCTCGCAATGTAGTTTTCAAGATCGCTTTGCCTCGTTAAACTGGTTTTAGCGTAAGTGAGGATACAACCGTTCTTCGGGAAGCGATCTTCGCACATTCTGAGCGCGCTACTCCACACGACAGGTGTAGAATGCCTATGCTGCGGTTTTGAATTTCGCGCGAAACGTGTCACCCCACTGAGAGCGTTTCCACAGCAACAAGAGCGCTTTATGCGAAGTGATTTTGAAAACCACTTTCGTGTGATCAAGTGGGAATGCTAGCAAAGCGATCTTCCAAAGTGGTTTCCTGAATCGGTTTCCAGTAAACTAGTTTTAGAAAGCGTAATGAGAACGGCCTCTATCTGAATAAGTTTTGGAGCTACATGTAGGGGAAGCAATCCAAATTTCAAAACCAACACCAAGGCCAACACCGGACTTAAAAATGCCCCCAATGTGTCTGAGCCTACATGCAGGATGCATAATTATCGGTAGTACCATTCATCAAACTGAACAGGGATGCCAGTCAGTTTTACTCACTGTGCCCGAAAAGAATATCGAACCTGAAAAAAAGCATGAAATAGGACGTTGTCAAAGACTAAAATCAGACAAAGGCCTGAAGAATCATGGCGTCTCTGCCTATACAGTAGGGCCTGAAGAATAGGGGCCTACATGTATGTATGGCGACAATTGCTCCTGCGACATTTGCTCCGGCAGAGCTGCCAAGTTGTATTTTGCATTTTCAGTATTCTTATCCCCCAAAATCAGTATTTTGACAAAAAATCAGTATTTTTACCGTGTGAGATAAATATGCAGACCTGCCAACCTCTGGGAATGAAAAACTGTATTCTGTGATAAAAAAACTGTATTTTTCCCAAAAAAAGTGTATTTCATAATAAAACGCTTGGCGCACTCGCTCATCGCGGCGCTCAAGCTGCATGCAAGCTAAAATGCGCACTGGTCTTGCAGATGAAAAAAAAAAAACATTAAAACATGTGTATATCTTCACCCCGGTTTTAACAAAATGATTGAAAAAAAAACAAGTTACCTGAAATTACATTGATCTAATAACCATATTTGTGTACGTTTTATGAAATAGAGACATAGAGATTATTTTTCTCAATAAATTACGATTTTTACAAAAAACGTATTTTTCAAAGAAAAAACGTACTGCCGTATTTTGGTTGCAAAAGCGTACTAAATACGGCTAAAACGTACTGGTTGGCAGGTCTGCTCCGGTCTTAATATCTCAGAGGGCATAAGGTTTATAGAGTAAGGATTGTAAAACTAAAAGAGTTTTTGGTTCAGAATAATGCAAAGATAAAGATTAGGGTTTATAGTTTTGGAGGTTAATAGGTTTATTGATGGGCTTAACATGCAGATTTTGTATCGGAGCAATTGTCGCCGGAGCAAATGTCATGGAACCCTATACACTGAGGCTGTTAGAAAGGAATCAGAATAGGGTCTTTCCAGGCAGCTGGTCATTATGGCCTACATGTATCTACAGAACCTAAAAAAGCCTGAAATGGAGATTCGTTGGGACTGAAATCAAATAATGACCCAAAGACTGGTATCTCTACCAACATGTAGGCCTACATGTTTAAATAGGGGAAAAACTTTGGGGCCAATGTTAAAACTGCGAAGCTGCAAAAAGAAGCACAATAAACGGTTTTCTTATGTTTCAAATATAAAGAAGAACACTCCAGGGATAAAATGAAAGAAAACAAGACAATGTATAATTGGAAATAAAATACCAATATACTTGAAGAGGAAAATAATTCAGCTTCACATTGTCTATTATTCATAATAAACAACAAAAATAATAACTACCTCACAACCATATTCAAGGAACCAATACTTAAAATTTTCAGAGATGTTATTTTGTTTTAGAAATTTCCTCTTGAGGAGGTTTCAATTTCATGAACAAAACAGTTCCACTGGTAATTAAATTATACTTTGATCTTTTCTAAACTTGCGGCTTCATAGTTTTGATATAAACAATATTGAAATATAAGATATATTGTGCTTTGATATTCATTATCTACATGTACAGTAAATGTACATTGCATGCTGAAAATATAGGATTAATTTCCATTCTTCCCTTGACAATGAGTACATTTTAAGAGGTTCCGAAGAAATAATGAAGTGCAACAAGTTGGCATAATATGTAGAGACAGTCATTTTCCGTTTAAAAAAACGGCCTTTTCCGTTTCTGAAAATCTGTAATTCCGTTTCAACTTGATCTAAAAATGGAAATTCCGTTTTGTCACTGAAAATGTACACAGCAAAAAACCTGAATTCCGTTTTGCAAAGGTGAATTCCATGAATTTTACATGAAAAGTGTAAGAACCAAACAGAATTTCCGTTTTATTTACCGGTAAAACAGAAAATCACTGTCCCTAATTATATGGCAAACACCTAGAGAAAATCAGATATGCGATTTTCCTTCAAGTTACACCTTCAAATAAAGAGTTTCCATAGCAACATGAGCAATCCTGCTTGCTGGAGACAGGGCTATGAAATGGTTAAAGATGTCTTCCTTAGATGATTTTTCATCTACAAAGCAAAGCAATCCAAAAAGACCAGAATCCAGAGGCGGTCTTCAGCATTTTTCGATTCAGAGATCACTCCCTGGATCGCTTTGACCATTCACATTCACAGTCGCAGTTGCTCTGGACTGATCCCCACTGAATCTATTCCAGGATTCATCCAGAAAAATGACTGGGAATGGGATCGAAGAAAGATATGGGGATCGAACTTATCTCTCTACCTCTGCTTGTCGTTAGTAACTGCAGCGATTGGATCACTATGGTTGTTTTCAGAGATCACTCCCTGGATCACTTTGACCATTCACATTCACAGTCGCAGTTGCTCTGGACTGATCCCCACTGAATCTATTCCAGGATTCATCTAGAAAAATGACTGGGAATGGGGTCGAAGAAAGATATGGGGATCGAACTTATCTCTCTACCTCTGCTTGTCGTTAGTGACTGCAGCGATTGGATCACTATGGTTGTTTTCAAAGATCACTCCCTGGATCACTTTGACCATTCACATTCACAGTTGCAGTTGCTCTGGACTGATCCCCACTGAATCTATTCCAGGATTCATCCAGAAAAATGACTGGGAATGGGGTCGAAGAAAGATATGGGGATCGAACTTATCTCTCTACCTCTGTTTGTCGTTAGTGACTGCAGCGATTGGATCACTATGGTTGTTTTCAGAGATCACTCCCTGGATCGCTTTGACCATTCACATTCAGTCGCAGTTGCTCTGGACTGATCCCCACTGAATCTATTCCAGGATTCATCCAGAAAAATGACTGGGAATGGGGCCGAAGAAAGATATGGGGATCGAACTTATCTCTCTACCTCTGCTTGTTGTTAGTGACTGCAGCGATTGGATCACTATGGTTGTTTTCAGAGATCACTTCCTGGATCGCTTTGACCATTCACATTCACAGTCGCAGTTGCTCTGGACTGATCCCCACTGAATCTATTCCAGGATTCATCCAGAAAAATGACTGGGAATGGGATCGAAGAAAGATATGGGGATCGAACTTATCTCTCTACCTCTGCTTGTCGTTAGTGACTGCAGCGATTGGATCACTATGGTTGTTTTCAGAGATCACTCCCTGGATCACTTTGACCATTCACATTCACAGTCGCAGTTGCTCTGGACTGATCCCCACTGAATCTATTCCAGGATTCATCTAGAAAAATGACTGGGAATGGGGTCGAAGAAAGATATGGGGATCGAACTTATCTCTCTACCTCTGCTTGTCGTTAGTGACTGCAGCGATTGGATCACTATGGTTGTTTTCAAAGATCACTCCCTGGATCACTTTGACCATTCACATTCACAGTTGCAGTTGCTCTGGACTGATCCCCACTGAATCTATTCCAGGATTCATCCAGAAAAATGACTGGGAATGGGGTCGAAGAAAGATATGGGGATCGAACTTATCTCTCTACCTCTGTTTGTCGTTAGTGACTGCAGCGATTGGATCACTATGGTTGTTTTCAGAGATCACTCCCTGGATCGCTTTGACCATTCACATTCAGTCGCAGTTGCTCTGGACTGATCCCCACTGAATCTATTCCAGGATTCATCCAGAAAAATGACTGGGAATGGGGCCGAGGAAAGATATGGGGATCGAACTTATCTCTCTACCTCTGCTTGTTGTTAGTGACTGCAGCGATTGGATCACTATGGTTGTTTTCAGAGATCACTTCCTGGATCGCTTTGACCATTCACATTCACAGTCGCAGTTGCTCCGGACTGATCCCCACTGAATCTATTCCAGGATTCATCCAGAAAAATGACTGGGAATGGGATCGAAGAAAGATATGGGGATTGAACTTATCTCTCTACCTCTGCTTGTCGATAGTGACTGCAGTGATTGGATCACTATGGTAGTTCAGAGCTACTCTGTACTGGTCCAAATTGATTCATACCGTTTCCAGTAATTCATGTTTTTTTTTCTGCACCAGGCCCGCACTAAAACAGTCCGAGCCACAAGCGTTCAGTAACTTCACAGCAGAGCGCCGCTACTTTCATGATCATCCAATCAAATACTCGGGCATATAATGGATGGCGCTGCTAATAGCAGTGTCAAAATAGCACCAGTCTGGCATGGGCTACTGTAGAACGCAGCATTCATATGTACTCAACATTTTACGACTTTGCCCGGAGCTGGTCTGGACCAGCAAGTTTAAACGGTATCAGAGAGGATTTGTCCAGAAAAGTGACCGTAAATGGGGTCTAAGATTATAGAGATGGTACATGTAGATATCAACCCTACGGTCCTACCTCTCTACTTCTGCTTGACTCACATTTCTGACTATTGCAACTGGATTGCTGTGACCATTCACAGTCGCACTGACTGGACTGCCCAAATAAATAAAATCAGGAGGAAGATGATTTATTATTAATAATATGCAACATTTATATAGCGCTTAAAGGAGAATGAAACTCTTGGAGCAAGTTAGCTTTTGTGAAAGCAGAAAAATCCAAGAATAAGATCAACAAAAGTTTGAGTAAAATAGGACTAGCAATAGAAGAGTTATGAGCATTTGAACGTCGAGATCACTAATGCTATGGAGATCCTCTCATTGGCAATTCGACCAAGATCTATGATGTCACAGATGAACAACTCTCCCCTTTTGGACACTGAAAATATACCCCAAAACATCTCTTTTTGCTCATTCTAATCATATGACAAACGATTCATCATAGAGAGAACACCTCACCTTGTGATAGACGAGCTATAAAAGTGAGAATATAAGTGAAATACATGTAAGTACTAAAGTAATGAGGGAGTTGTACGTGTGTGACATCACAGATCTTGGTCGCATTGCCAATGGGAGGATCTACATGGCATTAGTGATCTCAATATTCAAATGCTCATAACTTTCTTATTATTCATTCAATCTTCCTCAAACTTTCAACAATAAGTTTCTTTGATTTTTCTCTTTGATATGGATTCAGCTGGTTTCAAGGGTTTCATTCTCCTTTAAATAATACAAATGTTTAAAGCGCTGCATACCATTACCCCGGCTTTAGCACGGCTACCTTGATCGGGCGCGCGAGCATTCAAGGAATTCCTTCCTACTGGGTACCCATTTACTACACCTGGGTGGAGAGTGGCAAATGTAGATTAAAAAAACGCCTTGCCAAAGGATGCGAGAGCTGCGGTGGGATTTGAAACCCGGACCTTGAACTTTGAATCCTATGGTTCAAAGTCTGGAGACTTATCCACTGAGCCACAACACCTCTATGATTTGTCAAGGAACTAAACTGTGAACAGGGTCTAAGAAAAATTGATAGAGATCAAGCCTATGATCTCTCTACCTCTGCTTGTCATCCCACAATGGTGACTGCAGCGATTGGATCACTATGGCCGTTCACAGAACTTTGCTCTGGACTGGTCCCCAAATGGATCGATTCCACTTCCAGGAGGATTTGTCCAGGCAGAAAAGTGACTGTGAATGTACATGAAGTCTAAGAATGGTAAAAGGATGATATAGAACAGACCTACCTTTCTACCTCTGCTTGTTGACTCACATTTGTGACTGCTGCAATGTATCTCATAATGATCTTGGAGGCTTCTGTCTTCCCTGAGCCACTCTCACCTATATTAGAAAATAAAGGAATAAACAAAAATAACTACTAAAACTCCCAAAGTAAATTGTAACTTTGCCTTAATATCCAGCATTGTCAAATTTATGGGCCTCCTACATGAAGTAGGTCCACAACAAATAACTTTAACAATTCAAACTCTTGTAAATTCATGAATAGTAAAAGTGGCATTTTTATCAGATGTTTCTATACAGTTTTGACATACATGTATTTACATGCTTAAAACTAAGTCCTAGGTTACATGGCTGACGTCTTAATACAAATAATTAAATGTTCACCGTCCTAGGTTACATGGCTGACGTCTTAATAATTATAAACCTACACTGTAAATGACGAGAAATTTCTGCTCACTTCGTCACTCTTTGAATAAACTATCTTAAATTCTACCAAATAGAGTGTTTGATTTTTATGTTCAGTAAAGTGTGAACTTTATAAATATTTCCATCTAACTTCATCATTTCCATAACTTGCTGCGAGTAGGCCTATTAGGTCTGGGGGCTTTTCATAAAGCTGTTCGTAAGTTAAGAGCGACTTTAAGAACGACTGGTGAACCTTTCTTATGCGCTAAACCATCGCCAATTGTGTATACCATTTACCACAAGAAATTCTGAATCTTTAATGACCTCATTTGATCTAATTGGGAAAGGTGGGTTTGACCAGTTTTCTTTGATACTGAGGCATTTCTTAGTTGAACCTGGAGTACATAAAAAAAGATTTCTATTTAAAACAGCTCTCTATTCTTTAGTCTAATGCCTGCATCATCCCATTTCCACTTTGCCTAATATCATTTTGCACTTTGCCAAAATAAAATTTTGTTCAACAGTTCATCTCATTTCTATTCATATAGGCCTAGACTACAGTCGGCTAGTGGAGGTGGCTATTAGATGAAACATGATTTATCTCGATTGGACTGTAACACTGAACTATTCAAACAAGGTGGTTTCAAACCGCCTCGATCATGAGAATCCCCGTTAAATTACGATAACCTTTTTAGGCTAAAAAATACCTATTAATTATTCCTGCATTCACACCGTCCCGAAACATACCCTACGGAATAAGTTCCTGAAGTTACGTGCATGCGCATTATGGTCTGATAAGCAAGCAAGGCGCGAGATTCAAAATCACTAGCTTAGCAGCCACCCAAGGCGCCCACGCCCAACTACACATTAGGCTAAAAGATCCCGTAATTGCTTTCACATTGCCAAAATACCTGCGACCTTGGAAAAATCCCAGCAAAAGTTCTCGAAATTTTGACAAGTACCTACTATTTAGGGGGTATTTTCTTTCGGGAAGATTACGCATAATTTCCTTTCACTTTGCCAATATTACCTGGTATTTTCTGATCGGGGTAAATTTTCCGATCAGAAAATACCTGGAACTGACGAACTTCGAGGCGGTCTGAAACCACCTACAGACATCTTTAGTGTAATTGCCTAGATCATCTCATTTCCACTTTGCCTATAAATTAAATATAATTTTGCACTTTGTAAAAAGAAATTCAGGATAATTAATCTCAATTCTATTCATATAGACTACATGGAGCTGGTTTATCTAGCACCGCCAGATGAAATGTGAAAGAACTGGAAATTAGATCATCCCCCTACATAAAAAAAAATTATAAAAAGAATTGCAGCAAATGGCAATTAGACCATTACATAGATTAGACCATGTGGGAGGAGTCCAATTGGAAAGTAGACAAAAGTAGGTATGATGGTGGGCCCCAAGTCTGCGCACCTAACAATTTGAGTTAAGATTTCACATGAATTTCTTCTTATTTCACAAAATCTTTCAGTTAATAAGGTTCCTTATATTATCATGAGTAAGTGTACCAAATTTCTCATTGAAAAATGAAAGAAAATATAGGATTTTCGTGAAAAAACCTCGGGCAGTCATTTTCAGATTGAAAAAAAAAATGGTACCCCATGTCTGCGCACTCATTCACTTTGCACACGATTCGGGGATTTTGATGAGAAAGGCTGCATTTTGAGGCCGTCACATGAAATGCCGAAATTTCATTATTTTTCCACCATTTTGAGTCAGATTTTTTAATGAATACCTGTCTATGTATTGCATGTGTAAAGTCTGTGTTCGTTGCGTATCTTCTTTTACTAGAATCGCGCAAATACGCGTGTGCGCAGACAAGGGGGACTGCGCAGACTTGGGGGAACTTGCCATACAGTACACCAAGCGGCATTTCTACCATGGTGTTACCATGGATCCTACACCATGCTCTAGCATGTATTCCTGTCTCATTTCCTGTAGCCTTGGCCCTTCTTCCCTTGTCAAATCAAGAAGGCATTGGTCAAATTCAGTGGGTCAATCAATATTGGATTGAGGCAGACTAATTGTGGAAGAAGTGCTTTTAATATTCAAACAATGCTTTTCATCTACAATAGCCTACAGGGGAATGCAATCGTCTGATTTTTTTTATTCATCTATCTATCCATCCACCCAACCTCCCATCCATCCATCCACCCGTCCGTCCGTCCGTCCGTCCATCCATCCATCAATCCATCCATCCACCCGTCCGTCCATCCATCCATTCACCCGTCCGTCCATCCATCCATCCATCCATCCATCCATCCATCCATCCATCCATCCATCCATCCATAAATCCATCCATCCATCCATCCATCCATCCATCCATCCATCCATCCATCCATCCATCCATCCATCCATCCATCCATCCATCCATCCATCCATCCATCCATCCATCCATCCATCCACCCACCCACCCATCCATCACCCACCCACCCACCCACCCATCCATCCATCACCCACCCATCCATCCATCCACCCATCCATTCATCCATCCATCCATCCAATCATTCCTCCATTCACCAACCTATCCATTCCTACTGTTATCAAACACTGTGGTAGAACAGTGTAATGAAACTGCATATCAATCATTTTTAGTTTAAAAAAAAATATTTCAAACAAAAAATTTAGAATTGTATATAAATATATATATGTAGGCCTAAATATACAGTACATTGTGCAGCATTATCAAATACTGACTTTGCACGTAAACCGGATAGTGAACCCTGTCTCGTTGATTTAATTGGCTTCCAAAATTAATACTACATCATTTAGTTTACAGTCAGAAGCCCTGCTTTCAATTGTGATGAGCATTTGCAAAAATTATGAAACGTTTCAGTCAAATTTTGCTTCTGCCCATCACAACTGAGCCAGAGAAATTATACAGTGTAGGCATACATGTAGTAAATGACAGCATCGATGTGTAGGCCAAGCTAACCTTTTCATTATTTTGAAGGTCATAAATTGTACATGTAGTGTTTTCTACATTCTAAAAGGTTCAACAACTCGAAGTCAAACTGAATTAAAACCAATGAATAATTTTGAACAAAAATAAAGAACAGTCAATCATGTCTCTGCCATTGCCAGAATACATGTATAAGTTCTAAAAATTTTCAAAAACTTTGATAATCTCTTCAAACCAGTACTTCCATTGAAGATTATGTCTGATTATTTATCTATTTGACAGAACTATTTTGAAATTGAGCCCAGTACCTCTAGGTGCAAATATGCTTAAATTCAGAGAAATACAGCACTGGAACTAAATTTAAACTTAAAAACCTGCAAAAGTCATAATCACAATTGTGTTTAATATATTAGTAAAAAGATTATCATAATATATTCTGTTATTCTTTTTTAATGTAATGTTTATTGACGGTGCCAATCCAAAGGAGTCTGGGAATCCACAGACTAATACCCTTTTGGGTGGATTTCCATACAAATTTGTCCTTGATTGGGACTAATAAAAACTATTTGTCCTTGATTCTTACCTGCTCCTCATTCACACTACCATTTTTTTTAAATGCATAATAGAATATATTTATATTACCAGTAGCTGGACATCTACAATGTACATGTATTGCAGGGGCCAGGGAACCAGGGGGGGGGGGAGCTGGGGGCTGAACCCCCCCTCCACCTTTTTTCCAAAATCGTATACAAAAATGTAAACATGACCATCTGATTGTGACTTTTTGCATGGTTAGCCCCCCCCCCCCCCCACTTTCAAAACTGTTCCCTGTTCCGTGTAATAAGAATCATCTGGTGATCAGCTTCATTTCATATTTGGCGCTATATTGATTTAAAATTGGCCAAACACCAACACCAAAAGGTCAACACTGAACTTGAAATTTCTCAATGAAAGGGAGGGGCTCATTATGCGCAAGCTTTCATGATGTCCATTTGACAACACATAAACATACAAGTACATTCTGAATTTCAAGGATTTAGAATAAACCCTGATCGGCCGTGAATAGGGACTAGCCGAATATCATATTTAGATTTAAACTCTGTGGATTTAATAAATGTAAAGCTAGAATGTTTACATAATATTGACTGGCCTTGAGGGGAACATCAAATATGTCGCCCGCAACAGAATCATATTGGCCCGAGTATTTAGAGTCGAGGGCAATATGGTTCTTTTATTAAAGGGCAACATATTTGATGTTTCCCGAAAGAGCCAGTCATTATTATTATTACCTGAGGCTGTATAATTTTCAAGCTATTATTTGGAACAATTGTTTGCTTATCACTACTTCTGATTTCAGGTTATCCACGAACTTAGCGAAGTAGCCCTTAATAAGCAATTGTGACGTAAATTGTTACTTTGCAGTCGCGCATCATGCATGAAGCGCACATACACTTAACACGTAGAAATCTACAATGCGTTGGTTCATAAACTGGTTCCAGACAGATTTTTCGAATACTGAAATTATCGATCAAAATCGGCTCCTACTGTGCAAGCGCGTTAGCAGAAATATGGCCAATATTGCCTTCTAGTGTTTTGTACAGGATTCCTATGGGCAAAGCCTGGGGAGGACAACATGGCAAATGTTTTATACCTCGTTGGTCTCAGATTGAACGTAGCGAGCGAAATATGATATTTATTTATCTACTAAAATGCCTTGTATAGGTAATAATTGAATATAAATCTATTCTAGACTTAAAAGCTATTCTTTAAGATTAGAAATAAATCCAATATTACGCTGGTCCCTATTACCACATTTATATTGTTTATGTGCGTAGATTCAAAGGTAAATACTAGCGTAAATGTCCATTTTTAGTGGCTGACACTAAAAGTGACAGTAACATGAATTTATTCTCCATGCCGATAATCCCTAGTGTATAATATATTTCCCCTAGTGTGGATGGGGTCTAATAAAGCCTATTTGTCCTTGATTCTGTCTAATTTGATCAATACCGACACCAGCCTACGAAACAAACAGGTGCAGTGATGCACACATGACATTGCTGATTAATACCGGTGGTCATGGATAAAAATGTGAGAGTTTATTCAATACGTTATTGATATTTATAGAACCTGCTAATTATTTTGACCAACTCAGTCTTATGAAGTGCCTTCTTTGTGACTATGTGGATTCTGATATTATTTAAACCTATTATTTAAAATTAGTTTTTGCTATTTTCAAAACAAAAAATAAAGAATGTTTTATTTCAATTCTAAAGCCATGTTTTAATACTTGAAAATTTTATTCAAGGGACAAGCCTATATGCATCAAACATTTTTTTAAATACAATGCTTTGTGCCAACATGGATGGTGTATTTTTATCAGCAAATCTAACACTTAATATTTTGCATACATGTTGAATAAAAAATAAACCCAACAAAGTCATTCCGTTAAAAAGTATTATATCTAAGTGTAACCAAAGTTTAATATTGTTTGTACATTGTAATACACTGTTGAAAATAAAGAAAGAAATGAAACTATGAAGTCTGTATCAGTGAGTAAAGTCTGACATTTCTGGAAATCAGAGATACATGTAAGAATTCCATGAATCATTAACCTACATACATGTACATGTTTATGGGTATCAAATATTCTGTATGATATCAAGAGGTTGATAATGACTGTGTAAAGTCCAAAATATTAATAATCCATCCAGGCAGCATATGAATAATTGCCCATCGATGACAAGACACAGGTGTGTAATATTTACACCCATGATGGGTGTGTTCATTGTTGATTTTCAAATTTAAACAGCAACATGAATCATGATTGGAAACGTAAAACATGGATATATAATGACAAAGTGTGTGTCCAATGTCCCCCATTCCCGGTCATACAATGTATTTCAGATCGCGATTCAGAGGAAAATTTAATAAAAGCCGAAAAAAGGTATGTTTGGAAACGCGATCAGCTCTGATTTTGCGACCTTCAGCATCGAGAATGTGACACTGAACATGATCAAGTTTTGAAAAGTCTTTATATTTTCTCTTGCACTGGTGGAAGCCTACACAAGCATGTGTTGCTCCATGTACGCCCTAGGCACAACGGAGCTGTGTGGTCCAATCAGAGATACTATTAAAGCGCTGTATCATACATGTATGCTTGTCTGGGTTAGGCAGAATAGTTGGCCAGTGCAAACACGAAAAAGTATAGTACAGAGTTTACTAAGGATAGTATGTAGGGTTAATGATAGTCCGGGGTTTAGAAACCATCATGAGAAAAGGGTATTTGGTTACAATGTACGACAGAAGTGTTTAATATAGCATTCATCTTTTTAATATTGCACTCAGTGTGGCAAACAGGTAGAGTTCTGAAGGTGCAAATTCTAATAGTGGTTCAGAGCAGGACACCAATGTTCCACCTTAAATTCTTCCTACATGTAAATGTACATATGAAAAGAATTTTAAAACTTAAAAGCTCACAAATTGAACACTCCCCAATGGCCCAAAACCTATATTTCTGCATCAGTGCTTTATCTATGTTTTTTTCTAATATTTCAAAATTTGATAAATTTTTGGTTGTTGATTTATTCTCAATTTTAAAATTTTCGCCCAAAGAATGGATGGTCAAAACTCAAATATAATTTTGTTATCTTTTTGTTTTTCAATATAATATCTGTGGTTTCAATTTATTATTTTTAATAAAATAATGAATACTGTACAATTTACAATACCTGATATAACAATACATGTGTCCCTGGCTCTCCTTTTCATTGACTTGTACGCAGCGTCTGCAATGGCAAATATATGAGGGGGCCGTTCGTAGATCTCCCGCCCT
Organism: Lytechinus pictus; assembly: GCF_037042905.1. Classification (NCBI taxonomy): domain Eukaryota; kingdom Metazoa; phylum Echinodermata; class Echinoidea; order Temnopleuroida; family Toxopneustidae; genus Lytechinus; species Lytechinus pictus. The sequence continues at coordinate 15,435,181 of NC_087257.1, forward strand.
CTGTAGTCATTAACCTGCTCATCTCCGTAAATGTTGACAGTTCTGTATGGGTTGATGGATACCACTACTTCTCCGATGTATGTGTAGATGCGCCCCTTTTGGAATCTGAGATGGAGGAAGATGAGGAAGTGAAAAAGAGAGATTAGAATACTCTGTTCTACATCATAAAGAAATCTATTCGCTTTCCAATAGACCTTGGATGTTAATGTTGACAGAATATTTCCAAGATTTTTCTTGATTGTTTCATTCTGTATGTGTTCATATTGTTTTTTTCAATGGAAATTGTAGGTGACTTTAAAAGTTAAAAAAAAAATTGCATTGTAACTCAAATAAAACTTCATTATCCTGTACAGTGCACTGATTTACGTCAATCACATGTACGTGATTCAAATGGAACATATTCATCAACATTCAGTTTTGATAATCTAAAACAAAAGGATAATCAAAACATTCGTATAATTTGATTGGTGCAATGGCAAATGATATTCTTCACCATGACAAGGATGGATTACAAAATCTTTGTCGCCAATAGGAACAATTCATAGTGCATGATAAATGAATTAACCAATGCCAACTTCAATTCACTTCTCACTGATACCATTTTCTGACAACCAACATATTAAAAACAAAGCTCATTATTGACAATAGGGAAACGTGGGAAAACACCACTGCTAAAGAACATAGCACTGATGCATACATGTAAACTATAAAGTTCATCACACACACGGTAGATGAGTTTGAAATTAATTTCTATATTGGATTTCTTCGTCCAGATAATAATTTATATGTACATGTACGCTTCCCTGCCACCATAAATTGATGGGATCGGCCACAAACCTTTGTAGGTCAGTCACTGCACTGTACATGCGTATCCTTTTCCTCATTTTTGATCTAGAGTGTTTTATGTACGATACAATATGAAACGGGTGAATTGCAAAGAAATTCTTGCCACGGTGCCACATGCAACTACATGTACTTGAAACGAAAAGCATACATGTACAGTTTATTTTACATTGATCGATGACAAGGGATAGTCCTACAAGCATTGTTGAAATATTAAAGTAATAAAGAAAATTACTCATTGTACTGTACATGTACCAAAGAATTACTGATGTCATTGATGATACATGAATTACAAACGCAACAAAATTTATTAAAACTACACTTGTAAAGCTCTGCCACATCCTTTTAACAGAACTTTGCGTTTTTCTCTTTCGTACTTGACCAACTGAAGACAAAAATTCAAACCAAAAAAAAATCAAGGGCCTACATGTATATCTATATTTATCATGTACTACTTTGGCACTCATGATGATACAAAATACTCAATAATATGCTGTTTACCAAGAAACTAAACATTTTATTTCAAGTTTCATTCAAAAATACATGTAGCTTCCTGAATTAAAGTGAAGACTCTTTTTAGTGCACTAAGACCTCATACATATGTACAAGGCCGATCAAAATACATTCCCTTTGTGGCATAAAAATAATGAATACATGTTGTAACCTTTACGGAAAAATTAGAAAATTGGAAAGCAGATTGAATATATTTAAAGGTTTATACAGAATTTTTGAAAGGAATAAGTTGGTTGAGGGATTTCTGTGTTTTGTATGTCACAGCAGGTAAATGGGGGAAACCCCCTTCCAGCTGAATGACTCACAGTACAGTTTTGGGGAACCCCCTGCTGGACCAAGTCATGGAAGTCTCCACAATAGTGAACTCTGTAGTCTATTTTTTCAGACCTCATCAATGCAATGCTTCTCCTTTTTATCCTCTCCGTTCTCCTTCTTCTCCTCTTTTTTTTCTTCTCCCCCTCCCATACTCCTCCTACTTCTCCTTCATCTTCTTCTCCTCCTCGTCCTCCTCCTTTTTATCTTCTTCTTCTCTTTATTAGTCTTACTCCTCCTCTTCTCCTTCTTGTTTTCCTTGATTTCCTTCTCTTGTTTGCCCCTTCGATTATGGAAAATATGTTTCTTCCATTTATTTCCAGCAGGCATCATCTTCTCAGGACTACCTCTTCAATTTGATTTTCAACTATCAAATTCTCATATTGCTCAAAGTTTTGTATAAAAAGCTAGGTCTATATATACACTGTACCATTTAGGTTTGAATCCGAGCATTTTCTCGAATTTGAGGAACATAATACTGTATGTGCAGGGATCAATTGTAAATAGAGTAAAATTTGAAGTGGAAAGGTACAAGGCAGTCAAGACTACATGTACATGTATGTCCATGAACCTCTCCAGCACAATTCATTATGCCTCCTCCATTAATTCATAACAATACATATAGCCACAAAAGGAACAATTATCACAAAAGGTGACATAAATAAATTCACATACATGTACGTGTCGGAAGAAAAGGGAAATAACATCACCACTCTAATATATTGATCAAGATGAGTCAGTGGCTTTCAAAAGGAAGTGATTTAAAAAAAAAAGACAAAGAAAGAGTCAAGTACTGTACAATATTAATGTGTTATTATATAGTGTATAATGCATTCCAACAACTTGGAGAGAATCAATCTATCACGAAAGAGTGAACATAATTCGTTGAAAAGCATTTTTTATTATAAAGGAAAAGCTTGAATGATATTCTCAAGAAGGCCAGTTACAACTGACCAAAATGCCAAAATCCTTTGTACAATTACATGTATGGCTTTATGGCAGAAAGACTGATAACTTATAATACAGTGTACGTGTTTATAATATTTAGATTTAAATACCGAAGTGTGATGTCATCATTTTTTTTAAACATTATTGATACCATATTTTGGTTGAACATGATGAACATGATGTACTGTACATGTACATGTATGACCTCATACATGTATAATTAAATTAGCCCCATTGAAGTCAATGTTTAATTTTTAAATGGGGTGTTGCAATAAACTTGCATTCAATTGTGTTAATTGGGCAAAATGAATGAACTTGAAGAGACAAACTGGCTCAGGGACGAAGTAGCCATAGACAAACTGGTGATTAGATATGGTGATGATTTGACCAAATGGTTGTTAGACGATATGTTAATGGACAGAATGGCAATAGACTGATGAAGGTACATGTACATGTACCTGTACACCGCATGATGAGTGGACGAGTTGGTAATAGTTAACCCATTATCATTACGCTTTCTAAAACTAGTTTACTGGAAAATGTTTCAGGAAACCAGTGTGGAAGATCGCTTTGCTAGCGTTCCCATTTGATCACCCGAAAGTGGTTTTATTTAAGATCACTTCACATATAAAAGCAATCTTCTTGCTATGGGAACACTCTCAGTGGGGTGACACATTTCGCACAATCTTCAAAACCGCATCGTAGGCATTCTACGCGCTCAAAATGTGCGAAGATCGCTTCCCGAAGAACGGCTGTGTCCTCACGCTGCAACCAGTTTAACGAAGCAAAGCGATCTTGAAAACTACATCGCGAGGTGGTTTTATGAACCGGTTCGGAAGATCGCTTCCAAGATCGCTTTGACCGTTCTCATTACAAGTTAAACTAGTTTCCAGTATTAAAACTAGTTTTAGGAAGGTAGTGAGAACGGTGTCTTAGACGAATTGTCAATTGACCCCTGTACATGTACATACTTTTGATTGGTTGGAATCAAGATGCATTCTATTTTTGGAGTTGCATTTGATTGCAACCCTAAACAGGCCCCTTTCACACAAGCTTGTCAAGTAGTCTTCTGTGCAAACCCTTCACTTGAGTTAATAAGGGGTCTGAATGCACAGCCTATTATAATGACTTGTGTCCCAAAGGTCCTCTTGAAACAGCAAGTTTTACTTGCACATGTATGTGCTATATTAGTCTGTGTGTGAAGACCTGCATGTACATGTACTTGTTGACCAAAGTTTCAATCAGGGTCTGTGCCTGCAGACTATGTGTTATTCATGGTCTTAAACTCCCAACTTTTATTAGTTACAATGTAGCTCAAACTAATTTTCACTGCTGTTGACTTTCCATTGCCTATTTAATCACACAGAATTGGGTCATAAAACACCCTCAACTTGAAACTTAGTACTACAATTCGTATACCACACTAGTTTTTAATTACAATTATGGAGAAGAAAAACCTTCCCAAGAAGCGAGGCCAATTGGAAACAGAAAGAGAAAGTCTTGCCTTGCTTTTAATAAAATCAACTTCCTATTAAATCTATGAAAAAAAGAGATATCCAGCCTGGTAAATCTGTAAAATTTGTATAACAAATAACTTGATTATAAGTTTAAAAGGATACATGTACAATGTTTTTATACACTGTGACTATAATATAATTTGACTGAGTGTATCTGACAGGCACAATTCTAGCACGAATGAGCACCCACTTTTTTTAGGGTTCAAATAATACTGGCTGAGATCAAGCCAATACATGTACTCAGACAATAATTTGCATTTTACGTTTATCTATTAAAAGCAATCATGAATCCACTATGTACACACTAACTTCACAGGACCACAAAACATTATTTACTTTTGTCTTTGCCGTGCAATAAATGTCAATTTGATGAAAGCTCGCTTGCGTTTAACGCTTAACAACCTGGGCGGCCCTGTACATACATGTACATGTATGTGAAGCTTTAAAATTGGTCATGGGGCTGATTTTTTATGTTTGATCAGAACACACAAGAAAGGTTCACCAGTCGTTCTTAAAGTCGCTCTTAACATTATACGAAGAGCTTTATGAAATGGCCACCCCCCCCACGTGGGTGTTTCATATTAAAAGCTGTTCGTATAAAGTTAAGAACGATTTTAAGAACGACTGGTGATCCTTTCTCTTGGTAAATGGTATGCACCAAAAATACTCATTGGCGATGGTTAACCCTATAAAATGGGCTGGGCTATTTCTAAGCCTAAGACTGGGGAGGGGGGGGGATGTTCAGCCCCCCCCTTATGATCTCGGCCGTCGATCGCGCAATCGCGACGAAAATTGGCACGTGCATTACCCATGGCATTATCTACAAAACTATAATATCAAATTCCTCGAAAAATCTCATTGCTAATTAATTATGCTAATTTATGCGTAAAATCATACGCTTGCTCTAATTAATAAAATTATGCCCCTAAAATGCTAATTTTTGTTTCACATACTCTAGATAGGCATCTAATCAAATTTATTTTTCAAAAATTCCAATATCACATTTATTTTCCTATGTATTCTATTGTTTTCCATATTTCTTATGTATTTCTCTGTTTTTTTACTTTTTGTTTTTTATTGCTTTTTCAATGGAAATCGTCGGAGACATTATTTTGACCATAAATAAGATAAAATTAATTGATTTTAAGCAATAAAAGGACAAATAATGACACATTTTATGAATTTTGGCTAAAAACACTATTTGCATATTGGATTTGTACACAAATTCACGTTTTTGAGTAATTTTGGGTCTGCATGCACTTATGAAATGTTGCGTAATTTCGGAACCGCGTACCCGGGGTCACAATTTTGGTCTTAAAAGTTGCGCGAAACTTGAAAGTAACAAGTCAACGAGCAACGCGGTCAAAAATTATCGAGCGGTGGATTTATCAAGAAAAATGTCGAGGAGGGGGGCTGAATCAGCCCCCCAGTCTTCTTAGGGTTAAGCGCGGAAGAAAGGTTCACTGGTCAGTTGTTCTTATAAAGTCGCTCTACAGCTTTATGAAAAGGCCCCCAGTGCAATCATGTCTTCCCTTTACACTAATTTGGCTAACTTTTTTAATCAAATGTACATTATAACCAAGAGGAACAGATCAATCTCAGAAAGACTGCAAATTACTCTTTTTCAAATAAACAACAGTAGGAAGATACATGTAGTCAGAGGTCCGATTGCTCCCTGAATTTAATTGATAAATTCAAGCAAAATAATACCCCCAAGCCATGCAATTCATTGATGATCAAACAGTACATGTACGGTATTTAATACTCAAAATCGTTTTTGGAGGTTTCATATGGATTTAGTTTTGTGCAATTCATCCTTTCATTTCCTTCCGGAGTTGAAGTATTTCCTGCTTGCACTCCTATCTCTCAAAAAAATTAAGGTTTACATTACAAAGCACTTTTATTTCATGAATTCAAAACCATTCTTAAAGGACAAGTCCACCCCAACAAAAAGTTGATTTGAATAAAAAGAGAAAAATCCAACAAGCATAACACTGAAAATTTCATCAAAATCGGATGTAAAATAGGAAAGTTATGACATTTTAAAGTTTCGCTTAATTTCACAAAACAGTTACATAAAGGACCGGTTGGTATGGAAATGAGGGAACTGATGACATCACTCACTCACTATTTCTTTTGTTTCATTATGAAATATGATAATTTTTTCCTCACTGTCCTGTGAAACAAAGTTTTATTTCTCCCTGAACATGTTGAATTACCCTTGCTTAACAAATATGGTTCAGTCAAGTTGGTCCTTATTGTAAAATCTGCAAAAATTGAAATAATGTATAATTCGAACAATAAAAAACAAAATAAATAGTGAGGGACATCATCGATTCTCTCATTTGCATGTGACTGAATTGTGCATATTAAACTATTTTGTGAAAAATAAGCGAAACTTTAAAATGTCATAATTTTCTTATTTTACGTCCGATTTTGATGAAATTTTCAGCAAATGTTATTCTTGTCTGATTTTTTTCTATTGTTTCAAATCAACATTTTCTGAGGTGGACTTTACCTTTAATACATCTCATAGGAAAGAGGATTATTCAACTGTATACATGCACAGGTTGTGCTGTCACTCCTTTCCCACCAAAAATCTTTTGGCTGAGCATAATATACTAGCGGGCCAAAATGATTTTTGACCAGCAAAAAATTGATTTGAAAGCATTTTTGGTAAAAGTCAAAATTTTGGCTGGGAAAGGTATTGAGTTGTCGACAAAAATCCAAGATCTTACATGCCTGGATGCTTGCATGGTTGTGCTCTGTTTTTGGCAGGCCCAAATTTTAATTGTGAAAGATAAATTTTGGCCAGTCAATATTTTTAATAATCTGAATTGGAAATGGGATGCCCTATTTTTTCAAAACACCAAAATTAGGAAATGCACAGCATTGAAGGATATCCTGTTTTTATGAAACTCCTGACCTTGGCTGGTAGTGGTAGTGCTGCCTACATTTTAAGCCAACACTGTAGTATGTTCATAGTACATGGACCTAGGTCCATGGTTAGTATGAAGGTCTACAGTTTATACTGTACTCTATTTTGCGACTTTAGCTTGAAAAGATTTTGGTCCATCAAAATATACCTGACACAAAACTGAACTACCAAGATTTGGTTCAGCAAGGAGCCCCTCAGTCATTGTGAAGTTTTGAGCCTGATTAATAACACCCATAAAAATTGCTCACACAGCCGCACAGTGTACGTACATCTACATGTAGGCCTACATTGTATATGCTTTGGCCTGCTGCACTGTGTGACATTGATGTCAATCTCGGCAAGTAATATTTTAGCTTCGGACCTAAACCACCAAAATTTTGTCAATTGTGAGCCTAAAATGTTTTGCTGGCCGAAATACTTCAAAATTCTGGCTGGCCAAAAGCCTTTAATACATGTATATATAGGCCCTACTTGTAGATCTACTGAGATTATAAAAAATAATGTTTTTATTTAAATGTCTGCACAATGAACCATAAATGTACGCAGGTCTATTAAAGTAGTAAGTTTGAGGTATAGACCCAAACAAAACGATCAGGGCCTAACGCCTATTAAAGGGATTTACACACGTCAAATATATATTGCTGCAGGCCTACACATGCGTGACCAAGGAATTTCCAAACACCCCCTAAACGAGTTTTTCTCTGTGTGCAAAATAACCCCCTAAACAAGTTTTTCGCAGGCTTTATTTTATACACATTATGGCCCCTAAACAAGTTGTCGCCAAAATATGACCTCAGGGAAAAAGCTTGGGAAAAAAAAACATACCCTAAACACGTTTGGCTAGTCTTTAATAAAAAAGCTTTGGGGAAAAAACATACCCTAATATATGTTTGACCCCGTGATTGTCCATTGACCAGTCTTTCAAAACCACCCTTTTTCTTGAAAATCAGTGTTTTTGATACCCTTAATGAGTCCACGTGCGGACCGCATCCAAAACTGAAAAAAAAACCTTTAAACGCGTTTTTGGGGTCACGCGTGTGTACAGCAATAAATTTGTCTGCCCCCCCCCCTGGGATTACATTCACTTCACTATTTGAAAATGTATAACATGTAACACTACATTGCATGCACATTGTTTATTTTATAATAATGACCTTTTATATCATCAAACAACATTCAGATTCCATAAAATAGTTTTCAGTAGGCTGTTCGCCTGAAACAATGAACTTTGAATGGACTTTACTTTTCATATACATCAGTGTGCTACATATTGCACTTTAATACCCAATTGCCCTGGGCAAGTGTTTTGAAGTAAAGACCAAAACTACTTGCCGAATTGGGCAAACAAAATTCTCACAGTGGAATGACCAAAATTAGGGTCGATGATATGATATTGACCCTAATTTTGGTCATGGCAGGCAAGATAAAACCACTTTGGAAAAAGAAATGCAATAACAAGGTAGATCAGTTCATGTCAAAAGAGAGAAAAGGGTCAATGGTTTATAAAACCGCAAAAATTTCTTATAAGAGGTAAAACTTTTTTTTCAAGGATTTTTTCGGGCAAGTGAAATAGATTTTTGGGCAAGTACATGTATATTCCAACTATTAAAAAGTTTACTTGCCTGACTGGGCAAGTGCTTCTTAAAAGTTATGTAGCACCCTGTACATGTAATCACTATTCGCAATCATCATGATGCACATATTTGCATATTAACCTTTAATATATTTGAAGCATGAATGTTGGTGTCTGAATATAAGCCTACTGATTTTGGAATCATTCCATTCATGCAGTCCATCTCCATTCAATGAAAGTCCATTACCTTGATTGAAAACCTAAAAGTGGTAGAAAGAATAATGGAATCATGGGATCATGAAATTTACCCATTTCTGCTATTATCATCCAATTCATGAAATTGCTTTTGATTCACAATTCATTGTATCCTCTTGATTTCAAGCATAACAAGCCTGTGGCAATCTTCTGAATGGATGACATGGAAATGATGGAATCATGACTCAATTAGAAAATGATGTGAATTCAGAAGCATGACTGAAGAATTTTGGGTAATCATTAGTCTGCAGGCACAGACCCTGATTGATGGGGGGGGGGGCAGAAAACCAGCCTTCTTCCATTACTCTCCCTTTCTTTCTCCATCTCTGTATTTGTTTTTTCCCTATACATTACAAAAAAATGCGGTACTCTACAAGGTACATGTACATTGACATAATATTGATTACAAATTTACAACAAGCACATCACATAGCCATAAAAAATGTTACTTGTACAAAACAAATAATGTATGACAAATCTCCTCAAAACAATATTCATAAATTGGGTTGTGACTTGTGGGAAAAAGTAAGGTGTATCAAAATGACTAATCAATAATTTTGCTTAAATTGTAGAAATGTTTGATAGGGAATGATTTCGAAGAGCAAAAGAAAACTGGGTTGGATGAGGAAGAAGTGGAAGAGGAGAAACAGAAAAATCAGAAGGAAAAAAAAGAACAAAGGTGGGGCAAAAAAGACAAAGACAGTTTATGTGTACACCAAACAAGGATACAAGGAAGATGATGACAATTATTTTATGTAGCGATTGCCGGTTTTTATGAACTCATGACCCCAACAGCATGAAATGGCATGACTCATTTCAGAAAGTTTGTCAATTCTCACAAATTTATTGGACTGCTCCCAGCTCCCACAGCATCATAACTTATAAAATCACACCAAAATAGTAATTTCTCTTTGCACCGCCCAAACTGAAAGCCAAGAATACACACTGGGTGTGACTCATGTACATGTATACAATGAAGTCATTCCTGAAGAATGCAGTAAGTGGTCTTCATACTTTCTCTTGAGGGTTGAACCCAGCTGTGACTGAGGGGCTTGTTTATTGTCTGGGCGGTCATGGAGAAGCTAGCTTCCTATCCTATTAAATTAGGCAATGTTCAGACAGGCGATGTTCAGTCTGGAGACACTATTTTTCTTCAAAGTTACATTATTGACTTCTTGAACAATGAGATTGCTGGTTCTGAAGTTTATAAAATTGAAAAAAGTTGTCTGGAGATTTTTGTTAGAAAAAATTTCCTCATTTCACTAAATTTCTTTTTGTAAGTGAGATTTGAGGGGGGGTGTAGGGGAGGGGGAGAGGGTAGGAGAGGGGAAGGATGAGGGTAGGGGTGAGGAAGGAAGGAGGGGAGGGGCAGGAGGGAAGAGAGGAGGGGGTGGAGGAATATGGGCCTATGGAGGAATGAAGGAATATGGAAGGGGGAGGGGGTGGAAGCTATTAAAGGCAGGGGGGGGTGCAGGAGGAATCGTGCCCTTACTAAATATTGACTTTGGACACATACACTAGTATGTACATGCAGATTGTAAAGAGAGAGATCCCAATTTCCATTGACATGTAGGGGTTACATCAGAGGTGGGTTACATACATGTACAACCTGTCACAAGTATTATGCATCATGGTATAACACACTCCCTCAATACAAACATAGCTCGAGCGACTTCCTTTTCTAATTGTAGAAGTCAAATCGACCATGCCATCGCCCTTTTGAGGAGGAAGAAAGACTGCACATGTAGGCCCATACAGGGTCACAAGTTAAACTCTCCTTCAGCTCACTCTTCCTCAGCAATTACCTACGTATGTATAGATTAGGGCTAATTCATACAATGTTGTTGTACAAAAATATGTAATTGTAATATTGTAATATTGTAATATGTAAAACCTGTAATTGATGCAGGCTGAGATGGATTTGATGATTTTGATTTTGGATACAAGATTGTATGGGATGATTTTGCTTGCTAATTTAGAGAGACAAACAATATCATGACATTACATTGGTGAACAAAATGTGGATGGGTTATACCTTGGTCACATTTGCTCTACGGCGGCCGTATGGCGAGTCGAAAACAGCTGTTTTATTTATTAATTTTAATTTAAACCACCTATATGTCATGTATGTAGTTGAACAAAAAAAAAATTTAAACGGCTGTTTTCGACTCGCCGTACAGCCGCCGTAGAGCAAATGTGACCAAGGTATAAGAACACAATTTTCTTCTTTTATAGATTTAATCATACAAGTATGGATCCACAATGATTGAGATCAATAACCTTAAAAGCAATAATCAAAATCTCTGTAGACAGAAATACATGTACATGTAACTATCTGTACATAAAGAGGAATTATTTCACCAAAGCTTGATATTGTTTTCATTGCTCTCCATTGAAAAAGTCAGTTATATGTTGGTATTTCTACAAATATTATATACTGAATGACCCGACGTAACCTGAGAATACTTGGTATCTAGTTGAAAAAGGAACGACACGAACGCTACAAAAGAAATGTTAATAAAACTTCCAAGAAACACTGAACTTCTAAGTTCTGAAGAAACCTCTGTCCCATGATATGATTTGATACAATGCACCAGCAAAATCCCTGTCTTCCATCCCAGCCCCCCCCCCCTCCTAGCTCCCTCCTGCACATACTTTTTGTGGAGAAAATGGAGATCGGATCTGACTATGTTTGCTAGAAAAATGGAACAACATTCAACAAAAAAGGTCATCATCATTTTCAGTTTCACTCGCCCAGATTTGGCCTTGTTAAAAAAAGAGAGATCTGAAGAAAAAAACCAACACACACACTCTGTATGTTTATTGTCTATCAAGTTTCCCTTTCACTTGTTTTAGCTATTTACATTAAAATATTAAAAAAACGTGCATAGCCTCGACATTAGCCATAGGCATCAACATTCGACAGATTCAGAGCTGGACCAGGCAAACGACCAAGCGATGCCCCGCCCCTACCCGGTAGCTGGTAGCCGATCATCCGACGTCGTTGATTAATGTCTCCAGACCTGGTATATAAATTTGATTAAAACTTACCGCATTTTCAAATTCGCCATGAAAGCATCTTCGGTAATTTCATCCAGGAGAACAAAATCTCCTTTCCCAAATTGAGCGCTCTCCTGATGAGCCATAATGATAAAGTTCCAACTTTTATTCCAGCTGTAGTTTTATCAAGTGGTTCCTCGTTCCTTTGGTGAAAACTCCTTGCATTGGATTTGTAATGCCACTGTGCTATACCGGTATATCGATCGCGTACAACTGTACTATACTAGCGCTGGCGCTGCTGCGATGCGGCTGATGCATGCATGACATGTGCATGCTATGCTCAGTCACAATCATTGCGAGTCGACCAACTGCTGTTTTTTTTTCCTGGGAAAACCCCTACTCATTCGGTAACATGAGGTCATGGGTTTTGCTTGGTCCCCGCCCTCGGCCCCCACTTTCGGCCAAGAGCCCTTCCTCCACACCGCTTCGAGCCCTTCCTCCAAACCGCTTCGAGCCTTGCCCTTTGGTTCCTGTTATATTTCACTGAAGTTGACCATTTTGACTTTTTAATTTTGTTCAAATTGCCTTTTAACGCCTTTGGATACTGAATTGAGTCCAAAACGAATTGAGGAGGGCCGGGGGTGGTAGAATTTTTGGGGTAGGCATATACTCCGCGTTAAAAAATAGCTAGGGATTAAAAAGTAAAAAACGACAAGAACGCTGGAATTTTTAAACAAAATCTGATTTTAAAAAACACACAATTTTTTGTATATTGAATTTTAAAGTTATATGCACGCCTCCCATCCTCCTCCCCAGGCCACCTCCCCTTCCCGAACTCCTCCTTCTTTTCTTGTTCTTCTTTTTCTTGTTCTTCTTCCTCTTCTTCCCCTTCTTCTTCGTCTTTTTCTTCCTTGTCTTACAGTGGCGGATCTACGAGACCGAGGGGGGGGGGGGGTAAGGGGGCTTTAAGCCCCCCCTTGCGTTGCCAAGTACAAAGTTATCTATCTATTACTAGTAAAAGGAAACAATGAAAAATATCTTCAGAGGGGAGAAAGGAGAAAAACAATTAAAGGGGAAGTTTACCTTTACGAAAATTGTTGTAAAAATACTAGAAAAAATAATAAAAACATGTATAGGTGAATGTTTAAGGAAAATCCATAAAAGCTTTAGTTTTTTTTTTTATGTACGAGCAGTTGCTCCAGGGGTTGCCCCATACGTTATGTAATATAAAATGCATATATTTCAATTAGGCCTCATTGAATGGTTCATGATATCTAAAGTTATTTGTCCTTGAGGAATGCCTGTGGAATGCCTTATCTGTCGATATACTGGAGGTGTAAATGAAAAATAATAATTTCATTTTTTTACTACACGAAATGAAAAAAAAAAAAAAAAGCTGTATCAACTTTTAGCGTTTTTCTGTAAATCAATGTTTTATTTCAATTCATCACTTTCCCTTATCCACTGCTATTTTGTTCTGATATTATGATAGTGCTATCACCTAAGATTAATTAAATCATGTTTTATAAAAATCTAGCATTCAATATCAATGAGTGATAATTTTTAACATTTTATTTTTCCATGGATTTACCTCCTTTTGAAATAAACTCTTAGTCGAATGTCCATTTTCTCAAATTTAAACATGTTTTATATTGGAAATTGAACACGAAACACATAAATATCGCTAGCGAAGTACATTTTACATATTTTCTAATGTTTATCCATTAAAAACTTTAAAAAAAGAAAAACAAATACTTTTCATCTTTTCTAAGGACGCTGATACACCGATGTTTTATTCCGAAAGCAGCTAAAAAATATTCATGAAATAGTAAAATTCTATTATTTTCATTAAAATTTGCACTGATGGTGTGAACTTGTCTCCGCATCATGTACCTAACAATTTGAATGCATAACTTTATGTAAAGTATAGTAAAATTAACCAATTTTTAATTATTATATAGTGGATTTAGCTCACTTTGGAATAAAACTCAAATTTGAAATTTATTTTTACTATCATTCCCCAGATATTTTCAAATACGATTTGATTCCCACGTCTATATATGATACATACATTTTTAGAAGAAAAAAAAATCAATTTTGGTCAAAAGTGGATTTAGCCCCTTTAAGAATTAAGCTCGTCACAATCATGACAATGGGGAAGTTGCTCGCATACAGTATGACGTCGCAAATAAAAAAAAATACAACTTTAATAACTTTTTAATCTTTGATGGATTTTCCTCAAACCTTCACCATTTTAAAAATATTATTTTTACCATAAACCTTTTGTCAGGTTGAACTTCCCTTTTAAAGACGAAATCAGAGGGGGAATCAAATGAAATACCCGTATAACCCCCTATCCCCCGATCCAAATATACATGTATGAGGCATTCTCACAATGAGGTTTATCTCGCCTTATTATAAAGCAAAATATTATCCCCGTCACTTACCGGTATTTTTAAGCTAAATTAAAAAGCAACACAACAGAAAAGAAACTGCTTAAAGTAATAGAAAACCGCTTTTATTTCAAATAACATTACCAACGAGTTTGGTATCATAATAATAAACAAGAAAGAAATCTCAAGAATCATTGCATAGTACATACTTTTATGTTATTTTTTCCATCCCCGACATAATTATCTCCGGGTAATTGGAAATGATTCAAAACAATAATCCATGATATCAAAATAAATTAACGAAATTTGTTGTCGGTCCCTGAATTAGGCCAACACAACAATAAAAGAGCCACACTGCAAAACTCCGATGTTGATTTAACACCAGCCCGGAATCTATATAATTTATGTAACACAATAGCCTTGAAACAACACCAGTTTGGAATCAAACCGATGCTGTTTTGGTACTAATTGGTGTTGTATAAACACCTATTTGGTTGTTAGACCAAAACGAAACTGGTGCTGTTTAACACTTCTCTGGTGTGGATGATTCCGGGCTGGTGTTAAATCAACATATTTTTTGCAGTGCAGAAACAGCCTTGACGTGATAATCGCGGCATCTCTATCCACGGATATACTGCAATGATAGCAATAAAATATTTATATTGTTTTCAAAGTATTGAAGTTCATGCACTCTATCAGACATCTTAATCGACATTGGAATACGATATCGGCAACATAGTCAAAAAGGCAAAAATGAATTGATGATCACTGCTGGTGCCGTCTTGGCTATAATTCCACTTAATTTCTCTGTATTCTCAAGCTAGAAAAAAAAGCCACATAAATTTCCTGTTCTGGTGCCATTGAACTCCCAGTGGACTTTCTTATATAATTGTCCATAGCAGGTTTTTAACTAAAACAACCAATTTAAATTTATCACCCCCAATCATTCCATCCAAGGTATTGCAACTTTACCAGTTTGCCGAGCAATGCCTGCATCATTATCATGTTCAAGAATTTGAAGCGTCTTGCAAATCGTTTAGCATGTTTGAGTTGTTGAGAGACTGACAAGAGCTGGCGCACTCAGACTTCGTTGATGCATATTGCTTGAGTTATTATTTACGAGCGAATCCGCCCGATCCTCGAAATAGTCGACAGTCCTTTCGTCTTGCGCTGCGAGCCTTTTGTAAGACATAGGCCTACTGGTCCTTGAGATGAGCTGAGGTCGAAAAAAAAAAGAATAACATAAATTATTTTAAAATTCGTCCAATTACAATTTCTAAAGATAGTGATATTACTGAATGAGAGCAAACATGGACAAGTGTGATTTGTCATACTCTTTTTCATGGCCGTAGGCATATTGTTTTTTTTTTTTTTGGGGGGGGGATTGGGGGGCAATTAGGCGCATCAAAAATTTTGAAGAAACTCTAACGCGAGAGAGGGAAGCGATCTGGATTGTCATGGGGATGCTTTTGTATCTTTCAAGTGAAATTAAAAGAGTTCGTGCACACCTTTGGTGAATTTTGTGAACTTTTCAGTAAAAAATGCAGGGGGGGGGGCGACGTGTGGCAATGCTTTTGTTGCACTTTCCAGTTCGTTTATTCTACTGTCTAAAGTAAAAAAACAAGTATTTTTTTTCTTGCAGTGTAACAACAAAAACACGATTCTTCCCCAAAATCGGCACAATGTCTTGTGCTTGTCCTGGTATATGATTGCATCTTTGAAAGGGCATGGGCAAGCGCAACTAGTTGGAACTGGTCTGAAGATAGTGGCTTGTTTTTGGTTGAGATTCTTAAGAAAAGATTTAACATATTTAACAGATTCAACAACTTTTTGCGTAATTATCTTTTTCATATTCAAAGGATACACAAGATATAAATATTTCATGTATGTATACATGCATATTGGTAATAATATCATTGTGTGAGAAGTGAGGTTTAAAGTCAATGGCGACAATAGTCAAATATGACTAATTGCCACTCAAACCAACATAAAAATGGACAACAATCAATTACCTGTTGTCTATCAGAGGGCGTCCTTGCACATCCGGTTTTTACGATGACGCAGATGAGAAGAGAAGAACCTGAAGCAATCAACTCGATTACGAAGAGGAAGACGATCACGACATTAATGAGGACACGATAAACCTGACATCGAAAAAGAAAGGAATAAAGGATATACCTCACAAGGGGAAATCTTTAAGACAAAGTGATATTATCAGAGGAGATTCGACAAAATTTGGAATAGATAAACATATACAACATTAAATAAAATAATGAATGAATAAATAGATTCATTTCCATTTCCATATGCTCTACATTATACTCCTTTTCTTTAAAATGTAAATCCTATAGTATTTGTAGCTGACTTATATTACTTTGTATTAACATGTTTGAGTTAAAATGAAATAAATAATTGAACTCAATTGAATTAATTGAATTAATAAACAAATAAATATTAAATAACATATAAAACAAATAAAAAATAAAGAAGAAATAAAGATAAAAATAAAAATAGATAAATGAATAAAATTATAAAATATAGATAAATGAATAAGAAAGAAAGATAATAAATCAATAAATTTATGAATAAATCAATAGATAATACATGAAATAAATAACAATAACAAATAAATTCAGAGGTCAACTTGAGAACATCCACAACAGATCAAGATTTGACTATCATTGAGGGTTGAATTTAACCCTCTCTGTAAATGCTGTCCTCAGCATGGTGAACACAATCATCGGTACAGTCACATTAGCGAAGGCGACTCCAAACTGATATATGTTATATCATTGGCAATAACGTAACAGCATTTGTCGGTCTGGAGTGGGTCTCTCCCACTAGCGTACCTACGGGGGGCACTCTGCCCCCCCTGACGAGTCACAACCAATGCAAAAGACGTATCTTTGCCCCACCTGACGAACTTGAAGACCTTTTTTTTTTTTTTTTTTTTTTTTTTTTTTTTTGCTTGTCAATTTTTTTCTGGTACGGAATCCTTTATATGTGATCGAAGACATTTTTTTTTTTTTTTTTTTTTTGCTTGTCAATTTTTTTGGCGGACGGTTTTGCCCCCCCCCTGTGGAAAATCCTAGGTACGCCACTGGTCTCTCCGGTGTGGCTGGATCTTGAATTCTTACCGACTGTCGACACTCGGATGACAAGATGGCTGGAGACGGTCTACAATCGGAATCAAGCTGCCCGTCTCGAAAGATGAAGAATGTGAAGACCATGCACAAGCCACACGAAAGCAATGTCGACAGTGTCGACAAGACGATCAATCTTTGAATCTGGAGGTCATCAGAGAGGGAAGAGAGACATACACACAATTTATCATATAATCTTGCCAATACATGTATTAGAAAATTGTTATAATCGATTGGAAAGAACAAAAACCAATATAAGGCTTACATCGACAGTATTTGAATCAACCAAAGTGACGATGGCAACATAATTATTTTATGAATATACAATACAAAATGAGGTGATAAAATTAATGATGTAAAATTCATCATCGTCATGATAATACTGAAGCACTGCAATTATGATAAGGGACATATTGTACTTGGCCTATACATGACACCTCCCCGGAGGGCGGGGCTTCATTAGGGGCGGCGAGGGGGGGGGGGGGGTCAATATCAATAAGATGTACGGTTCATCTAAGATATTGTTATTGGTCATACTTAAATTCCTAAATTCTTAGGAGATTCGAGAAACGCAAGAGCTAATTAATAACATGAATGATCTCATTCATTGATTAAAATGAAAATGAACCATGGAAAAGAAAAATAAATCAACAAATTTATTAAGATATGAACATAATAATATATGTAAATGAAGAATAAGATCAATAAATAAACAAATTAAGGACCTGAAAATACTTACGAGAGAACTACTTCGCAATCTTATGGAAGTCGATAACCCTGTGAAACTTGTTGGTAAGAAGACCTGTCACAGAAAAAGATAAAGAAAACTGAGACGAAATTTTAAGCAATACTCTTATATGAAAAAAAAGATGAACATTACAACAAATTGCATTTTCTTCACGCCTATCTCTGGATATGAATGAAACAGAAACACACCCCCATATACTAGAAGGAATGATCATCTGATTTTTTTTTCATGGTCAGCCCCCCCCCCCCCCTCCTTCACCATGTCCGCACACTTTTCTTTTGGCTCAGCATCCCAGCCCTACTTTTAGAACCCCTGAATAGGATAAAAAGAACGGCGCTTAGCGCTTAAAAAATAGGTTAAAGAGACAAATCCTAAGCGTCAAAAAATCAAAATACGTATTGAGATATATCAGTTACTTACAAATATTGGACTCCAGATGGTTAGGACAAGATACGACATGTAGCTCTTAGCGACCGCCCCGAGAATGCCCATGATGATGAGGAGAACAGAACACAGCGCATGAAGGAGGGAGATATTCTTTGAAAGGTAGAAAAGTGGAAGAAAATCATGATTAATCATCAATGTCACATAATAATTTTTCATGACAATTGTTATTCGCGTCGGAATCGTATAGTCACCAACATTTTATCCGTCATCATTATCATATTCATATCCATCATCATCATAAACATCATCAGCAGCATCATCATCATCATCATCATCATCATCATCACCACCACCACCACCACCACCACCACTACCACCATCACAACCCCCACCACAACCACAACCACAAAAATAATCATCATTGACATCATGATACTCATCATGCTAATCATTATCGTTATTATCATCAATCAACATCAACATCACCACCACCACCACCACCACTACCACCACTACCACCACCACCTCCACCACCACCACAACCACCACCACCACGATGACTGCCACCGTTACCATCACCGCCAAAACCACATCAAGACCAGTATACCACTGGCGGATCCGGGGAGGGACCTCAAAAGGCTGACCCCTTTTCTAACATGTTCAAGGAAAAAAAATGAAAACGGAAAGAAGTGGCTATGATGGCTATTTTTCTTATTCCGCGTCGTGGGCTAGGTAGTGAAAGCTAAGTCTCCCCTGTAAACGTCAACAAGCACGAGTTTGATGCAAGGCAACAACTCAACATAATAACAATTTTTTGTCCATGTTCATCGAAATTGTCAAACACATATTTATTTAAACAGTAGTTAATTTGATTCCATGCACCCTTGGTTGCTCATGCCATACAAACACAATATTCCGGTATTTTAATTTCTTCACTATTTTGTTGACTTTTAACAACCGCCAGACTATAAAATATTCGGAAATATTTAGAAAATTTGTATTCTTTTTTTTTTTAATAATTCGCCTGTTTCGACCCCTTGGCGCAAAAACTGCAAAAAAAAAAAGAAAGATAAAGTTAATCAGTGTGCCGGAAATGGAAACATTATATTATTTTCCTTTATAACGGCAATCTTCTCTTAGCTCCTTGGCATATGCTCTTGGTATAATCTTGCTGTACCGGTTTTTCAAAAGGGATATTGAAGGAGTTTGCAAAAATGTCTTCCTTTTCCGTTGGTAAATAACAGTGAGATGCTCTGCAGGTAAATTTTGCTGAATGTATTTGGAAGTCTTCTTCTTATCTTGTTATCTTTAATTTTAGCAATAAATCGAATGAACTACTGTATATATTTATACGTACACTCGACTGTATGCTATGTGGATCTAACAGAACCTCCTCACAAAGCAATAACAAATTCACACTAAACAGGGGGGGGGGGGGTCAAACTGTATGGCCCGTATTCTCTCGGGTTTGAATTAAACCCTGGTTTAAAGTTGTGGTTTAACTATGGAGAGCCGATTGGGGCACAACTCCCTAACAGTACACATCCAATTTATTGACTCATATGACACCCAAACTGTCTGGGAATGATAACGGAAGTATTTTGAAGTATTTTTCTTCATTATGAAAGCAAAAGGAAACAAAATAGTAAAAGTAAGAAATATACAATATAAACAGAATGTTAGAATTTTTGGTTCCCCATAATTTCAGCACAGGCTTAGACCGTGGTCTAATTTAAACCTGACTTCAGAATACGGCCTATGTCGTTCGAAAAAGAACACACACACGCACACACACACACACACACGTACGCACATCATCTTACCTTTATCACGATGCCGATGTTTGTGGTCGCAGCGACTCTCGATGACCACGATCTCCACGAAGACGTCGACACGCTGAAACTATGGACAAACATTTGTCTTTCACCGTCATTAGCCCTCGACATAACACCAAAACCATTTGTTTTACAATCATCTGGACGTGGGAATTCGCCCAGTCTATCTGTAACATCCATACTGCTACCATCATCGTCCTCCTCATTGTCGATATCGTTTCCGCCATTCTCTACTTTTAACGTTCTTTTATTACGTCCCAAGTCGTTTTCGTTGTCGATTTCATTGACGAGGTCACTCTCGTCGTCTGCCTGTGGTGGCTCCGTTGCTTGGTGTTCCTCTATTGTGAAATCCGCCTCTGCCATTGCAGTTTTTTGTAGCCTTATTGTGCCAATAACCAATTGATTATGAACGTCAGTATGATGTCAGTTCAGTATGGCGCTTCCGAAATCCTGACTGCATGCAGTAAAACAACATGAAAGTTATTATTCTTTTGATGTTAAGACAGATCGGTATAAAACTAGTACTTTTACCATTGTAAGTATACGGTATATAGCAGTTTCTTGTTGGCTTTCTCGTAGACAGTCAAACAACGCGTTCTTTTGAAATAAAAAAAAGTCAAACAATATTTTGAATGCATGGTTCACGCAGAATTAAAAGATTATTGTGACTCTTTCTCTTTCCTCCCGAATAATATAATTGCCTGCAAAGTGCAAAGTGTGCACGGAAATTATTTTCTATGACTGCTCCGCTTATTGATATAACCATGGTCTACTGATTTTGTATCGAAACGATGAGCGTCGTTTGAAGGGCATCTCGCCTGCACGATGATTTTAAACAAAAGATGAATTTTTGTGCTTTTGTCTTATAGATTAAATGACGGTATTTCCTCCGCTCCGATGATTAACTCATCATCTGAATATACAGTATATCAACAAAGGTAGTGGAATGAGAATGTGCTAAATTCCTGGTCTATGTTGTTCTAAATTTAGCGTACATACAGAATAATAACAAGGAAAATGCTGAAAAAAAGAAACATATTTTTTAGTTGTATTTCAGAGCCATCGACTACTCACTATGCTTTCATACTAACTGTATTGACCTCTAATTATTAATTCAGTCACGATCTTTCTTTCATTAATTCAAACATTTCGTTTAATCCTTAACATACTTTTCTGTTTAAGTTGTAGCAAGGCAAGTTGAAACAAGTGGATAATCATAATCGGAACAAAAAATAAGGATATTTGCAAAACAAAATAGCAGACTCACAGTAATTGGCATTGGTTTCCATATTCCAGGTTGCTGAATTTAATTCTGACGATACAGGTACTGGAGGAAGCTGTAAAAACAAAACTAGAATATGTTTGTGGAAGGTCATGGGTGCACGGTAATGTTTACTGAATACTTATCTCTCGACAATTGTTTTCAAAGTGAGTCATAATGATTATCTAGTTTTCAGAGCTATTTTTATTATTACATTATCAACTTATTAAGAATCTGGGATATATCTTCAAACACATTTGGATTATTCCAATGGTCACAAAATGAATATGTTACAAATACAATTAAATAGGAACTCAGTTGAACATAGAACAAGTTTTCAAAATGTAAAGAAAAAAAAAGCTGCGGAAAAGGGGAGGGGGGGGGGGGGCAATTCAACAATTTTGAATCCAGCAAAGTGTGGCCTGTTATCCAGATCAGCAGTCATAAGGTATAGTAGCCTCTTGTCGAGGCCCTGGCGGCTGCTTCCCGAGCGAAGCGAGGGATTTCCTAATTTGCGAAGCGAATTAGGCCTGGCGCTCTGCTTCGCTCTCTCCCTTGCTTCGCAAGCAGCCGACAGGGACTCGACAAGAGGCTAAAGGTATAGAGGATGAGAGGACATAGGCGGCGGAAGCGGGGTGGGGGGGGGGGTCCTGTTCCCCCTAAATTTGAGGAGGGGGGGGGGGACGGACCCCCTAAAATTTATGTTGAACACCTTTTTTTTTTTGCTTGTCCAATTTTGTACCTGTGTCTATCCCAAAATTTCTGGTGGACCCCCCTAACTTTTTTAGCTTCCGCCGCCAATGTGAGAGGACATTATCTCGATGCTTATTCAGGGCACACTTTATTCTCTAAAATGTATTAGACATTACTCATTACTCTTGTCAATGCATGATAGGCGGATTGCCCATCAATACACGAGAGTAGGCCTATTTAAATAGTTATTGAAATTATCCAATTTTTTTATTTTGCTGAACCTTATAGAGATCATAATCGTCAGGGTTTGCTGCGCTTCCACCAATATGATTTCACCACCATGGTCGTACACTGCAAAAACACCGGTGTTAATTTGACACCAGCCTGGTATTTATATCGGTCCACATCAGAGAGGTGTTGAAACAACACCAGTTTGGCATTAGGCTCACACCAAATAAGCAACACCAATTAGTGTCAAACCAATATCGGTTTGATTCTTAACTGGTGTTGTTTCAACGCTCCTCTATATGGTGTGGACCGATATACATGATATAGATACCAGGCGGTGTTAAATCAACATCAATGCCTTTGCAGTGTATGCAGCGGGGGAGGCATGGGCAGTTGCCCTAGAAATTTTGAAAACTTACATTTTTTTACTGAAAATTATCACAAAATTCACCGAGTGTACACGAAATCCCCAACAAATGCTGTGAAGCACCCCAATGAGAAGCTCGGTCTGTTCGCTCCCTCGCTTTTGAGTTTGTTCGAATTTAATTTGCGTTCCCCAAACCCCGGAAAAATATCCACATACGGTTATGACCGCCATCCATCACATCACTTGAACATACAGTCCATTTCTATAAGCTTCACATTATATTAATCAAACAAGCAGACAAGATTTCTTACCTATTTTTTTTCCAGGTCACCAATTCCGATCTCGAAGAATTATTTGAGAAGAGCCCTCAAAAATAAAGGTACTTTCCTCTGTAAATCTGAGCACGGGGATTGACGGGAGTGGTTATTCATGTTCTGCACAAAACTCCCGAGACTAGGTTTTGCTGAGAATGAGTTTCTTTTGTAATTAGCGCAATAAAACTTTTATTTCAAATGTTCATTGATTAAACTTGCCCTCCATCGATTGGTAGGTGTATTCTATATAGGCATAATTGACTTGATGGCTTTTATTTAAGTTCGCAAGCAAGCGAGACCTGACTTGCGGTCCGAATTTTGGCTCTTTTTAGGAAATTCCGTATTCTATTGTTATGCAGTGATGATGTCATCAGAAGTCTATTTCTAGTGCGATCGCGTGTTTGCACGGTGCTTCAGGATCAGAATGGAAGTTGCGGACCATTAAATTTTGTTTGGTATGTGGTATGTCCCTGCAACGTTTAGTTGGCATTAATAT
Source organism: Lytechinus pictus (assembly GCF_037042905.1). Lineage (NCBI taxonomy): Eukaryota > Metazoa > Echinodermata > Echinoidea > Temnopleuroida > Toxopneustidae > Lytechinus > Lytechinus pictus. Next base: position 15,458,945 of record NC_087257.1, read on the forward strand.
GCAGAGGCTCAGTGCTATGTGTTTAGTCGAGTGACGAAAGGTCCCGTATTCGAACTCGAACCGATACGACAGGCCACGGTGGGTTCTTCCTCTATTCTGATTTTCTCAGCGGTTGGTTAAAATAAACAAATCATAGGCCTAAATAAGAAAAATCTAATCATTAAAACATCACAGAAATGGTGACACCTCAACCAGTTACAACCTAAGTAACATTTTAACGCTACAGAAATAAAAAGAAACACAAAACACCACCTACTCCCCGTAGGCTTGAACATGTTTAAGAGGAGAGATAAAAACACTCTTTATATCACTGCAGTGTCTGCAGCGCAGATAATCGTGTTTATCTGAGCTCATATTGGCCGAATCCTTTTTAAAGGGATACTCCGGGCTGAAAAAAGTCATATCTAAATAAATAGAGTAAAATTCACAGAACAAAATGCTGAAAACTTCATTAAAATCGGATAACAAATAATAAACGAAGTTATTGAAATTTATAGTTTAGCAATATTTTTTTTAAACAGTTATATGCACGTGATCATGATTATTCATTAGGTGGGCTGATGATGTCACATCCCCACTTTCCTTTTTCTAATGTTATTACATATCATAATATTGTTTCATTTTTTCATACACGTGTAAATGATGTGTCTCCATTATAATGAAATAAGTTCCAGCAATAAATAACCAAAGCACTTAATCAGTTGTCAATCCAATTATTTTAGTTCTTGGTAGAAAATGTTTGAAGACCTAATTTCATATAATAAAATACAAAAGAAAAAGTGGGGATATGACATCATCAGTTTGCTCATTGAATATTCATGAAGACATGCCAAGAACTATTTCACCGGAATAATGCAAGTCTTTAAAATTCAATAACTTTGTTATTTGTTATCCGATTTTGATCAAATTTTTTGCATTTTGCTTTGTGATTTTTACTCCATTTATTGAGATGTGAATATCTTCAGCCTGGAGTATCCCTTTAAGAAAACGCCAGTTTACACCGGGACCGAATCAGCTGCGAATCCATCACAGTAAACGTATTCGGGTTGTTTCGGGAGTATTATATAATATGTTCTCCCTCCGCGAATGCGAGAAAATTCAGGAAGAATTCGGGAACATTCGAATCCACCGAAACCATCCGAATTAGGCCGGATTCGTCAAGAATCGGTCCGAATTTATACGGGGGAATTCGGACCGATTCTGCCCGAATTGCCCTGATTAGGATGGATTCGGCGGTTTCGGAACCTATTCGTTTCTGATCCTGGGAGACGAATGGGTCCGGAATAGATCCCGATTTAGCGCAGAATCGCCAAGAATTGACCCGAATCAATTTTGGCCATCCCGAAAAAAAAACGAATGCCACCCGCATAGTGGCAAGAATCGAGCCAAACGTGCCCCAAATCGAAGCAAAATGTGAGCCAATTGCCGTCCGATTACAGCCGAATGACGGACCGAATGTTGACCCGAATCGGAACGAATATGGCCAAATGAGCCGTGCTCAGACTATAGTACGAATGGGTCCGAATCTGCCCAGAAGACACCGAATGCCTCCCGTAATCCAACCTAATATCATCCGAATGAAATTTGTGGTTGTCACATTCGGGAGTATATTGGAGGGTAATCGGCTGGTTTTTAGCATTTCAGCCAAATTCCTCCACGAATGTTCCCGAATCCCTACCAAATTTTCTCGCATTCGCGGGTGGAGAACAGAATACTCCCGAAACCACCAGAATACGAGTATTCGGATGGATTCGCAGCTGATTCGGTTCCGATGTATCACTAGCTTTATATAGAAGAACTTGTAGTTGAGCTGTGAAGAAATGGAAAATAGTAATACAAATGTTAATAACTGCTTATTTTAATTGCAAGGAAAAAGACCAAGACCTCTTGGTTGCCTTGAAGAGAGTGTTAACAACGGCGTTAACTATTTGCATTCTGTGTGACTGATAGGCACATAGCAAAAACTGCGGTGTTAACCGGTGTACATAGAGGACCACACCAGTGATTTTACACCGGTGTTAAATTGACAGTGTTAGTTTAGCACCTATAGGTGTTATTGCAACACATTTGGTTGTTACATGTACACTCTTTGGTGTTATATTTAATCTCTAGGGTGTAATTTTAACACCAGAGGGTGTGGTCCTCTATTAACACCCACTAGTGTCAGTTTTAACACCACAGTTTTTACAGTGCATTACGATTGTCGGAGCTTTTCCTTCTTTTATCAAATGTAAATACTCCATAATTCGGAAGGATTTGTATTTACGTTTGGGATATGTAGGCAAGTACACGATCCGTTACCCTTTGAAACGAAAATTCCCACATTTCCGCACGAAATGAGTTTTTTGTTGCCTCTTTTATATTTCAGTCATGTAATAATTTTGAGGAAAAGATGTGGATGGTTATTTAATTTATTATATTTTTACTTTATTCATGCTTTCTTTATAAAAAGCAGGGTAATCCCATTCAAGCCGAAGGCCTGCTTTACAAGGGAGCCCTGCTATCAATCACAATTCGAACATTATACAATAACAATTATAACATACACGATTAAAATACACAATACAAAAATAATATATATACATAAACAAATAACAATGAGGGGGGGGGGGGTAAGGCCTATTCCTACAAAAACAGTAGGAAAATTAATCAGCTTGCTTGGAATTTACGGACGTTTCGTTTAAAAATAGGAAGTGAAACAGAGCACTTAATGGGTACTGGTAATGAGTTAAATAGTTGCTGGGTTATGTTTAGTATATATGTATGTATGTATAGTATATAGTTGCTGGGTTATATATAGAGGGGAAAAAGTATACTGGTATATTTTTTTATCAAATTGATCTCATTTCCTTTCAAAAGCGATTACTATACCATTTGCAAGGTCAAATTGTTAGGAAACATTTTTGTTTATGTTTTCAAGGAATAATGATGGATCATGTTTCGATTAGCAAAGGATGCACGCGTCCCTCACTTTCTGTCCAAATTTACACCCAGCAGCGTGTGTGAAGGGAAACCCATTTTCCACAGTGAACTTAATCTCAGATAAAGATTATAACATAAAAACAAACATTGCATGTGAATGATAACAGGGGCGGATCCAGGATTTCACCGATAAAAATTTGTGAAGCAAAAAAAAACATTAAAAAAATATGGAAAAAATAAAACAAAAAGGTCCTCGCTAATCTAAACACGACATATTGCCATTAAATATATTTTTTTGTGACTTACAAGGGGGGGGGGTACACTTGTGTAAGAAAGGCATATTTACATTATAAATTTTGATTATGGCTCTCCAAAGGGGGGGGGGGGGGGCACGGGCCAGATGTCCCCCCTCAATCCCCCACTGAATGATACATATTTGATATCAATCTGCTAAGTCTTTGAGCATAATTATATGACTTATTTGATTGTACCCATCCCGGCGAAGTGCATACTGCCATCTCATGACATGCAGTTGAAAGTCGCTAAGGAGGTATCACGGGCCTAAAGGCCTGGTCACACCGCCCGAGCGTTGTTGGAGCGGACGTGGAGCGGTAGGGAGAGAGGGTCGAATTTCGACAACGCTCGTCACCGCTCACAAAATTGGGGAAAAAATCGAAATCATGGGCGTTGCCTTAGCGGTGCACCGCTGAAGCCAGCGTAGCTTTAGCGTTGGTTTAACGATGGCGAGCGTTGGTTTAGCGGTGACTCGAGCGTTGATAGAGCGGAGTTCTGCGCATGCGGGCGTCGCATAGTGGGCCTGAATGAGTTGAAAGTGCGCCAAAATTATTTTCCGTGTTATATTTTTACTTTAACATGTAGATTAAGGGTAATTTTGGGCGTAGAATCGACTGAACATAATTTAAAGCCCTTATGACGTCACTTTGATACCAAATTTTGATTGGCTGCTTAAAACCTATCTGTGAAAAGAAAAATTACGCCAAACAATGTGAAGTATATAAACTTTGTGTTATGTGTTACTTTAAGATTGATCAGAGTGAATGTTGGTTTATGCTTCTCACATGCCTAAAAAGTGTGTATGAGATCCTGAAAAAAATTTTATGGCATCAAATTGATCATTAGATTAAAAAAAATACTTTAAAATCTGAAAAATATTAACCTGCAGCTTGATTCCAAATGAGCTCCTTATTCATTTCTCCCCGTATTTATAGCCAAATAGGTTCATCACCGCAATGGATCGCTACTTTAACGCCCAGCACCATTCCAGCAATCCCGTGTCCGCTCGGAAAACGCTTACAACCGCTCCACCAAAGTTTGTGAACAGTTTAATCACCGGCCGGGCAATGCTGGCGAAGCAGCAGTAGTCCAGCGTTCAAGATTTCTGCGTTGGCCTAGCGGACCCAAGCGTTCACGAACTTTCGTCTAGCGGTGCCAAACTTTTACTGGGCGTTGTTAGAGCGGTAGTCAACTTTGCTGGAGCGGAAAATTGCCCGCTCCTCACCGCTCGCAATATTTTGAGCATCTCAAAACTTTCAGAGCGGTAGGAGGGACCATCAGCGGTGGCCGAGCGTATTCGGCGTTGCCTTAACGGAGGCCAACTTTGGTTAAACGGTGGTGAACGGTAGCGAGCGGGGATGATTTTTTTCTGTCCGCTCCACGACCGCTCCAACAACGCTCGGGCGGTGTGACCAGGCCTTAAAACATTTCCCATTGACTCATGTGTTAAAGTGGCACTTAGAAAAAAATCATAAAAAATAAGGATGAAATTCGAGGGTTGAATGTTTACTACCAGCTGATAGGATATGTCTGACATTTAATATCTGACCAGAAAAGGGTACCTCGACCTGCTCATGTTAAAAATAAATCGGCATTTATGAAGACTTCACTTGACAGGATCAAATTTATCACTTAAAATAGTAAAATGGTCCTACTTCTTCCGCCAGTAAAAAATAGTTCCAAATTCGTGATATATCTTCCCAATTTTTTGGAAAAAGGAGGTTCAGTAGTTACCCTCCCTAGAATTAGTGTTAGATTGTCAATCATATTCATTCCTTTATGTCAATCAGCAATATCATATAAGAAAATTGAGAATGGGTTGGCTCGAATGAATATCTATGGCCTGCCAGTTGTAATTAGGCCCGGGTAACCAGTTAACAGATTTATGGACTAATATCGTCTCAATAGTACATAATCTTGGTATGTATCTCATTATTCCTTGTCATCATCATCATCATCATCATCATCATCATCATCACCATCACCACCACCACCACCACCCCAACCACCACCATCACCAACACCACCACCACCACCACCGCCACCACCAACTTCATCATCATAATTTCCAGCACCACCACCACCGCAACAAGCGTCGCCATCATCACCACCATGATCATGATCATCATTATCATTATCATCATCATCATCATCACATTATTGCCATAACCACCACCATCACCACCACCACCACCACTACCACCACCATCATCATAATTGTCAGTACCACCATCGTCGTCATAATCATCACCATCATCAAATGTCGTCATCATCATCATCATTATCACTATAATTCTCATCACCACCATTATTAGCTACATCAACAGCATCATCATCATACCTATACCACCACCGCCATCTTCATCACTGCTTGTTATCACTATTATAAATCACAAAAACAGGTATCGACAAGTTTTTTTTATTGTGTATCAAGAAATAGAGAATTTATACAAGTCATTCTCCATGATTTTCAATATCATTCATTATGGTATATATTTATTTATATATAAGCCTATCTATTTATATATTTCCATCCATTTGACAGACATACGATCATGGATTTAGCAGAACATTTCACAGTACTATTCACTAGATTCACGATAAGTAAAATGATATTCTCAATATTTTGTATAACCAGAATACAAAATTGGCTATGAAGAACTAAAGACTAAGACCGAACCAAAATGGGGGGGGGGGGGGGGGGGCTGATTCCAAAGAGTAGACGCGATGATTGGCCGGGGACATGTGCTTTTAAACAATGGGACTTATGTTTATACATTAGAAATCAGAACATTATTCGCATTGATTTAATCATTCTTCTGGGTGTTTGTCCCAATATATTCATTGTTATGCTCCTTTATCGAGTGGAGGTAGGGTCTGGAAACAATGTTTGATTATTAAACTGTTATTAGAAAAAATGCCCCCGTTTCTTCAAAATTCGAGAAATCTTCTCTTTACGCCCAGCGCACACCATGCAATCCGATGAATAAATTGCATTTTGCCTATAAATATTTAAGTTTCAAGAAGTGAAATTATATTTGAAGTTCGGCCTAAGTATATAGGAATAATACTATCATAATTTCACTTTGCGGCAAGCCCTGTGGTCGGAGTATAAATGTCAAATTGACTTCAAGTCGCAGCCGATGATGTCATTACGATTTGGAATTGAATTTGCCTTTATTCCTACAAGGAGGCCCCAACTTGACTGAATTTAGATTTCAGTTAGTCCTACCACTATAATTCTGAACGCTGATCGCTAAGATTTTATTGGTTGGAACGTTCATATCAAATGGTTCTGGATCACAAAGGATCGCATAGTGTGCGCTGAGCTTAAGGATTGATTTGTCAGACATGAATAGTAACAACTTAATGAAACAACTGATCGTTATTCTTCAATTGTCAGACTTTGGTGAAAATCTAGACAATACAAGACCAGTTCATATAGCAAATCAGGTTATACAAACAAATTTTGATAACAATTTTAAGTGTTTTTGAAAATCAAAGTCATATACTCGATAAAGCATTTACGTCGGCTTAGAAGTAGAAGTTCCAGGTATTTACAATCTTCACAATCAATAGCTGTTATGACTCTCATGATCAGGGGCCGCGGAACGATTTTGTAAGGATTGGGACTAGGGGGGGGGGGGGAGCTGAGCAGGTGTTTTTGTTCACGTTTACTAAAAAAATTGTGGGGTCCAAGCCCCCGCGGTCCCTAATAATTTAGGCGATTAATTCTTTAGATCAAACTCATAAACTAGGTCCAAGTCGATTCATTTTAAATCCACCATGCGGACTTAGAATTATTAATTAAAGAGTCCTCGTTTTCAAGAAAGGGGGGGGGGGGGTGCACTAGTGTTATAAAGGCATATTTATATCACACATTTTGATTGTGCCTCTCAAGAGGGGAGGGGGGGGGGAGGGGCGGCTGTGCCCCCCTGGATCCGCCAGTGGCTATGATAATAAGGGGTTTTCGCATAGCGACGAACGGATGATTCTGGAACAGAGATAATTCATTGTCAAATGCCCTTCATGACAAAGACCAACTAAGTAGTCTTTGTCGGAAATGATTAACCAAAACAGCAGTGTCGTCATAAAGCGACAAACGACTTAAAATGTAATTTGCGTCAGCTCCGAATCTTCCTTCCCGGTTCACCAATTTTCGACAAGGACCACTTTGTCGTTCATTGTCATGATTGAGATTACGAGCATTTTCAATAGATTCTCAACCTTCCAGAAAGCGTCTGCGCAAACTCGAAAATATTTTGTCGCTTGGCTATTGCCCAGATGGTGTTGAGTAAATTAATATGTCATGCATCTGTGATTTTGTCTGAAGGAGAGCATCAATAGACATCTCTACTTTGATCGATGAACTGGGTTAGTCCTACAGCATCGGTGGAGTAAAACAAAGTAAAGTAATGCAAAGTAAAGTAAAGTAAAGTAGGGTCGTCGCGTCGGTTGTATGCTAAATATTGTACCATGGTGTCAACATTATACGAATAAATGGCTTTGAAAGACACTTAAAAATAAACATGTCCAGGTTATTCAAAGAAGTTGAATAATCACATTTCCATGCGAGTGTTTTAAATATGGATCAGCTTGCGTTCTCACAAATGAAAAGAAGCAATTCCTGTATTTCAGTTTGTGAGATTATTGATATAATTATGTATACCTGCTATCACTTTATATAACCCTTTTGTTTCCTTCTCTTGCAGTCGATCTGGAAAATGTGATACGTTAAGAAAACGAAATGAAATTGTAATGAGGCTATTAAAACCAACATATACAATATACAGAACCTCCATGGACCAATCTTATCTGGATTGGAATTCTTCAAAATGCAAATAAGAAAATCATGCACAAGTTATAATGAAGACACCGAAAGTAAATCCAAACATGAAAAATATAACCAAAGCCATTCGATATCCTTTGTCAGTGAAGACCTCTTCAGACTGATCATCAGTTAATTAACACAGTGGTCCGGTGGTCAATATTCTTATTCTCATCCTAGATATGGCCTATCTTCCACACCCAAATCATTTCGGTAACGTTCAAGTTTGTTATAAAGATGTACGAATTCACGTCTTCCACTCGAGCTTCATAGTTCTTCCCTCGGAATCCATAAAGTTCAGAGTTCTCAATGTTGCGAAGTTGAACTCCAGCCTTTTGCAAGCACATCCCAGCAAACACATCTTCCCACTTAAACTAGGCAGTTGTAAGTGCGAATGCGTAGACCTCCCGAACTACATCTAAAGACAAGACATAAGCTAGTCCATTCAGGTATTTTGGAAAGGTATGAAGATGATATTCCTCTTTAGATAGGTAGAATTTAGATCCTTCGCGCCGCTGCGGCTTTGCATTGACCCAGACCTTCCCGGCGGCTACGCCGGTCAATGGTGAATATGTTAGAAACTTGTCATAAAAGCGTTTTTGGTTCATCATGGCGTCATCGTCGATTTTCACGGTAAATTTAGCATGGTTGCAGTAGTTGGTGACCCATTTTAAACCCATGACCGTCTTTAAGGTCAGGTTTAAGTAGCTATCAAGGAAACCCTCCTGGATAATGTCTCGATGCTGACTGGCCTCTAGGTCAATTTTACGTTGCTGAGTTTCATTTGACGTGGCCCCAAGAAGGAACACAGTGTACATCAGCCCCCTTTCACCACAAAAACCCCAGTTGCTTGAATTACCGTAAGTTTCTCGAATCGCCTTCCGTCTGCTGAAATGGTGGGTTGCTGTCTGGGAATAGAAAAAACGCAAGGACCTTCTTTCTCTTCCCTTCATCCGTAAAGCAAGTGTGTGATGGGTTATGTAAATATCTGTAGTCGTGCCCATATCTTAGCCCCTTCAAATCACCACTCTTTAATCGGCTAAGATTGGTCTTTACATCTGGCAGGGCAACGGCATCATCAGGAGTGTAATTCTTAGGTCTAACAAAAGAGTGACTGTTCTTTTTGTTAGCCACCCGGTTGCCAGCATGACCATTCATTAATTCCCGATCCACGGGAAGATGGATGTTCCTAGCCATTGATAATAAAGGTTTTACCTTTGTTCGGTCAATCTGATGAAAATGCAAGTGAAAACCGATAAAAAGAACTGGACATAGCATGATCAGGAACCTCGCGGATATTAGCATGAGCCTTCGGATGGCATAGTGGAACCATTTGGATGTCAGCCGCGCAAGATGTCTTCCAGAAAAAAAAAAAAAAAAAAAATTATCACAGTTATACTAAAACTTGTCAGGAGTAGAGCCAAAGCTACGTTTTTTTTTGCGTGATCTGTTAGTTGATATAAAGTAATTAGCATCATTCACATTGTATATGTTCCTTTCCAAGTGCGCAAATTCCAGATGTTGATTTTTTTATATAAATTTAATTGAAATCGATATTAATTTAATGTAGTGATTGATTCCAGTTGCACATATGGCGATTCATCTTCGATCTGAATTGAGGGGGGGGGGATCTACATAACGAATTTTGCAACCCAAAACATGAGAAAAGCCACCCAACATGGTATGAACACGGACATTTCAAATTTGGTACTACAAGTGGTGTAAAAATTCAAATTTAATCATTGATAGGCTTACCGCTCCAAAGCGTTTTCTCATCTAAAATGAATTGTACAATACCCAACCGAGGATTACGTAAACATAATTCCAAAGCAAAATACATAGTCTAAAATATTACTGGAACTGAAGAAACATTTAGCGTTTGTTTAGTAGGGAAACTACTTCTAGCCTGTCACCCATTAATGGTCCGTATGTGGCGATTTCCGGCGAATAGTGCTGAAAAGACATTTTTTTTACAGAAGACGTCGACGCTTTTATGGACGCGAATGAGTAGTAGGTTATTTGAAGAGTGCCTTTCACTCCCAGGATTATGATGATTTACAATTGGTGTCTACAAATTGAAATCTGGTGCTGTTTAAACACTCTATTTGAGCACATGATATATGGAGACAGACGACACCAGACGGCGTTAGAGTAACTTTGTTACAATTCTCGTAATTATGAATTACGAATGAATGAATGAATTATGAATTACATTATTCACATCTGCATCATAGCCGTGCTAACAAAAGGTTATATTGAGCAAAATGATAGCAGAGAACATCAACCGTGATCATGAAATTATACAGAAAATAATAAATCCTACATCAAAAGAAATGGGACTTCAGGTGCTTCTTTAAAGTACGGATACTGAGGATTTCACGATGACCTTTCGGTATGTTGCTCCAAACATTGGGTGCTTCTATTCCTCATATTCTAAAGTGTTTGTTGATCAAGGTGAAGTGATAATCTAGGTTTGACTAATTTGGTCTTATCATCTGATGATCGGAGAATGCGTGCGTCTGGGGGTGTAGCGTGATAGAGTGTTATTGAAATGTGAAATAAGCTGAAATGGGACGAATTGGCATTAGACCAATTGAAAATAAACCACATTATTCAAGTTATTTGCCAGCAAGTTAATTCGATTATTTCAGTCCCACCTGTCGCGTCTATGAACTTCTACTTGCATTTCATAATGATGTTTATTAACTATGCCATTTCTACCAGACGAGGTTCTCGTGAATAGGGAAAGGATAAAGAAAATATTGTAATTATTTTTTTTTCAACTGGGAACATGTTTTCAGCATCCAATGCAGTAACGTAGAGACCTAAAAACATAGATACCTAAAAAAAATAATAGGGTCACAAGGACACCAAACGTAACAATGTTCTCGCCTACATACCACGTATGCAAGATGGGGTGCTTTTTGTTGGAGATTTTATGTTGACAACGTAAAGAGGATTCAGGGACGAAGTATTACATCGTCAAATTGAAAAGGAACGCCAAACGATTCTTTGTCGAAAGAGGACGCAGCATCCTCGTCCTAGAGGACGAGACACTTGCAACTTCTCGTCCGCTCTGAATTTAGGACGGTTCATATATTAAGTGTCTCACTGAGCAAAAACAAAGTTATTTCAGTTGGGATTTTGATTCCGCTGCTGATTGGCTGCTAGATGTCCAACTGATTACCCGGTTCGGTTCGGACCTTTGATAGAAGTGATTTCTACCTTTTTGAAAAAAAAAGTTAGATTAAGTATGTAGTATCGAGGACTTCGTTAGTATTGACAGTGGTGCTGCAGCGGTCTTCGTTGTCAGTATCCGTATTACGGTGGCTATCATACCTAGTGTGTGTTTCATAAGAGCGACTTTACGACCAACTGATGAACCTTTCTTGAGGTAAATAATATACACCAGATTTGTAAAGGTATTGATGTAGCTCATAAGAAAGGGTCCCCAGTCGTTCGTAAAGTCGCTCGTAGTTTATGAAAGATCCACCTGTAAGGGTGGTTACATGAGTGCCATGTCCTTAAATGTTATCCCTCATGCTCACTTCCTCCTTAGCATTGTACATTGTACAGTTGTAGTATATCAAAGCTGTCGTAGAGTAGCATGCAGTATAGTAGTATTAGAATAAGTTAGTAGTTGTAGTATCCCGGTGTAGTAGTAGACAGGGTGTTGATCAGTAGTCACCCGTAAAAGTCGGAACGGTTCTAGTGGGAATAACAAAGTGAGGGAACTAGCAGTAGCAGTAGTCATGGTAGAAGTGTCAGATTTTCAGATTGACCAAACCTAGGAAGAACTAGTAAACATTCAATGGAGGGTATATGTGGTGATGTTTAATGACAACGGTTATGCCCCTCCCATCCTTGCATCTGACTGGCCGAAAACCAAGGTGGCAAGACCTTTCATGAAATTTTCACATATTCTTGATAAACTTTTAAGCTACCGTCTCATCAAAGAAACCGATTAAATACCAACTGATCATATGCCATGGGAAATAACATGCTTTGATCAATCTGGAGTCGGTTTTCTCGAACATTGTAGTATTATGGCAATTCCATAAAAATATGTACGTCCGACCCCCTATATGTGGGACATTCATGAATTTTTTGTCTCTGATTTCTTGTTCTTTTGACAGTCTGTAATGTTCTCAAAGGACCATGACTTGGTCAGTTTATGAAGTGACGTAAGACTTGAAAATAAACATGGGGGTCGGACGTACAAAAAGGTTGATCATTTTATGGAATTGCCCATTAGGTAAACCTTCTTCAATACATATATAAAAAGACAGATTATGATTCGTGGAATATCAATGAGGTAATTCCAGTTTGATTCATCTCCCATATAAGTATTTTCAACTGTTACATGCTTGGCAAATCCAAGCATTCTCAAGGTCTCCAGCGTCGCTCACTATCTTTCCAGGTGTTGGTGATGTCTTCGTCAAGGTTCAAGTCATCATCGTCTTCGCAGTATTAAGCGTCACGGCCGTTAGGACACTGTCTGGGCCAGAAGGAATAGTTAATACAAGTAAAAGAAGATAATGAAGTGGAAGGATGAAAGAAAGAAAATAATTGATGGTGAAATACAAAGAGGGGAAGAATAAGAAGAGGGAAGAAATACAAGCGTAGTTTATAGCTTAGTCACGTTCTAAAGCGTGGGTAAAAGAGGTTTTCATCGACGGGTACAATATTGGAATGATCGTAAAACGACATGATGTTCGGTGCAGTATCTGTAGATGTCTGACAAATTTCAGTACAATATCGATGTATTCGGTCAAATTTTAGTGTCCTTTATGTTTTAATATAGTATTAGTATGCTTGGTCATCTAAGTCCAGTATCGTTATGTTGGTGAAATATGGTTGTAGTATCGGTAAGTTCGGTCCAGTGTGGTTGAGTAACAATATTCTCGGCGTCTAGGAAGTGCATCACTAAGTTCGTAGTGCAGTATCGGCATGGTCCATAGTCATGACGGCTTGGTCAATCGTGATTATCATGTTATTTTATTATTTAATCCTTGGTGAAATTTGAAGTACTCTGTCTTTATTCTTGGTCAAAATGTATAAGTGAAGTATCAGTAGCTTTAATCATATTTTGATGAAGTATCAGTAATTCGGTCGGTTTGGTATTCAGTCCGATCAAGATACAGGCCCGTATTCTGAAGTCGGGTTTAACTTAAACTCAGGTTTAAAGTTGTGGTGTAAGTATGGACAGCCAATTGTTACATAATCATTAACAGTAGGGATATCATACTTTCAGCTCATTCAGCTCTCAAATCATTCATAATTGTGTAGGAAGTATACATAGATGATTGTCTTCACCATCGATGAATCAGGAAAGAGCACAGTAAACATAAGAAACATACAACTTAATAAGAATTTTGATACTTTTGGCTTCCCATACTTAAACCACAACTTTAAACCTGAGTTTAAGTTAAACCCGACTTCAGAATACGGGCCACAGTGTTTTAACATTATGTTCATTCGGTTTCCAGCTTGGTATTTGGGATTTGTTTGTCCGATTAAACTTCAGTTTATAGTCACTATCATGACTATAGTGAGTGTGTTTCCTTGGTCAGAATAAAAGGTTCAGTATCCTAATCGTATAGACATGTGTATCGGGCGTATCAGATCGGTCACTGACGTAACAATCATATCTGATTAATGCTCATCCTTACCCCCCCATAAAGACAAATACACCTAACAAGGACTTTCTGAACACTATGTAGTAATGTTATAATGGTATATTAGAAAATAATGTATTCTTATGAACTGTACTGAAACGTTTGATGAATTTTATGCCTGACAATTTTTGAAATAGAAAAAGACTATTTTTTCCATTTCCATAGGTTTGATCGTAAACACACTTTTTGCGTAGAAATTTATCTGGTATTTTTATATGATATCCAATCGCACCTTTCATTAAAAATCATTATAAACTCAAAATTTGAAATGACTGAATAACATTTAAAATTACCAAGAAAGTAATGCAAGCTTTTAGGTGTCACTCATTTAAGTAATTTTGAAAAGAGCATGCATCATTGTAAGCTGTATTAGATTACCATAAGCGGTACACAATGTTATCTATGTGAACATGAATGTGATAATTAACACGGTATTGCATCAATAATATTAAACACAAACGTTTTTTAATAATATATATATAACTTAATTGTTCATGGTATATCCGATGAAATGTTATACTGCTTCTCTTTGCGTTACATTTGAAGTAATCAGACTATGCCTTTGCTCATCGTGTATTTCGTCATGTTTACCAATGTTCTCTAAAATAAGGGCGTCTGTGTGTGAACGCTTTCTGCTTGACAACGCAGGAAACGCTTTCCTCACACGTTCCCTAAAGCGTCCTCCGACGAAGGCGTACACGAAAGGATTCACGCAGGAATTTGCGTACGCCATGCAGTAAGCAGTCGTCTGCATTGCCAGCGTGAGTTCGTTTTGAGGGAAGTCCTCGTCGAGTCGCTGCCACAGGTTGATGACGTGTAGCGGCAACCAGCAAACGGCGAACGCTATGATGACGGCGAGAACCATGCGAGTGATGCGTCGTTTTTGGTTTAAGAAGCGCGTCTGTGCGCTTGATCGCGTCTCCTCACAAGGTTGTATCTGTTTCCAAAGACGGGTTAGCACGATGGTGTAGCACACACTGATAATGCTTAGCGGAATGGCGTACACAAGAAGGAATGTGTAGATAGCGTATCCGGGGAACATCATCTTGTTCGGCCACACCTCCTTGCAACGCGTGACTTCGCCGTTCGTGTTCTGGACAGCGTCGAAATACACCGCGACCGGAATGGCCAGCAACGCTGAACCTGTGAATGAGAACGTGAGAAGAATCGTGTGTAATTTCATTTAATGCTGTACTAAGTTCACAACGTAACGATAATTTAATTGATCTGATGTCAAACGGGGGAAAAGGCACAGCCTAAGTGAATGCCGACATAAACAGGGTAAATGTATATCGAAAACAAGCCTAAACCTGACGCAGTTCTATCGGTGTCACAACAGTGGAACAGGCAATAAATCCCATTTATTTAATCTAGAGATGGTGAGAAAGTATTATAAAAGGGAATATCGTGCACACGCACTAGACTTCACTTTTTATAAAGAATACAACTGATAATGCCTGTGTTGAATTTGCAATTCTTCGTCATTGGGACCATTGTCTGAACCGTTTGGATCCTCTAAATTTCATAGCTAAAACTGTATGTTTTTTTTTTATTTCTCTAAGATAAATCAACTTTCCACCTTCTAGTCTCAGACATTGGTGAAATATTGTGTAAATTCATGAAAATAATTGGGCGTTGATGCGGGAGCTGGTAGGACAGCACTGGTAATAAAAGGGGGATGGGAGACTCCGAACAGTGCAGTATAGGATACGAGTTACTTCCACTCTTTGTTACATATTCCCACCTAAAAAAAAGTTCTTTTCAATTGATGGAGAGAATGTGATGAGATAGAAAAGCATGAAGAGAGAGAGAGAGAGAGAGAGAGAGATGGGGCGTTCTTTCACCCTTTTCATCAATAAGCACCTATACCTCATATAATTTTTGTCGAAAACAAAACACTGGGGAACGAGCGAGCCTCGACGGTAAAACGAGAGCGTTGGCCAAGTCATCGACACCTTGAGGAGATTAACCGCCCGACGGTTGAGGAAGTAGCATTTCAGGCTATTGATTACCCGTCAAGTCTCTTCCGCCTAGCCCGTCGGTACACGAACCCGGTCAGTCCAGGATCGATTTCACCTGACTTCAAGAAGCCAATCGATTTGCTCTCCATTTTGTAACGGCAAAATGAGATTTTGAGTGAAACCGGGTCAGGAACGAATAATTCACAGGCGCAAACTCTTTGCAATCGTAATAGTAAAGATCGGTTCTGACCGATGCCTACCCCGCCTACATCCACTTCAACTTTTCTTCAAAAAGCTTATTATGCAACAAACCTGTCTGCAGAGTTTTTTTGTACGTAATTTTTTGTGTTTTACCAGATTATAGCTCAAATTAAGTAAATCCAAACCCCCCTGTCAGCTATTGGAAGCATTAAACTATCTTGAAATGTCGATAGATTTCACCAATAGTTGAATGATAAATATCAGAGTGGCAAGTATGCAGTTCAACTTAATACGCCTGATTTGTAAATCCTTTTGTGTGATTGACAATTTTCTGGTAATTTGGTTCTCCTGACTTCAGTTTTGTAAAAGGTATTTAAGCTGACTAGACTACAATTCCTTACCGAATTCTGACTCGGAGGAAAGTAGTATTCATCTGTAACTCAAGGATGCTGGCTTCTCATGTTTCGCAGGCTAAACATGCAATACATAACTGATCCTTGCAAAAAAAGCATACGCGTGCACGTATGTTTATTGAACAATCAGCATCCACTCTATAAACTTCCACAAATAGATTGCGGTGTTATACGAATGGCTTGTCACCTGCTTCTATGCTAAAGCCGTAGTCCAAAACACACCGTACATGAAAGTTAGTGCATTAATGTAAGCAAACTTAGGGATCTAATTAGGGTGAGTGACGAGTCAGCACATATTTGTGAACACGCAGACACGACGTAACAGATATAGTGCACGAAAAACTTTTCTTGCGTTCTGGAAGCAGTCACTTTGGATTCACCCTTTGTGTAGAACTTGCCGTCGACTTAAGCCAATTAATGCTCAACGAGTCAGTAAGAACACCGTAAGTGAGCAGGACGTTTAAGTACGGTCCCTAGATTTGAACGATAACTTGGTAATTGCATGGAGATCGTACTTGCAAGCACATTGCAAGTGCGCACAAGTCACTTACCAAGTGCGTAACGTACGCTGAATGGAACTGTGCGAGAGACATGCGTTGTCGTAGTCTTATTCTGCCACCCCCACTCCCTCCTAACATTCAAAATAAAAGTGAAATTGTGGCTATGGAAGCTTAAAACTGCCCCCAGATGTTCATATAATCATCTCGTCATGTCTACATATCTGAGGGAAAATGATAAGATGACGAGATCTCGGATCTCGCCATGTCTACATTCCGTGTAAGAGATGATCAGATGACAAGATCTTGGATCTCGTCATGTCTACATCTTGTAGAAAAGATGATCAGATGGCAAGATCTCGGATCTCGTCATGTCTACATCCTGTGGGAGAGATGATCTTGGATCCGAGATCTTGCCATCTGATCATCTCTTCTAAAAGATGTAGACATGACGAGATCCAAGATCTTGCCATCTGATCACCTCTTCTCAAAGATGTAGACATGACGAGATCACAGATCTTGTCATCTGATCATCGCTCCCACAGGATGTAGACATGACGAAATCCGATATCTTGCCATCTGATCATCTCTTCTATAAGATGTAGACATTACGAGATCCAAGATCTTATCATCTGATCATCCCTCACACGGGATGTAGACATGACGAGATCCGAGATCTCGTCATCTTATCCTTTTCCCTAAGAGATGTCATGACGAGATGATTATATGAACATCTGGATGGCACTTTTAAGCTTCCCTATGTGGCAGTCGCGGCCCCCTAATAAACCTATGGACTAAAATAGACCTGTACGGACCGCACGGGCTGCACCGATTGTTAGCGCTGACAATGCACTAACAGAGGCCCTATTACAGCGTGTATAAATGTGGCAGCGATGCCATATGTTACAACAACGCATTACTTACACATCGAAAGAAAGGTTTTGACTTCACAATCCGGAAGATGTGACCGGGCTTACTTTTAGCGCGCTGTTATGCTGACAACGTTTCTGTGCGGCCGGTGTGGTGGCGGATTTGGCGCTAGGCAAATACGGTTCGTTCGGCGGATCGTGTTCCAACTCCGGTGGATTAAGAACCAATTTCTCTTTTATCCGGCAGATATCGTTCTTGCTATCGTTTCTTGATCTGCATACACACCTACCCATTTCCTTCAAAATTATATAGGACCTACCACTTTTATTTATCTTAGGAAAATGAATAAGAAAATCAAATCGCGTCAACCCGGCAGATATGGTTCTGAGTAAAGAACGATATCTGCTATTTAGACCGGCACAGGTGGTTTGTGACCCGGGCTTACGTATGCAGGAAACCTTTATCAGGCGAAAGGCACGGCAAGCTGTTATGTAGACCCGGTCACATTCCACAATTTTTGTAGAACACATTGCCATTGAATATTCAGGTGGTTCGCGTTAATCTGTAAAGAAAGACGAATGGCGTTGCATTACGATTCTTTGGGTGGAAATCAGTGAAAAGAGGTTTCAATCGACGCTCCTTGGAAGGCCCGTGGTCGATTGCTGTCGACCTTTTGGCATGCGATACTTACACGTCCATATGCCTATGCTGACGAGAAGGGCTATCTGCGGTGTTCTGTTACGTAACGACTTCAGAGGATAAACGATTGCTTGGTATCGATCCACACTCATAGCGGTTAAAGTAATACATGTCGCCTGAGCACTGACCTGTTGATTTTAACAACAAAAATAATGAATTATACATAGTATTATGGGCATTTATAACAAGCCGATATCCATCATGAGTAAAGGTAAAGAAAATGAAAGCAAACATATTCAAGAGGGGTAGTTAAATCTAGCAAAAATATTGTTCCAGTGAGTAAAAACGTGACTTTTTAGAACAAAAATCTTGTAATAGGCTTATGATAAATTTTGATTTACTGTGTTTTTAAGAAAATCATAATATTTTACCCTTTACCCTTTCAGCTTCTTTTCTTTCTATTTTTTTTTTCTTGGCCATGAAACGTTTTCGGGTGCGGGGGGGGGGGGGGGGGCTAAGCCCTCATATGTATGCCAGTGGCTTGTCTTAAAAATCTGTGTTTATTTTTATTTCAGAGGTGTCAAGGCTAGAAATTTTACAGAAGTGCTGTGGAGGTTTATTTCATAGGAGCGGACCAGCATATTCAAATTATCACCCCCGGAATTACGAGATTAAAATACATGTATATATATATATATATATATATATATATGTGTGAAGTTATACATGTACAACAGCTTTGGCAACTCTTTTATTTAAATATTGTAAAGAAATGGATGAAGAGAACAATGGTAGGCGTAGCTTAAATCAAGGTTCCCCAGAGCTATCTACCCTTCGGTAGGCGTAGCTTAAATCAAGGTTCCCCAGAGCTATCTACCCTTCGGTAGGCGTAGCTTAAATCAAGGTTCCCCAGAGCTATCTACCCTTCGGTAGGCGTAGCTTAAATCAAGGTTCCCCAGAGCTAGCTTAAATCAAGGTTCCCCAGAGCTATCTACCATTCTTAGGGTAGATAGCTCTGGGGAACCTTGATTTAAGCTTCGCCTACCATTGTTCTCTTCATCCATTTCTTTACAATATATATATATATAGCGAGAAGTAGGCAAACCAGATGGTTTTTAAGAACCATTCTTAGGGTAGATAGCTCTGGGGAACCTTGATTTAAGCTTCGCCTACCATTGTTCTCTTCATCCATTTCTTTACAATATATATATATATAGCGAGAAGTATGCAAACCAGATGGTTTTGAGGAACTTATAAAACTAAGGAAAAAATGGTAGCGGTGGACAAGGTTAGCTCTGTATAGAATGTACATCTAAATAGAGTTGAATGACGTAATATTTTCATTCCACAATAATTATACAGATTGGTTATCGAACATAAATAATGTAAAATAATGAATTCTTTATTATATTTCCAAAATCTTTTTTTTAATGTTCTCAAAGAATTATATAGAAATACATATGGAACTATGAATTTATTTACGACAATCTCCTGTTTGATTAAGAATGTCAAGATTCGTAGCAATTAATGATCAAGAGATGCACACTGTAGACACCATCATTCAACCAGTGCAAGGGGTCCTTGAAGGTACTGGTGAACTCAAAATACTGTACTGTTAAATATCGATATGAATATTAGCATGAAACAAATTATGATATACGAAACTCTTATTCAATAAGGGATGGGAAAAAATATGTGGATACATTTGCATTGCTTTTACTCCAATCATTTTTGACAGCAGGAAATACCCCCCCCCAAAATAAAATCATTGAAAACACTTTCTCCTGTCTTTATCGAAAACACACATCCGTCCGCACACTCTCACACAACTCACGCAAACGTTTGCACGTGGACTCATCAGCAAACATGCTCACACCCACACTTACCACGAATGACACATACACACACCCTCTCCACACGCACTGTACCATCATAATACCCTCACGCTCTTACAGTCTAGTTACAAACACAATACACACATCTTCGCAAACACCTTCACGTACATTCACAACTCCAAACATTCTTATCCTTACACACATAACATCGTCCGCTCCCTCACACTCACCACACACACACACACACACGCACCATTCACACATCCTCAATACCCTTCATACACACTCATAAAAACGCGTTGTACCCTCGCACACAAACCTATGTACCCACGTTGTACCAAACGTCCCCGGTTTGATAGCATTCTGTTTATACTTACATCAATTTTTGCTGGTAATTACCTAAGACAGTAAAGACACCCATGCAGATGCACACCTAGCCCTCTCTGACACGCAGCCACGCACACGCACCCAACACTTGGACACACACCCTGGACTAAACGTTTTAGTACGCTTTATCGCCCCCGAGGGAGAGAACACGCCCAAGAAAAGGAGTTTTTGTGAGTTTGGATGGGTGTATGCGTGCATGTGTGAGGGGATGTGTATTACAGCTTCAGTTATCTTTTTTCTTGCACATGACTGTCTCACTATCTTTTTCAAGCGCTTTTCTCCCGTTCCCTTCCCTGTTTAACCCCCTCCCCCATTTTACCTACGTAATCACACCGTCTAGCCGAAAAAGTATAAGTTTACTTTAAGAGACATTTCTTTGAAAATATCACTAAGATGGTCAGAGAAAGAATCGTATTGATCCCTTTGATCGAACTTTGAGAGCGGGGATTAAAGTGATACGGGCTGGAGATTTAATATCCACTTATTGTGAAGCGAAAATGAGATAAGTAGAACAAGAGACGAAATGTGATCCGTTAATGCTTAAAACATTCACGGAATGCTTGTCTGAGGAGAAATCGTATTTAGATAAAACGAGGACAGGGGCTGGACTAGAATTCACGTTTTGCTAAAATCCATATCAGACACTGAAATACACAGTTTACACATCCCCTAACACTCTCTTTCTCTCCCTGTCTCTCTTTGTCCTTAATGTGTTTCCGATGAATATATGTATATGATTGGCCTGACAGAACAGCCATAAAACAGCTAACTGGGTTGACATATTCATTACATATTACATGAATTTTAGATATTTCTTAGAACACCACGGAACGCCAGAATTTCCGAAACCTTATAAGCATCTTTAAATCTTTTAAGACATGTAGGAACCATAGCGTTCTCGGATTGATTTTTTTTTTCAAGTTTCAAGTTTCAAGTATGGTTTATTCCTCCTCAAGAGATCAGATAAAATACATAATAAATAAAATAGACAATGAATAACAATGTATAAAATAACAATGTACATCAAACAAGTTATAGAAAATGAGGAGGGAAATGGCAAAAAAAGGAAGATACCTTGCGTTAGGCCAACCCATTACAGCAAGGAACTTAAACATAAAATCAATGTTATAGGTTACGCCCCCTCCAAAAATAAAGACCTACAGAGAGAGAGAGAGAGAGAGAGAGAGAGCAAGAAAGAAATCTATGAATAAAATGATATAACATATTTTGTATTTTCTTTTGAAACAGATACCGAGGGGCTAAATTGATTATGAGAAGGAGTTTAATTCCAAATGACTGGTCCTTGATAAACATATGCTGTTTTTGAAGAGAGAAGTATTGTACTGTGGAATATGGATTTTTCAATATAAAAAAAAAATTGATTGAATGAATAATAGAATCAAACCTGATCTAGAATTTTGTTTTCATTGATGAAATTATTGCCCTGGTTGCATTTGTATTATGATTGAATAAGAACTCTACTACGCATACAGCGGACACCTAACAGGATAAGGCTGGAACCTCT
This sequence comes from Lytechinus pictus, assembly GCF_037042905.1. NCBI lineage: Eukaryota > Metazoa > Echinodermata > Echinoidea > Temnopleuroida > Toxopneustidae > Lytechinus > Lytechinus pictus. Next base: position 15,480,995 of record NC_087257.1, read on the forward strand.
TCGGCTGTGGACCTTTCGGTGGTATTACACTAATTTGCATTGAAAAGTCTTTAGATTTAATGTCTCCTTCTTTACCTTCTTCATACATACTTTTCCCCCCTCTCTTCCCCTTTTCCCAATTTCACCAACCTTTCTCTTGTTTCTGACCAATTGGGTTTGGTAATGGATTTGCCTTAGCCCGCCCCTTAGAATATTTTGTGGTCTGAATACGCTGCCTACGATGACGTGCGTACTGATGGCACTGAAAAAAACCCCAAGTTTTATGCATGCTAGTATTGTATAAAACCCACTTGTTGATCAAATTTTGCGTTAGGCCAACCCATTACAGCAAAAAACTTAAACATATAATCAATGTTACAGGTTACGCCCCCTCCAAAAATAAAGACCTACAGAGAGAGAGAGAGAGAGAGAGAGCAAGAAAGAAATCTATGAATAAAATGATAAACATATTTTGTATTTTCTTTTGAAACAGATACCGAGGGGCTAAATTGATTATGAGAAGGAGTTTAATTCCAAATGACTGGTCCTTGATAAACATATGCTGTTTTTGAAGAGAGAAGTATTGTACTGTGGAATATGGATTTTTCAATAAAAAATAATTGATTGAATGAATAATAGAATCAAACCTGATCTAGAATTTTGTTTTCATTGATGAAAGTATTGCCCTGGTTGCATTTGTATTATGATTGAATAAGAACTCTACTACGCATACTGCGGACACCTAACAGGATAAGGCTGGAACCTCTTTGGCTGTGGACCTTTCGGTGGTATTACACTAATTTGCATTGGAAAGTCTTTAGATTTAATGTCTCCTTATTTATCTTCTCCATACATACTTTTCTTCCCTCTCTTCCCCTTCTCTCTCTTTTGCCCACCTTTCATTTCTTTCTGACCAATTGGGTTGGGGTGTTGGATTTGCGTTAGTCCGCTCCTTAAAATTGTTGTGGTCTGAATACGCTGCCTGCAATGACGTGCGTACTGATGGCACTGAAAAAAAAAGTTTTATACATGCTAGATTTGTGTAAAAACCCACTTTTTGATCAAAGGTTCAATCAGGGTCTGTGCCTGCAGACTGGATCACCCCTGTAAGTATGAGTGCAAGTACGACTCCGGTTTTTAAGGTCCAACCGAACAGAAACAAAATTCTGTAAAAACAGGTTTCATGTTGAAATCTATGGGCAGCCAAAAGGGCCAAAATCAACAATCTCAAAAATAAAGAAACTCTCAGAAATAAATGTAGTATCTCAGAAATACATGTAGTCTTTTAGAAATAAATGCACAGTCTTTCTGACTCTCTTAGAAATAAATTATTTTTGTGATAACATACATACCTGCAAAAGCATGCAAATCTGTGATTGTGTTTATTTCCAAGAATTGTTTTAATTCCGCGTAAACTTATGAATCTGCGGTTGTCTTTACCGTGTTTGCTTTTTTTTCTGTAGTTATCTTTATTTCTAGAGTTTTCTCATTTTTTGAAATTGTTTTATTTACGAGATTATCTATTTCTGAACGATGACATTCATTTGTAAAATATACTGCTATTTGAATTACGATGTTTTTTGAATGAGTCTTATATTTCTAAAATCTTATCTATGATTGACAATATTTATTTCTGAGTTGTCTTACTTCTCAATTATATCAATTTCTGGTTCAATACTTTTATTTCTGACTTATATGAAGAGTTTTTTTTTCCAAAAGGAGCTAAATCCATTTTTCTGTAAATCAAGGTTTTTTAATTCACCACTTTCGCTTAGCCACTGCTGTTTTATTTTGATATAGATGATAGTACTACCATCTAAGACTAATTAAATCATGATTTCAAAAATCTAACATTCATTATCAAGAATTTTGGGAATTTTATTTTTCATGGATTTAGCTCTTTTTGGAACAAACCCTAGTGAAATGTCAATTTTTGCCAAATAGACATGTTTGATATTGAAAATTGAGCACGAAACACATAAATATGGCTAGCAGACTACATTTTACATCTTTTCTGATGTTTATCCATTGAAAATTACAAAAAGAAAAAACAAGCGATATTTTGTCATCTTTTCTAAGGACGGTGACTTTTCGATATCTAATTCAAACGGGAGCAAAATCCAAAAATATACATAAAAATTGTAAAATTCTGTTATTTTCAGCAAAATTTGCACTGATAGTGTGAAATTGTATCCACAACATCTAACTAAAAAATTGAATGCATAACTTTATTTAAAATAGGAAAAATAACAACTTTAAATAGCCGCATAGTGGATTTAGCTCCTTTTGGAACAAAACTGTTTTGGATTTAGCTCCTTTTAGAACAAAACTCAAATTTGCAATCAATTTTTACCAACCTTTCCATTTTTTTTTTCAAATGCGAAATGTTGCAGTTGCGTCTAAGATACATATATATATATATTTGTATCAAAAAATCAATATTGGTCAAAAGTGGATTTAGCTCCTTTTTTAATCAAGCTCTTCATATGTCGAGAGTAATTAATTCATTTCTTAATATTATATTTCTGAAATACTGCTTTTATTTCTGAGGAGGTTAATTTATTTCTAAGAAACGGCAATTTTTTTTTCTGAGAGACTCCATTTATTTCTGAAAGACTACATGCATTTATGATCGAGATACTACATTTATTTCTGAGAGATTCTTTATTTTTGAGATTGTTAATTTGGGCCCTTTTGGCTGCCCATAGAAATCTGTCACTGCTTTTTAACTGGAGAGCATTCTCTCAGCCAATCAAACGCAATCAATTTGGTGGTCCGTAACAAGTACTTCGTGAAAATTCAATGATGATCGCTCCGAAGATACCTCCCATAGATATCTTTGGCGTTTAACGATTAAAGGATAGAGCATCGTCGATCTGGCGCTGCACAGCGGCTGCCGGGCCCACGATCAATTGGGCAAAGCAAACTTTCGGAGTATTTCATTTCATGTCTATTTCGAACAATAAATTATGGATTTTCATTTCATCATTTTTTCATGTTTTTTTTCTCGACAAATTCCAAATGAAATATCTAAAACGAATTTCCCAATCATCAGTAATTAGTAGTTCCCTATCTATATCAATATCTTTCCTTCTTATTTTTTTTTCTTTTTTCCCAATTTCTCCTCCTCTCTCTCTCTATCTCTTACTACCTCTCCCCTATCGAACCTGTATACCTGTATAAAAGTACCTTTGATAGAGAGATATTTATCTGTCTATTAAAGTTAGAACCTGCAATGTAACATTTCTTTCTCTAATTTGTCTTGAAGCGCCTTGGCCCTCCAATTTAGGAAAACGCACTGTATTCAATGTATCCTTCTTATGTGTTATTTACTTTCTCCCATTCTTATCCCTCCCACCCTGTCTACTGCTTTTCTGTCTTCCCTCACGCAATAACAACACCCACAGATTAATCTGTGGCATTTGTGGCAGAATCGATACCACACTAACCATACTTTAATCGAATAGAAATTCATCAATGGTGGCAAACGGAGGACTTGGTTGAAATACGTAGAGGGAAGCCAATTGGCTTGATGGGGGGGGGGGGGTGATAAAGATGGGAAGGGAGAGATACATGTAACTGAGTGAATACAAAGATTAAAAAAAGGAATATTGTACCATGGACTAAGGTTCATATCTGTACACATGGGTCATAGCGGTAACTGACCTCTGTTCTTATCCGTTATTTTCTGTTAGACAAGCCTTATTATGTGTTATATAGTCGAATATTTATTTTATCCGACTGTTTTAAGATTATCCAATGCCTGGCCTCTTGGACACGACATTGAAATGACCTCTGGAATCATCTCACATTGGTATCAAACTGACTTTTTTCGTCTTGCAGAGGGGTACCCCAACAAATACTTCCTTGACGAAAAAATGAAAAAAAATAATATATGTAGGCCCTATGTGTGTTGGTGTGTTTGGTTGATAATATTATGTGCGCATATAGGAGAAGACCCTTATCATGTTTATGAGCACAATAAAATCGGGTAAATTTCCAGGTTATGCAAATAATATGCACCGAATCTGTTGGTAAAAGACATAATTAAATTGTGCCCCTATGCTGCATATTCAGTTACATCATCAGAAAGTAATTGCAGAAGTACTTTCAGAAGGCCCAATCGAATCAGATGAATCTTTTGTATATTCCATTTTGTGTGTTCCATATTATCAGAAATTTGAACAGCTGCCATGTCGAAAATAACCTAAAATGCTGCAAAATCCTTTCGGGCATTTTGTTGATCAGTTAATGGTAGTTATCATATCTTGTGTGGGTTTGTGAAACTACTTTAATCGAGCTATATATTATCTTATAACAAAAAATATTGTTTTTCCCGGGGGCTAAAAATTATAAATATTCATTGAGGAGAGGGGAAATTATATCATCACACTCTTCGCTCAAACCCTCCCCGTTCTAGCCGTGGAGCCTAGAAGATATACTCTATATAAATGGAATCGTCTTGATAACCCAAATAATAGTTCAAAGCCTCTTTTGGGAGGGGTGGCGGATAGTGCTTGTGTTACACAATTCGCAATTTTCATTGTAAAAAAAATAAAGATAGCGCGCATTGTAGGGATTTTTTAAAAGTTGCTTTAAGCGGCCATTCATGGAATTTCTGAATATAAGATCGGTCATTCGCATCAAATTTTGCAAAATTATAATAATATATCATACAAATTATATTGAGGAAAAATAGTTACATTACCAGTCCAACCGACGATTAATAATTCCCACTATATTTGTTTTATATCCCTATTTAACTTGTAGACCAATATAGTCCTTGCTGATTTGCAACCAATATAACGTTAGACTAATTCTAACATTGCCGGACCCAGTCCTAACTCGTCTTAGGCATGTCGAGCTAATGCTAGCCAGTCCCTGGGTAGGCTGCGCGCGTCATCTACCCGACTGCAGTTAACGAGAGGTACTCTGCCCTGCGCCGCGGCTGCAGTTGCACGCAGTCTCAAGTCAAGATGATTTTGTTAGCGCGCAGGCTAACTCATTTTTAAGACTATCGTATCGGACTTTGACTCACCTTATTAGTATGCTAATTCACCGTCAATTTAGGTGTCCTGTATGTATGGCTGTCATGGAATTATATTTCCTGCATGATAACCAATTCTACACTGACTTCTAGATTGTCGGTAAATAATTTGAGCGAAATTTGGATTGATTTGGCTCAGGGAGCATGCGCAGTTCTCCCCATGAAAGTATATTGAAAACTATACGGAGCTAGAAGAAAACTATACGGAACTATTTGCAGGGATGTTTTTCCTATTGAAATTATACTTTGTTACAATGATCAAGAATTGATCAATCGTTTATCTAGAATACTCATAAATATTCATATAAAGAGGGATATTAATATACATATACATACACAAACACACACCCTCACCCTCACACACACGCACATATATATGTGTATATATATATATAAATATATATATATATCTAAACTTCGTATTTTTAAACATTTTTAGTATTAGGTGCATGGTACGATCGTCGAATAGCATTATTATCACCTTTTCTTGTAGTTCGCATCCACTTTATGTTTATTGATGCCAGGTAAACATTGTTTGAATCGTGACATCATAACATCCTACGTTAACGCAAAGAAATCAAAATCAATAATGTAAGTATTACAGTCAATTCAATATACAATTTTTTTTCATGTCACCGTCACACTTGCGAAACCGACTCCAGACCGATGAAAGCCAATGAATCACATTCAATGACAAACCACTTGGTCCGTTTTCTTGGTTTGATAGGTGTGACTAGGACGATAACAGCATTACGAACGATTTTCAATTCATGTCCTCTTGTAGTAGGCTGTTGATTTCGTTACGGGTGTATACACAGCCCCCCCCCCCGAATAATGAGAAGCAGTTCGCTTGAAACGAATTTAGAAAAACAAAAATTTTATAAGATATAAAATATAATAATAATTGAAATCAGATATGTGATAATATTATGTTGTAACTGATGAACTGTCAATATCGTCTTAGCATGTCCATAAAAATAGAGTATGTTGAACAAGAAAAGCCGCTTCGACTTCGTTGGAAAAAATCTAGGTCCTGATCAATTTCCCCATAACGATAATTTATGGAACTGGGCGACGGAAGGCGAGAAAATCGCGCTGAACAAGCGAAATGATATCACAAGCCGCTGCCACTATCGTGTAAGGATCGTATCACAGATCGATACTGCCTTTGGAATCCAAGAAATTATTGAATCCTGGCTCGGAATTTTAATGCAGGCTACAGTCACATCAACAAAATTGACTCCAAATCGTCCAATGTTAGCTCGTTGGGAATGACGTATTAGCTTTTGGCAGTCTGGAATCGATTTCGCCGTGTGACTGAAGCCATGGTAACATTATGGTGTAGCATAAATCAATTGAGGTGGTGGGGTTGCATTACGATCAAACAATCTATCCGCCCTTTCACACGGTAAAAAAATCGTGATTATGAATGATGATTCCAGGGGAAAATAAGGCTAATAACGAATATCTAACACGTGTGAAACCAAACTAGAACATGATTAGAATCACGAACGCTAATCACAGTCGCGATTACAATAGCAATCATCATTACAATAATGATTCAAGGTTCACGTGTGAAAAGGCCCTATATGCCATTACCATGTAAGGCGTTGGGGTGGATACGTCGATGGGGTGGGGGAAATGAAATACCTTTACGTTTCAAGCGGATTGCTCCTCATTATTCTTGGATGTGTGCGTGCCAGAGAGGGCTAGGTGTGTATCTGCATGGGTGTCTTAGGTAATCACCAGCAACAATGGATGTTATCGGATGGGTATCGGATATAGACGCAGACATATTGTTCAATATACAGTAATGTCGTTATCGAATAAACTAAATATAGAAACCAGCGTAACTTTGGGCGATCTAAGTTTCCTTCTTGATTTACATGAAGTTGGTGGCCGAGTTTTTATCACCCCTTTACTTGGAAATTCGAAAGCGACAAAGTGCTTTTTTTATATCATTTGATTTATTTCTTAGGCAGTGTATAAAAACAAACCACGAAATATGATTTGTGCGATGTAATTTATATTTTCTATTGTTATCATTATACATTTTTCACACATCGTAACCAGTTACACAAAATAAGAAATATATCTGGCAACACGCTCCACTGTTACGTTTACGATCTACTTTAAATTTTTGGGGTTATTACTATATTTTCACCATTAAATTGCGTCTTTTGTAACCTTTTCGTTCTTTTCACAGCAGAATAGGTTCGAAAAAATTCCGTAATACAAGTGGAGCGCCTCTATGAGTCTCTTTTGCATAACACGTTCTAATATAGTAGCAGTGCTGACTTTGAAAACGATTGGAGAATATTAGTAATCATAAAAAACACCATTCATATGATGATCAAATACTATGTTTATTGACCCTAAATGACATTTGACCGTGATCGTGTGACCGAAGACTTGTGCAAGATGATCAGTGATACTTGATTACCCTTTGGTCTACATTTCATGAACTATATCTATAAACTTTCAAGGTTAGGATGGCAATTTACCAAATACCTCCAACATGGCCAAAGTTCATTGACCTTGGTCATGACGTGACCTGAAACTCACGCAGGATGTTTACTGATGTTTAATTACTCTTACGTCCAAGTTTCATTAAGTAGATCCATATGAGTTATGAAATTAAAAAGAAAATAACCTTGGTTAAGCTTTAGTTTTGATTCCCCCAACATAATCTAAGTTCATTGACCCTAAATGACCTTGGACCTTGGTCATGTAATCTGAAACTTACAAAGGATGTTCAGTGATACTTTATTTATTTATTCATGTATTAAAACATCTTTATACATGATAACATGTTCAGATAAAATACAGTGTTTTTCAACACGGTCCTGTTACATTAAAAAGATCAAACAACAATACAAATGCATACAAACTTAGGTTAAAATACTGGGTATACTTAATTTACAATGAAAGTTGCAAGAAAAATAGAAAGAGCAGGAGGATAGAATCTAAGGATGCAGAGTACAGGAAAAATACATAAAAGAAGTTAGAGAGAGGTGAGATAGAGATAGTGTGGTTCGGTATATGATAGCAGTAGAGAATGAGAGGGAGAGAGAAAGAAAGAGGAAAGAAAGGAGTGCATAAGTGATACTTACTCTTACGTCCAAGTTTCATGAACCAGATCCATAAACTTTCAAAGTTATGATGGAAACCAACAAATAACCCCAATATGGTCTAGGTTCATTGACCCTAAACAATCTTTGACCTAGGTCATGTTACCTCAAACTCTGGCAGAATCACGTTGGCAGAATGTTCAGTAATACTTGATAACCATTATGGCTAAGTTTTGTGAAACAGACCTATTTTTTATTTATTTATTTATTTATTGCTTTTCTTTATTTTATACTGCAGGGTAGGCCTGATCAGTTATGGAAAACTGCTTTCCAAAGGAGCCCTGCAGTTAAACAAATAACTCAACATCATAGCAAATTAATAAAGTAAAAACAGAATACATTATAAACATATAGAGTGAAATCAACAATTACTCATAACTTTCTAAATCAAGATAACATTTCAAAATCTTTACCTTTGCCGTCGGAAAAAACCGGCGCCTATGGTCTCGCTCTGCTATGCAGGCGAGACAAAACCGATTTATTCTTTTAAACAGTGCTTTGTCGCCACTATTTCCATCCTGGACGCTGTTTTAAAGGCAAATAGGTCGTACGAATTACTGAGAGCGACTGGCGAGTGTAAAAAAGGACTTCTGATGATTGGTTGATAATATCTCGTTTCTCTCAGTTTGTAAGAGGTTTTGGCCGGTGTAACTGGAGTGTCACATCCTACGGTCCCAGGTTCGAAACTCTCTCATTTTTTTTTTACAGTTGGTGACATTGGTATTTATTCCTTCAATAAAAACTAGAGCTCTGGTATCAATGTCGTTCATGAAATCAATAAAGGTTTCAGACTGTCGTTGATAATGCGCCCTCTTAAACATGTGGCGTAAGTACTGACAAAAGCCGTAACCCGGACGGAATTATACATATTTATAGAGCAGATTCAAGATTCAATATTCAAGTGTTCTACACTAATTGTAATCACTGCTTTAAAATATCAAACAACATCTGGAAAATAACATTGTTGGCATGTATAACCTATTATTTTACTCTGTTTTTGCCTAAAGAAATGAACATAATATCCTTTACATAATCGTGCACAGGCATTATCTGATTATGGCCAACGTTTGATGTGAGAAATTTATGAAATGAAATCAAACAGTATGAAATGAAATCAAACAGTATAAATTTCAGAAACGTGAATCATTTATATAACAAAGTTGAAGTACTTAATTCGATTTGATTCTGTTCAAGGCTGCTTATGATTGTAGATTCTGTTCAGGAACTCTTGAAATTTCAAGAACACAACAATTCGAGGATGAAAAAAAACGAAAAAAACGAACTAATTGCCAATTTAAGGAGAAAAGAAAATGCGATCAATCACGTCAACACAGGACCGCGAAATTTCTCATCAGTGTGTAATAATATTGAATGCCGCATGCACTAGATACGATAACCCTTAAAAACAGCCACTGAATCTGATTCTATGAGAAAAAAGAAGAAAATAAAGATATAATGTAATATACATATTTATTTTTAGATCAAAAAGTCGTTGCTTACTTTTCATGAACCGACGATTTTATTATGACATAACATTGAAAAGCATCGTCATGTCGACATTTCTTTAAATACGTGTGCGCAAGAGAATGAGTAAAAACGTTTTTTTTTGTGTAAGTGCATTATGGGATTATGTGTGTGTGTGTGAGAGAGAGAGAGAGAGAGAGAGAGAGAGGGAGATAGATAAAAACAACGAGATAAAGAGGGGTATATAAAGGGGGAGAGAGATAATGAGCGAGTAACGACGAATGAAGGAGGAGAAATGAAATCAAATATGGGAAGCTAGATGAAGTAAATATCGTTAAAGATGCCTCCAGCTAGCAAGTTGTTTGTTGATATTTGACGCTCGTGTCTATATAAATAGAATGGCTTGAATATGAGGCTATCGATTTTCATAGAGTTTTGTTGGAACGTTTCCTCGTTTTACGCAAATGGACATGATCCCGTCGTTGTATATAATTTTTTAATATTGATTGATATTAGAAATAATCAAATTATTTAGAAATATGGCTTACTTGATTGACTGTCGATGTTAGGAATGTTTTTCCGCAAAATCAAAAAAGAAAAAAAAAAAATATTAAATCAAACATACATAGAAAATCCCAAAGAACAACAAAATACTCCACAAATTCAAAATTATCATAATAGGTAAGCAATTCTGGTTCACATCAACAAAACCGACTCTAATCCGACCGATAACACGCAATTCGCAACAGCTTAATATATTTGATCGGTCCGCAATCGGTTTAAATAGTGTGACTGCAACCGGTTACTGCTACCCCTAATCCGGATACATAAAACATTAAAATTCGATTCGAACCCCCGAGTCACAGCCTATACTCTCGGAAAAGGTCAAATACTGAATTCCGCACCGGGACCACCCGGTTTCAGTCGGTAATGGGTTAAAGTTGGTTCCCATGCGTTAATATTCATATTTAATTCATACACATCATTAAAACAAACATATACATACCCACAAGCACACACAAACCCACCCACACGCTCATACACTTCCTCTCTTTGCTATACACACACAAGTCTATGGGGGAAATCGAAGGCTTGTTTTCCTTCCATAACCGAGGATCATATAATATTCTACTATACAACCGAGGACACACATTCCACATGACTCATTGCCGTTGCGGATAGAAGACTTTTGTAATTGTATCCATCTATGCAAAAGCAAATGATTTGGGACCGTTTGTAACGATCCGCAGAAAATGTAGGTCCTCTGTGTGATGGGTGTCGTCATTTTAAATGTGAAGTCCGTGTGTGTATCCTCGGTTTCGGGTGTAAATACATGTACGTAAACATACATACACTATCATCATTTACCATTTCACCATACACAATGTACTCACCTGCATCATGTAGAAAACGAACTTGCACATGAACCTGCCAAAGAGCCATGTGGGCGTGGCATACACCGAAGCGGTGAACGGAGCACAGCAGAGTAAGAAGGCTATATCTGTAAGCGCCAAATTTAAGATGTAATAACTGGTAACCGTCCTGTTTTTTGTGTGACAGTAGATGGTGTATATGACGACGAAGTTACCCGCCAGGCCAGCGAGGGTGATGACACTGAAGATGGTCGGAACAAGCCAGCTGTAGACCCGCTCTGACGGGCTTGGTTCGTAGGGCAACAGTGACGAATACAGCGAGGAGTTCTCGTCATAGTTCCCGTAGAAATCGTCTGAAAATTCCATGATGCCCGAAAATGAAAATACTCTTTGTTCCGACGACGATGAACTTTAAAAGTCCCTTCAGTTGCTTATTTACGATATATCCACTTGATGATGATTACTGTTGGACATTTAAATGCCTTGAAATCGACGCAAGGAGAGTGAGGTGTAAGTTATCCATATAATCTGCAAAATAAAAAAGATAACAACGATTGATGTATATTGAGAGAAGATGAAGGGGATTTCCTGAATAATAACAAGAAATATATTATGCGAAGGAGGCGAGCAAGATACCACTTATGGCTTAGACGATAACCTTCAATGAATATAAAATTCTTTTCGATGAAATATGCCCTTTTCACCTTGAAAGAAAGCATCATCTTCCATTTAAAGTGAAGTCCATCCCAACAAATGTTCATTCGATAAGTAAAGGAAACTTAGAGAATAATAAACTAGTAACTTTATCATAATCGGCTGTAAAGTTTAATAAAGTTATATCTTAAAATTCTGCTTAATTGCACAAATGCATTTACCATTCATATGCAGAACAAGATGAAATGCAAGATTCGAGAGTGGCGATAATATATTAAAGCCTTTGTCTCTTTTGTAGTTTATTCTTTGATTATCGAATACATCAATTTATGCAGATTTTTCAGCAATGAAATTCTTTATCATGTTTATTTGACCAAATTAGTGTACTATTTCTTAGTTAAACATGTTCGGGAAGGAATCACACCTTGCTGATAAGGATGATGGTGAGGAAGAAATAAAAATATGTCATATTCTATAACAAGTGGAACGCCTCTGGCAGTCTAGTCTGCATTACGCGATTTTATATAGTAGCAGTGCTGACTTTGAAAACAGCTAATGAATTATAATTCACAAAAGAACACATTCATATGTCAATAAAATACTATGTCCATTGACCCAAAAATGGCCTTTGACCATGATCATGTGACCTAAGACATGTGCATACTTGATTACCCTTATGTCTATGTTTCATGAACTACATCCATAAACATTCTAGATTATGATGTCAATTCAACAAATACTCCTACGGCCAAAGCTCATTGACCTTAAATGACCTTTGACCATGGTCATGTGACCTGAAACGCGCAAAGGATATTTTGGGATACTTGATTGCTCTTATGTCCAAGTTCCATGAACTAGATCCATAGTTTTTTCAAAGTTATGATGGTCATTCCACAAATACCCCCAACATGGCCAAAGTTCATTGATCCTTAGCGACCTCTGACCTCGATCATGTGGCCTGAAACTCAGGAAGGATATTTAGTAATACTTGATTACTTTTATGTCCAAGTTTCGTTAACTAGGTCCACATACTCTGTAAGTTATGACGACATTTAAAAAAACTTAACCTGGGTTCAGATTTCAGTGTTGACGCAGCCGCCGCTGTCGCCGTCGGAAAAGCGGCGCCTATAGTCTCGCTCTGCTATGCAGGCGAAATAATAAAATGTAAAATTTTGAGGTCATCGGTTACCTCATGCATCAGTATAGCGACCATTACAGCTAAACCTTTAAAAATCATAATTGATATTTCTCTATTTCTTTCCAATAAAATTTTGTTTGGGTAGACATGCCCTTAAACACTTAGATATCTTTCTTTTATGCATTCATGATTTTTTTTTTCTTGTCTGTTGCATTTATTTTTTAGGAAGCCAAAAGCAAGTTTAATCCTCAATCATCGAGTGTAAGATCGGGGAGTATAGTCATGCTAGCGAAACGGTAAAGTTAACAATCTGATAAGTAATCGGCTCTTTAGTATTTAAAACCTACTACTGATACTGCAGGCGCGTCGTGGTCTAGTGGTTCTGACTCTCGCCTTTCAAACAGAGGGTCGTGGGTTCGAATCCTAACCATGGCGTGTTTTCCTTCAGCAAGAAATTTATACGCACTGTGCTGCACTCGACCCAGGTGAGGTGAATGGGTACCCGGCAGGATTAATTGCATGCACTGAGCACCGGTGATGGTAGCTCGAGCTAAAGCCGGGGTAATAATAGCAGCGCTTTGTATCATCAGGCAAAAAACGCTTTATAAATTCAGCTATTATTATTATAATTATTATTTTATTCCCATAATGCTTTGTTTAGAGAAAAATATCGGGTTCCAGGAGGCAACGCGTTAATCGATCGCGTATACGCGATATACGCATGTAAGACCAACCAAGACCATGGGAGCGTTTCATCAACATCTATGTCCGACAAGTTGTCAGATCTGACACCTTTCCTTGATTTTGATTCGCTGAGAAGCAGTGTTTCTATGGTAACTGTCGGATAAAAATGGAACTTGTCGGATAATGAAACGGTCCCCAGGCGACATTTAATGTCGAGTAACACACAAAAACGAAATTATTTTGGGTTTGTCTAATACGGATTTGAGTCAATTTTTTTCTCATTTTGAACACTATTGGCTTAAATTTCACATAAATATAAAATAGGCTAATGTTTGACAAGCGATAAATCACATTTAACTCAATTTGGCCGCAAATGGACTTAGGTCGTTATCTAATAATATAGGCCTACTCAATTGAATGTAGACCTTAATTTTCAGCATATTAGCTAGTTGTATTAAACAGAAAGTGGAACTCGATGTTATTTTTTGTTAGTAATAATAAACAGTCAAGGCCGATTTTTTTAAATATGCAATCAAAGAAGATATCATAACATAATGCGACATGTAACCCATCTTTATACAGACGACTATCGACGCGGTCCGATCATACGATACTATCACAATAATCCCCTCTTCTCGTACCCGGTTCAAAAGCGCGGGTAGAATTCGGATGAAATTGCGCTATAATTGATGTTGTTGCCCAGGGCAACGCCTTGCTTGTTTAAGACAAAAAAGGTGCGAACCCCATTAGTAGGAATCCGAGTGGTGTTAACTTACAGGAGGACAGCAAAAATGGAGTGAAATCGAGCTCAAATCAACACTGGTATAGTGAAGATCACGGTACCCAGGATAGGAATATGGGATTGTATCTATAGTCTGTGAACCTAGACTCCTATTTAAGAAGGGTATATCAGAGTTCGATATCCAACTTAACTTGCTTTTGCACTGTTTATAAAGATTTAACAGATTACAAATCTGTTGGTGACTATAACCCAAAATACTGGTAGATTCTAATTAATAAAGTGGTTGATTATGACCATTTTATCGGTCAAACACGTATTTACAGACAGATTGGTAACTTTGACCAATTCCTTTTAAGAGGGTAGATGTGCTTTATCGATCACTTTTATCGGTCGGACACATTCATTATTAACCGTTCTTTTTAAGAGTGTAGTATGCTTTTCATACTGCACATATTTTCCTTAACCCCGGGAAATAGGTGGGGCTAAGGGGGGGGGGGGGGGTCTTAGCCGCACTATTTTTCCGGGGTTAAGCTTAGCCCACTTCGTTTTCACACTACGTTTTAGCAAAGTGGGCTAGCACGGTAAAGAGGACGGTACAAGCTGCTTGCACCACAATTGCGGTGCTAAGAGAATCAATGTGAAACAAAACTGGGCTGAGGAAAAGTGGGGCTAATCATTAGCCAATCACAGAAGTCGAAACTGCACATTAATCAGGCACTGTGTGGCAAAATCATCAATATTCATGAGCTGTGCGATAGTCCGGGGTTAAGACGTTAACCCCGGCTAAGCAAATAGTATGGGGATAAGATACACAGTGTGAAACCAAAAAAAGATAGTATGGAGTTAAGGATAGTCCAGGTTAAGTATAGCATGGGGTTAAGGAAACGCAATGTGAAAAGCATATAGATTTACTGTATTGAGATTTACCGACAGATTTGTTACTTTGACCAGTCCCTTTTAAGAGAGAATATTTCCTTTATAGGTCTTTTAGACATTTTCTTTTTGCAAAAGAAACTAAATCAGCAATCGAGGTGATTTACAAATGTCTTGTAAAATTCCTGACATTCTTGACATGGAGATTAATTCCAAGTATTTTAAAGAAAACATATGAAAAAAAATGAATTCTACAACATGTATTTAATTACTATGTATGTTTCTGGAATACTGTTCTAATGAAACTCAAATAAAGAGAGGAAAGGTATATTAATAAGGTTTAAACAATAAAAAAAAGGAGTAAAAACATTTTAACGAATCAAAAATGGCTATTGCAATGAATTCAGAGAAAAGTCTGTTTCCAGACTACGCTAGAGCTCGTGTTTACTTTGTTGACTGTGAAATCCAATTATCGTAACCAAATACAAGTTACTTATTTAGACATGGTAAACACTTTTCATCACCGTTTATCATGTTCATGTTGATCATAATGATGGCTCAAAAAGACTAATGCTTCTGATAATTTTTGGGTTATGTCATTTTAGATGATATCAACTATGGAAGAGGAAAGCAGGTTATGTATTTAGTCAGTTCAGTATTTGAATTTATTGAACATGTTCAAGACAAGAACCCCACCCACACCACGTTATTGCCATTATCCGGGCCACTTTCATGACAGTGAGGGCGTTTCCTGCGGCGACCGGTAATCCTAAATGAACTGGTTCTCTCTCAAACCAACCAGGACAAACGCCTACATCGTAAATTCTAGCGTCAAGAGATATTAAAGAACCTATGAGAGTGCTTTGGATCATCAAAAAGCATTCGAAGAAATTGAAGACCATTAATCTGATGAGCAAACACCATGTAAAAGTGTGAAAATATCAGATTCTTCCAATTTGCACGCTACCTTCTCAGAGTATAATTATAAATTTGTAAAAAAGATGGAACACGAGACGAGGATGGACATGTTTTGATAAATGAGATCAACCCCTGGAAGTTTCTATAATTGCTTTGATCCATCATTTTCTAAGCTCTTTGAAAATATTCAGTTTATTTTTTTATTTTTATACATTTGTGGATCGTGTTTAATTTCACCATCGACAAATAGGATGATCTTATTTTATTCCCTCGTGCATATCGTTCTCTACTTAATCCATGCAATTTGCTAAAGATTTTTTTGAAGATCTTTCCCCACTACTACGGCGGTTCGGCCTACTCTAACTTTGTAAAAAAAAAAAAAACATGTGATGACTTTCGTAAAGTTTGCGTCATATTATCTTTTCTGTTTTAATATTGACAATATTTACCATATCTGCGGTGCATAAGCCTGAATTTACGTAAAATTGGTGACACGACATTTGCTCCTGCGACAATTGCTCCAGGCATGATTTCGTTGAAGATGCAGGGTTAGGGTTGCAATAGGGTTTTATGTAAGGTTTAGGGTAAGCTGTAGGGTAGGGTATTGTGTTAAACCCAGGGGTTGACGTTGATCATTCGAATAGTGTGTGGAATTTAGAGCGGAGCAATTGCCGTCGGAGCAAATATCATGGAAACCAAATGTGCTTCTGTTGTGTGTACAACAAACCAAGAGGAAAGAATCCTGACAATCTCTGAGTGACGGAACTCTTGGGTATAATGATCATAAACTTCAAATAAGGTACTTGCTACTTAATAAAGACCCTTAACCACCCGAACGGAGAAGGAACAGCTTTGGAAACAGTTCGATGAAATAGTAGGGTAAATTTTGACATCTCTGATTTTACACAAATTAAGAAGTCTCGCACACCAAATTAAGGAAGATGTTTTATAAGAACAGAGAAAGCGTAATTTCAAATGCCTTTCATGACCTAAAAAACAACAACCAAAAATTATTGAAGAAAATAGTGAAATCAACACAGCAGTTAGTTCATTGACTCTGGAAAAACGACAACCTCCAAGTACTGTTGTTCTTTGTCATTGACGGGCGTATTCTTTACATTTATTGTGTTCTTGTATCTTCCGTACGTCCCAGAACGAAAACTCAATGCCAGACTGGGCAAACGCAGAGCATGCAGAGTTGTAATAATCATATGAGGTTGGTCTCCCGGATTTCACTCTGAATATTTTTTTCTGATCCAATCAGATGAAACTATTTCAGTACCTCATAGCAGCTGTAAGCAAACAATTTGAACCATCAAGAAATCAAATCTTTAATAAATCAATCAAGAAATGAACAAATATTTGTTAAATAAATCAATTATGGAATCACCAAGAAAGAATACACAAATATTCTAGAATGAAGCAAAGAGATATAATTGTCTTTTTTCAAATCAGACTTCCATCCTGTCCTCATTACGAGCCTGTCCACTTAATTCCCCTTTCTTTGATGCTCTGGTCTCATCACCATATCCGAACCAAGACCGACAGAAACTATTACGTTATTACCAATGACAGACCCTCGGTCGGTTTCGAGTCGGTTATTTGATGTGACTGTACATAGCATAATGCTACAAACTATCTCACCGACGAAACCGACTCGAGACCGACAACAGTTTTATAATAACGTTATTACGAATGATATACCAGTCTGTTTAGAGTCCGTTTCCATGGTTTCGTTGGTGGGATTGTGGTATTTGAGCGTCTTATCTGGCAATCTTGGCGCCTCAAGACAGTCACCGTATCTGTAAATGTATCTTCCAACCCTTCTCCCCGTCCCCTTTTCCCTTTCCATTCATGCCTTTATCACTCTTTCTATTTCTTCTCCTCTGTTACGGAGCCGTGATAAATGGTACTGGCGATGGTATTAATGCAGACGCGATTGTGTCCCAGAGTGCGTTTGGTGAGTTAGCAAAGAATTGACGTGTAGCCTCAAACAACGTGAGATCATTGAATAGAACAAGATGTAAAATCGGATAAGAAGCTGATTCCTGAAGCAACTTCAGATGATGCGGTCTCAAGGGAAAGGTACGTAAGATGGTACGAGGGTAAAATCAGGCCCTGGATGACACTGGGGCCCATATTCTGAAGTCGGGTTAAACTTAAACTCAGGTTTAAAGTTGTGATCTAAGTATGGATAGCCAATTGTTACATAAATCACTAACAGTAGAGATATCATACTTCAGCTCATTTGGCACTCAAATCATTCATAATTGTCTAGGAAGTATATCTAGATGATTGTCTTCACTATCGTTGAATCAGGATAGAGCACAGTAAACATAAGAAACATACAACTTAATAAAAACTTTGATACTTTTGGCCTCCCATACTTAAACCACAACTTTAAACCTGAGTTTAAGTTAAACCCGATTACAGAATACGGGCCTGGCTCTATATATATATATATATATATATATATATATATATATATATATATATATATATATATATATATATATATATACTGTATATGGATTTTAATTATTTGATAGAGACACAAACTACAGATTGACGATCGCTTCTGCGGAGCTGATAATGACAAGTCAAAGTGATGTTTTTTCTTTACTTTTGTCGATCGGAATCAAATTTGTTATTCTTTTTGATGCCTAAACAACACTTATAAGTAGAACAGAAGCAATAACAAGATACCCCTGAGAATTATCTTATTTTTTTTCTTTGTAGCATTTCGATAAGGCTTAAACTTTTGTTAGGACAAAAATCCCTCCGTCAACTAATTTTTAGGATCGGGGGAGCGTTTCATCAGCATTTTCGTCCAACAAGTTGTCAGGTCTGACAGCTTTTGTTGCTTATGATTGGCTGAGAGGCACTGTTACCATAGTGACTGTCGGAAAGAAAAACAGTACTTGTCGGATGAAATGTCTGTCAAGTCCTTTTACGAAACGCTCCCCTGTTATTTCATTATGTTTTAGTTTTTATATTATTGTTATTGTCATACACTATGCTTTAAATCTTTGAATAAATGAATACGAAATTGTAGTGATTTATTTGTACGGATGAAAGAGGATTATAAGGAATCGTATGCACAAATAGAAAACACCCAAAACAACGATTCAGACAAATCATGGAAATATCCTCCAAATCATGCAATTTCCTTCAATAGTCATCGGCGTGAGATGTAACAAACACATTAATGTCAACAACCTTTCCAAGCCAAAAATATCAATATTTTAAAAACGATGATAAAAGCCATTGCAATGCAATACTAAACAATAATGTCTCCATTTAAATACATGACTTTGCAAGTGTTTATGCGTCTTCTGTAAAACTAAAACGTTTTTCCAAGAGTAGGAATCCTTTTCTATAATTCCCTCCTACGTGATCATTATCCAAGAGACCGATCATAACATGATACATCATTATAATACTCATCGTTCGCTTATCACGGATTGATGCGATTTATTCCAAATCCAGTTTTCCTTAAGGTCATTTTCACAACGAGCTCACGAAAGACTCTCTTCGAAAACATTGTAGTTAACAGATTACTAGTAGGCTTTATTATGCAGGCATTTTATTGCTATAAATAATCTGCTTGCTGATTAATCTATCTACCGATAAAAGTGTTGATAACTAAATATATTTTTGAAGTTATCATACGCAAATATATTAACAATGAATTTTCCGCCTGCATTATTTCTCCCCCATTCGTCTACTGAAACACATCATTCAAATTTTAATTTTCATATTTCATATCAATTGACGATATTAGAAAATGATTTAATGTTTTAATGGTTTCGAGTGACGTAACACGGGGAAAACTTACCAAGCTATGTTTCGGTAGCAGTGAGTGACCGGGGGGGGGGGGGGGGGGGGCACGGAGCACATGTCCCCTTGTTGCCCGCGGAAATTAGAAAAAAAGAAGAAACATGAAAGACCTTCTACCCTTGCCCCAAACATGTTTTTGCATTCCTTTTAGCACCCCCTAAATGTTTAAACATATCCTGGTGCCACCACTGTTCGGTAGAGAAAAGTGATTAAATATGCTAAGGAGGTTCTGAGGTTTGAAAGGAATTCGTTGCATTCGAGATGACGGGTCATGTTGTTGGGTGCATTATTACCGTACGGATCATTCGAATACTAACCACTGGTCATTGGTGGTAATGGTTGGATTCTTACAAGTTGTATTGTGCATTTACCACATGAAAGCAAGTTTTGGTGCAATGAAGAAGAATATACTACAACCTTTGAAGTTTTTCTTAATGAGGAGCGTGTAAAGTCTTGCAGGCTTGTTTATCCGGCAAAGTCTGTTTTATCCGACGGTCGACACGGTCAAAGTTATACCCATATTTCTCGGTCAATCAAGACCAATGAATATTGTTGGATATTAAAAAAAACTTTAGACGACATTATTATTGATGATACGCTCTCAAGATTCATTGGAAGCTTGTCGTTTCTCGGCTATGAATTGCACTTAAGGTTTTACATAGTATTTCATCATCATCATCATCATCATCATTGATCGTCATCATCATCATTGATCATCATCATCATCATTGATCATCATCATCATCATCATCATTGATCATCAATCATCATCATCAAGTGCAGTTAACTGGGTAGTGGATCAGACTAAGGATAATAATTTAAAATCCTATGTAATTGTTTACCTCTTCATTTTTTTCCAGCTCTTACAAAATGCAAACTCGATGTAGACAGCATGATTACATTTTGTAGGCATTAGTTTGCTAGCGCCATCTAGTTGACAATGGACAAAAAGTTTGCGGAGGAAAACACGAGGGACAGCGCAGGATATCTGCAGGAGGGGGAGGGGGGGGGGGTAACATACATGCAATTCTGTTAAACTTACATTACGAGAAATACTGAAGTGTTATCCAATAAAATCTGGACGCGAACATGCGCCAAGAACATGATCTAAATCAATTGCGACCTCCAGGGCGCTCTGTTTTCAAATCCGAGGTGTCATAGCAAAGCACGTGGGAGACGCGCCTGACCTTTCTGTCTGAGACTCCATTGTCACAACACGTTTTGTCCCTAGGCTTGGAGAAGTGGATGATCAAGAGTTTTTCAGTCATCCCCTGAGGTTGATAGCGCTGGTAAGGACGGCGAAATAAAATTCCGTTTTTATCGGAATTGATGTCTTGTATAGGCCTACACTTTTAAATCGGTATGGGCTATATATAGGTCTGTGCCGTTACTTGGGCTCTGACGTTATTTGGATATTGCCATGTTTTTGCAGCGCCCACAAAGAAAATCTTTGGCGAGATGTAAAATTAGAGAGAATATCATGTGGTGTCAGAGCACAAAACTATGTTTTTTTGAAAATCTTGAATTATTGTGACAACAATTACTCCCTCAGTAAGAGTATTTTTATCAGAGACTATCATATTGACTGTTCTAAAAGCTACGCACAAGTCTGAGTTGAATATGAAAAGTCATAGCACCAGAGTAGGGAGGGCGAAATGAGGTACATTTGAGATATGCAAATATCTGATATTGACACAAAGTCTTAGTTTGACGGGTTGACGCTAGAAAAAAAAACGTCAAAATTAAAATTCTGAGGAAGAAAAAGGGTTAAACAAAACTCTGTCTAGACCTTTGGCTTCTCAACTTGTGATTTTTGTTCTGTTTTGGATTTAGCTTTTATAAAGTCATGAGGCATTCCATACTAAACGTATACAGCACACTTGAAATTTTCTTAAACTACCCTTTACAACAATGTCTTTAATACTAACCCATTTGTACCGATCGAAAGGGGATGGTCTATTCCAATTCCCTATTTCCATTAGCTATATACGCCACTGTACACCCACATGTTTTTTAAACTAACATTATAAACCAACTTTGTAAGTTGGTTCAAATATGAACTGACCCACTATTGTTTAAAACAAACTTACGTTCAAAGGGAATTGGATTTTCTTTCTCAGTCATGCCTGTTGGACGGTAAATTTGATAAATAAAACTTCTAGTTAAAAAAGAAATCCGAGAGCTTGTGAACACGGCTAAATCACTTGAAACTATTAAATCCTTTCTTGCAACACGCCTTGTCAAAATGATTATGCCCGAATCGGAACAGTCGGAAGAATAATGATAAATACCGGAGGGAAATTAAATCTTTAGGCTAGGAAATAGGTCAAGACATATTTGCGTAGAGACAGAGAGGATGATGAAGAGAAAGAGAGAGAGAGAGCGAACGGGGGAGGGAGAGAAGTTCGCTAACAGCCAACAAGTAAAGAAACGTGGATAACTTAAAAGAAAAGAGGAGGGAGAGAAAAACAGCCATGGATTTAGGGGAAATAAAAGAAGGAAAATTTTGAGACACAGAACTATAGCGATTCGTAGATAGAAAAGTAAGAATCGGTAGACAAAAGCCATCTCTAATAGAAAAAAAATGCTTTCAATTTCATCCCCTAAAGCCAAAACAAGATTTTAATGCGATGTGTGTGAATTGGATTATTGCCAGTGCGTGTGTGCGTGAGTGGGGGTGAGTGATGAGTGTGTGTGTGCTACGCGTGTGTGCGTATGAATTTGGGAGACGGTCGATGTTAAAAAGTATCTTGCTAAACCATGCATAATTATGTGTAAGTTTATTTAGAATCTCTGCTAGGTCTTACAGTTGTCTACAGTAGATATGAACATACCACACTTTCATATTACAAGATCACATTTTCAAAATATGTCCTTTATGCATATATTTTTACATTTAAAAACATGTTATTTGGCTTTCAGAAACAAGTTTTGATGAGAGTGATATTGGTGCATTATTCATCGTAGACAGTCTATTCCCCCAAGATATTCTATCCCAAGAAAGTTTGAGACATGTTATTAAAAGTACACCTTTTGGCATTTCTTTTCTGTAGATGAGTTTACACATATTGATAAACCAGTGCCTTTCCTTGGAATGCAATAGTTATTTTCCGGTTTTTTTTTAATTAGACTTTAAATATGAGGAGTAGATAATCAGTGAGTGACATTATCTAAGATATGCATTGAACACTCCAATATTTTACCGTTAATTCAAAATGCTACAAGCAACCATCAAAATGTCTTGAACGAACTCTGTGTAGACACATTACCCAAAATTTATTTTCTCCCGCCTTTTCGAGCACTATCACTTTGGAAGTCTAAACGCGTTATGCCAGAAAGTGCGATGCATACTTTTTTTGAGACATATAAATTCATTTCCCGCCGAAACAAGAATCCTCCCGGATGAGAATTAGAGAGGGCTACAGGCGGGTGGCGTTCTAGAAATTAAAATCAGAGGCTGTCATCGTCGCCAGCGTGTATGCACTAAATATCACCAGTGGCGTAGCCTCCGGGGAAAGAGGGGCGGAGGAGATGGTAGCACGAGGAAAAAAAATCAAATTAAAAGAAAAAAGAAAGAAAGAAACAACACGTAAAGGTCAGGGCCATGGGAACAATACTTTTTGACTGGAGGTCCTGATGTAAAAGGTGCACTGAAAAATGAAGGTCATTTTGCTTCTGAGAAATTTGACAAGCAAACAAAAAAGGAAAGAAGGGTTTCAATTAAAAGATTAAGAAAATTGTTGTTATATTTTTATTTCACACCTACGAGAATTTCAGGGGGTGCAGAAAATACACGGGTTTGGCCGGGCCCTGGGAACGATATTTTAACTGGGGGTGCTGATGTAAATTTCACAAGCAAATAAAAAAATTCTTTAAAAAATGAGAGTAATTTTGTTCCCGATAAATATGACAAGCAACAAAAAAAGGGGGGGGGTGGGGGGAATTTTTGTGTTAGATTTATCAATTTTTCACACCTATAGCATTCCAGGTGGTGCTGCCAATGAAGAATAATACACGCAGCCCCCCCCCCCCCCGAAAAATCTTGGGGTGCTCCCCCAGCACCCCCGCTTCCAAGGGCCATGTAAAAGGTTAGAAGTGAAATAGTTAAATGAAAACTACACAGCCTTGTTACGAAATCCCCAGTAAACTGGGTGTGCTTGCTAAAAAAAACAGGTGGAAGCTATCTTACCTTCCAGAGAGAGGCACCCTCTTTAAGCTTGGCCACACCCCCAAATATCACAACTATAATCTGGAAAGTAATACCGTGCCAGAGGTGCATTTCATCGGGTGAGTCGAGGGACAGTGGCGTGGTTTATCTGCGATGTCAGCGAAATAATTTCTGATAGCGCAAGGAGAGAAAATGAAGAGTAATTTTGGAGACATCCTTTTTTCGGAGATACAATTTCGAATATCTAAGACAAAATGCGCTCTGAGGGACACATCTCGGTTCTCTCCTAAATTGAGAGAGTGGAGGACTGTCATCAAATTCGCATTACGGTTATTGCTGTGGGGTATTCGGGGATAATAGTGATATTATCTGGATGATTTTTCATGAGGGAACTTTGGTACAATGTGAGCGATATAATTCCACGTGTACTCAAACATCGGCGATTATATATTTTTTGCATTGTTGCTTTATAAATCAATTTGCATTTAGTCAGCGTTCATAAAATGCCATCATTGTCAAACAGAGTTTACTTTGCCATTATGATATCAGATTGTCTGTCAAAAGTAATTTTTCTCTCAAGACTTCAGAAATTTGCTGTGTCTATTAAGTACGAAATAAAGCGAAGAAAATTGGGTGAATATTGAAAATGAGATATTATTTATGAAATGCCAAAGAATATATATGCATTTCGCCTAAAGGTATAAGATTAATGAACTTTAACTAACCCCAAAGTTTTTATATGGCCGGGGGGGGGGGGGGGGGGGCGACTCCCCCATGGAATGTTAGAGCGATATATCCGGAAAATAGATAGTCACTGATGAAAGGCCATTCTTAAAATGGAAGAAATTACCCCCCCAAAAATCAATGAATTCTATGAAAACATACTTGAAAATATTTCTTACAAACCTCATGAGTTTTAAATTAGTAAAAATGATAACCTCAAAAAGTTTAACAAACAAAAAAATCACCCCAACTTTCCCACTTCCCTTTGTTATCCCATATATCTCGTTGACATTTTGTTTCTGGCGAAAACTCGATCAAATTTCCCGGGCGATAATGGCGCCGAGATTTCGAAAGGTAAGCATGATAAGCCCAACTATTCCCCGGGCGCCCCTGACGAGTGTTATTACAAGTGATTTGATTAGCTCCTCTGTCAGTCATTACAAAGTATTAAGCGCGGGAAAGACATTGAAAACATGACAAGGGCGGGAAAGAGACGGGCAAGGAAAGGAAGGGTGTGCGCGCGCACGTTTGCAGCCTGAAGTGTTAATAAGATTTTCCCGCCCACCTATCATTTATGTCGGTTGGGTAGAAAAGAAAATGTGGGTTCTGGTCGTTTATCTCCGCTTCAGTTTGTCTAACCACTGTCTCCAGTGTTTTCCATGAAGACATATCTTCATCTTCTTTTCCCCCCCTTCTCATTTTCTCCTTTTTATATATTTTCGACTTTTCAGTTCATTTTCCTCTTGGTTATATTCAATTTTCCCCATTTCTGTTTCTTTTTCTTTCTGTCGTCCTCCATACTTCTTTGCGAACTCTATTGCTTCATTTTCCAATTTGCCTTTCAGTTTTACCTTTTATCTTTATTATATCATCATCATCAACATCATCATCATCACATTCCTCTTGTTTATATTTTTATATTAAATTATGTTTTATCATTTTTTATTAGTTGACTCCCCCCCCCAAAAAAAAATAATGAATGATTATCTTTTCGTTTTCCATGGGGTGGTTTACTCCTCATACTTATTTATAATTTCAATCAATTAATTCTTTTTCTTACAGTCTCTGATATATACAGGGCGTCCCAGAAAAAACCGAGATTTAGCGATGATTTATCATAACTTAATCACAAATACAATAGACAAATGACCTACCAATGTAAAGCTTAGAATCTCCTCTTTCATCTGATATTACTTAGATTATTCCTCATTCACGCATGCGTGAGCAAAAACAATTTGAAGAAAGGATACCAAAAACTCATTTGGCGGGGGGTATCTGAATTTTAAAAAGAAAATCACATGCCTAAAAAGTTCAATATCTGCTCTTTAATTTGATACCTTAATCACAAAAAATGGTCAAGAAGTAAAAAAGTTACGTTCCCTCGAAACAATGCTTGTATTTCCATAATTTCATTAAATAAACGTGTTTTCACCGGTTTCCCACAGAAGCTATCGCATGGTTAACAAAAGACTTCATGCATGGCTGATCGTCAACAAAACGGAGGGTCGAGTGAGTTTGAACGCTAGCCTGTAAAACCTCTTCATTTTATGAAATTATTGAAATTCAAGCCTTATTTCAAATAACCAGAACTTTCTTATTTCTTGACCATTTTCTGTAATTGAGGTATCAAATTAAAGAGCAGATATTGAACTTTTTGGAAATGTGGTTTTCTTTTTGAAACCCAGATACAGCCCGCCAAATGACTTTTTGGTATCCCCTCTTCAAATTGTTTTTGCTCACTCATGCGTGAATGAGAAATAATCTAAGTAATTTCAGATAAAAGAGGAGATTCTAAGCTTTACAATGGTAGGTCATTTGTCTATTGTATTTGTGATTAAGTTATGATAAATTATCGCTAAATCTCGGTTTCGTTTTTTCTGGGACGCACTGTATATCTTATGGAGGAGGGTGTTTTATATCCCCGTGCAATTTTTTGTAAATTGCTCATACATATCGTTGGATTTTAAAATATCATCTATACTAGACTCAAGTAATTGACGAAAATAATAAAATACTGAGGATAGTGGGAAAATTTCCTTTCCCGTGGAACCATGCAATCAAAACGGTTTCGATAAAGATATGTAAGTATGTGTTTAATCTATCGGCTGCTGAATTATATAAATTACGAAGAGTTTGTTTAAGAACTATCCGCTCTCAGTAGGCAACGAGTTAAAATCTCTATCGGTGTTACTTTTATCAATTGCGCAGAATTGACCATTTTGTGGGCAGTCGGCAGTTGCACGTACCCAAGTCTTTTTTACCTGGTTATCTTTCAGATACCCCGTCACACCGAGGTGACTGGTCTTACACCGACCACATGTGTTAATGTTTGATATAACCATGGACCTACTACATGATATAACATACAGTCCGTCGGTTTGGAGTTGGTTTGGTGAGTGTGACAGCTACATTACTCCAAAAGGTCTCCAGCTGTCTCGTGAGAGCGCGATATTGATGAGGGATCATATTTTGTGTTAACACGTTGCGCAGGTGGCACGTATGGCGGCTAAAGCGCCACATTGTGTAAGCCTGTCATCCCAGTTCTCCCCGCAGCGATTAGCCCACGTGGGACCGAAGAGATCGGTGTACTCAAACATAAAAGTGTAAGTTTGACCTGGCAAATTATCGCCCAGGTCTCGCGCGCTGAGCTTTCTTTCCCAATTAGTTTCACTGATTTTCACTTATCACTTTGTATATCTCTCTCTCTATCTGTCTCTCTCGTCTCGTGTTGCAATAAATTATGACTTTGCTCCTATTACTTCCTTTACCTCCGTCACTCCATTCTTTCAACTTGTTTCAATTTTTGTTTCAATGGTTCATTGCCCCATCCCTTGCCTTCCAATCCCATCTTTTCAGGTACGTCTACCTACTCTGCATGTATCTTAAATAAGAAAGGAATAAACAAAAGCGAAATCTACCTATCCATCTACTTACCTACATAATATATATATACATATATATATATATATATATATATATATATATATATATATATATATATATAACTACATTATATATATATATAATATATATATATATATATATATGTATATATATATATATATATATATATTGTCATCTATTGTTCGTGATTCTGCACACTCCTAAACTTCTAACTCCTAACTTAACATCTACAATAGATCGCACTATTACATTTCATACAATTTATACTTATTTTCGGTTTTTTCTACTCACTTTTTTACATGTCCTAACCTGTTCTCCATCTCCTCCACCCAATACATCTTTACATTCCACCCCCTCAACAAGCTTTAATTTTATATGAACGACTTGGTTGTATAATTTACATCTCGCATTCTACAGAGGTGTCGCGGTCTATTGGATATGTCTTCGGGTTCTTAATAAAATGTTCGGGATGAAATCTCCCTGTAACACCATTGTCCTTTGTTAGAGACCGATTCCTGTCCGGATACCAGATTCAGGTGAAACAGATCGATTCCTGTCCGGATATCCGATCCAGGTGGTACAAACCGATTCCCGTCCGGATATGATCCAGGGGATGCAGAGTGATTCCTGTCCGGATACCTGACCATGACCAATTCCTGTCTGGAAATTTTTCTTTCAAATTTGCAAAGCTCACGCATTGAGGTCTTGCTTGCAGCTATCATAAAGTTATGGAAATAATATTTTGGAACACCGGGACTGTCATATCTAATAGGTAAGAGCGATGTATATGAGAACATACAATTCCTTCTTTCCATCTTTATATATCATTTATGAAAAATAGCCAAATAAAAAAATGTGTGTGATAACCTTTTCACACTGCACCGCTGCTACCGAACCCCCCCCTAAAAATCCAATTTATACAGCCGTTTTCATATTATACTTATCTATCATTCCCATGAATAATATAACATTATTAGGACTATAATTTCGTGACTCTACCACAGATGCGTCTTGCTCTCTCACTGTTCATTATCACTTCATCTTTTGTCATCTCAATCACCACGGTCCCACCCTAGTCCTTTCCTGTATTGCTTGGCTCTCTATATCCTATTATTACACCTTCTGATTTACTTTCTAATTTCGATCCCGATCTACACCCTCTCCTCTGTTTCACCTTCTTATTGTAATAGGTGGCAAGTTTTATCCTCCTCTCATTCTGGATCCCTGTCAGCATTCATCTTCGCTGACTCCCGTGTTTTTGCAATTTCTACTCTTGTTCTTTCCATATCACTTTTCTTTTCATTTCTTGTGATTCTATCACCTTTTTGCGGCACCCGCTTTTATTTTAAGACCGCGACGCAGAATGCTTTCAGGAACATAGAACGATGTATTTTTAAATGCCTTTCAGGACAAAGAGCAACTAAGAGGTCTTGGTCGAAAATTGGTGATAATTATCGAAACAGCAGTTTCGTCCTGGGCTCGGGACTAAAAAAAACACCTCCCAGCTTGTCTTTGTCATTTAATGGGAATGTTTAATACATTTACTATGTTCTTGAATCATTTCTAAATCACGGTGCAAAAGCTCCCTATTAAAAGGAATTAGATGTACTTCAGAGTGGGGATGTATTATGGATGCGGGCAGTGGTGAGTAAGGCTAGGGTTACACCAAAACCGAATTTTACCGAATACATTCGGACCGATTCTACCCGAATACGGCCTTATTCGGATGGTTTCGGTGGATTCAAATGTTCCCGAATTCCTTCCGCATTTGTGGAAGGAGAACATAATGCTCCCGAAACCACCCGAATACGTGTATTCGAATGAATGCGCAGCTGATTCGGTTCCAGCGTAAACCTAGCTTTAGGAAAGGTGGGGAAATGGGGAAGGGGCTAGTGTGAGTGAAATGAGGATCCCTTATCTCTTGGAGCGTTTTATAATGTTTTGGAGAAAAAGTGGGCCCTATCGGTCAATCCGCAGTTGAACATTGCTGAATGCAGGTATGCAATCGAGCAGATACAACTAAATATGGAAGTATTCTAAAGGTAGACTCATCACACAAAGCTTTTAACTGTACCTTATTAACCTTATTAACAATGTGTCTTTGTCTCCTACGATACACCGTCCATAGATACGTTTAAGTCTGTTTCTCTTTATGTCTATCTCTTGCTTTCTGTCGCAAATTCTTTTTAACGTATATTTTTCCTTCTGGATCTCCCTAACTCTTTATTTCGCATACCTATTTCATGTATGTCTAGTACTCCTTTTTATTTCTCAAAATCTTTCTCTCTTTCTCCTTCGCCTTCCTCCTTGCCTTCCTCGAGATCTCGGCTAACACGTCCTTCTCATCTCGCCTCGTGATCAACACTTCGCTTCACCAAGGCCCTATCATCATGTGGCGCTTTAATTAAATGCAATCAAACTCTTTCAGAGAATAGAAACGTGCAGCTCAGTTCAGCCTCATTAAAGATAGGTTGGTGGTGAGTGAGAGAGGGAGAGAGATGGAGGGAGAAGGGCAAAGTCTGGCGCGAATTTGAGCATGGCACGACATGACATCCGAGCTACCGTACAATGACCCGCAATCGATTTAGTAGCAAAAGGTTGCGAACGAGTCTGAGATGAGCACGCACGAGGAGGATACATGTACTTGAGATAAATGGTCTGGTAGTCTTCTGTGTCAGACTCAGACTGGCTTCATTGTGGCAAGACGAGCCTTTAATATGCGTAATTTGTAATTAATTTACATAATATTTGTTTCTAGGTATCAATAACAACGATAAATCGAGAACATTTAAAAATGAATTACAATCATACTTTGGCAAAACTTGGAATCCGAGTGAGTAGTTGTTTTTTATAACTATTTGTGAAACGTTTGAATTTTCATACATATGGATTTAATATCTTCAATAGATATGATGCCGGTGTACTTGTGGCAAAGAAATCGACTACCTGCCCACCTGCGCGTCTATCATATTTTCTTCAACAGAGTGGAAATAAGTGTCTCGGTTTTTCCGATGCTGCGCAAGGGATAAAATTTTGATTGTGCTGAGCGTCTATGACATGGAGCGCTACTAACACCCTTCATGATAGTTTCCCCTTTCAGGTCAATTAACCAAAATAATTAGAGGCAACAAACTAATTCCATGCTATTAAAGCACTAAGTCAATATGTAAAAGTATAGCAATCGTTAATATTTTTAACAGTGATTTTTCATAACTTTTTTCTTTCTGAGCGATAACGTCATGCACATACGAACCACGCAGCCAGCTCAATCGGCGCGGAGCAGCGAAAGAGTTGCCCACTGCACGCTGTGGTCAGTAGAAGAAGCAAGCACGGCCGTAAGCATAACTTTTCGGGGGGGGGGGGCAAGAGGGAGACCCTATACAATTTTTCAAATAAACTTGAGAGCAAGAGGGCAAAGCAACCGAGCTTATCATGTTGGCGCTTTTGCATTTACAAAGCTGAAATTGAAGGAACTCATGCACACTTTTGGTCAATGGTAAGTTTTACAAATTACGGAAGCGCTAAAAACAGCATCTGAAGACGTGACGAACAATTTTCACACCCCTTAAATTGTCGCGGTCAATCTTGGCTTATTCATCACATCATATCTTTCGTCTTTCCCTGTCTGTTTTGAAAATTGTTTTTACTACTTTTTCCTAGAGCTATTTTTTGTTGCTCAATGTCCCGTTTTCTCTCCCTGGATGCACTACCGATCACACACACTGCCATGTCAGTGAAATCATTGGTCAATATACCGTAAAAATAAGGCATGATATAATGGAAGATTATATTATGAAAGTTTAGATATATTCTACGTTTAAGAAGTGGTCATATATGCCTACCCCCTAAAAAATGTTTTCGAGACGACTTTTAAAACATATTTTGTCACTTTAAGGTTACTTTTAGAATTAATTTTAGATGCTTTTTAATACTCTTCTTCCCTTCAATCTCCATTTTTGTCATTCCCCATTTTCCCTTACTTACCACTTGCGAAATGAGGGGGGGGGGGGGCTTAAAAAAGACCCTGATAAGGCTTTGAAGCCCCTGTTTGTTAAATAATGTGAAATCCAGTAATTATCGAAACACGATGGGTCTCTTTTTACAACATATTATATGCTTTGGAATTTTTTCACAATCAAGATTAAATTGCCACTCGGCGACGGCAATTAGATACCACTAGTTATTGCTGGTATACCACAGACTTATATATCATTAACCATACTGATTCCTTGTTAGGGGAGGAGAAAATTGAGCTCAGATTTCACAATTTAATATTGGACCACAATGTTTATACGAACGTAATCAAAATAAATCAAATGAATGATCATTCAAGTAATTGAAGAAAATTTAACATTTCTCAAAGAAATCAGGAACACGCGTCTTCGGAAAATATGTTTGAAGAACAAAAAAATATTGTTGTAAACATATTGTTGTTTACCCAAGTGCAGAACCGGCAACTGTGCCTATTTGCAGGTTACTTATATTTTGGCTTTATCATTGAAATAATTTGGCACAAATTTGATACAGATTAGTAGGAAATACAAACAAAAGCGGCCCTTATAACATTCCTTATTTTGTTTTGAAAATTCTTGAGTGAATCTATGAAGAAATTCTATCGTAATGATTAAATTGAAATATGAAAATACCAGGTTCTAACCCTGGAATTGAACATAGTTGTGTCCTTAAAAAATATTTCCTTATCCATTGATATTTCATTTGTGTATGGTTTAGGTTATCAAGTAAACATGAATGTACTATGTCTAAAATATAGAATGTGGACCAAATGAACTCATTCTATCGAAAGACCTAAAAGTTTTATTGTTCTGTGATGAGTTTTTTTGAACTCCAAAACTTCTTTTAATGAGGGTCTCTTTTACAATACTGATATTTTCATCATTTCTTCTTGGAATTCGGTTGATACATCAAATGATGAATTATAAATAAATGTGATCTATTCCAGGCAGGCAGTAGAGAATCAGTCATTACATTCGTACATCCTGTCATACTTTAACATTCATTCAAGCAGAAAACTACGCGAGAGCGCCCAATAAATCATCCTCTACGATTAACCCGTTTTGTCCCCCGACAGAAGTCAGCATTCAGTCTACGACATTCAGATACGTCGTGCATGATAATGAATAATAATCAATTATAATATGGTGAGTTGCTTGATTTAGGCTTAGAAATAGTTATCTTTCCGCTTGTCTTAACATTTTAAGGAAAGTTAAAAGCAATAAATCAACATGATCAATGGGTAATTTCAAAATAGAAAAAAAAAGAACAAGAAAAAGTGTGTGAGAGGGTGTGTGTGTGTGTGTGTGTGTGGGGGGGGGGGGGGGGTATTAAAATCAAAACCTACACAGCAACTGTCTTTTCCAACTCCGTGACAAGATTATGAATATTGTGAAACATATCGATGTAACCGAAAAAACGAAATGAGCAGAATATGAAAGACTAACGATTCTCATGTATTAAGGCATGCAAAACAAGTTGCTAATCTAAAGTAAATTTATAATTTAAGCATCGAATTGAACATACATGCATGGGGGGGGGGGGAGGCTGAATGGCTACTATTGCCTCGAGTCCTATATGTTTTTTTTGTAGGTTATCATCTTGGACTGCAAAAACATGATTATGTGTGCCTATAATTTATGCAACCTTCCAGAAACCAACAAAACCCCAAATGATGATATGGAAAAAGAAACCGACAGAAAAATGAATGAATGCACTACATTAACAAAGCAAACTCACAAAAAAAAAACAACAGCAAACGATGACATGTCACATCCCCGTTCTCATTCAATACAATACAAGTAGTTTGACTCATTTAGCACAATTTACAGATGTCAAAGATTGCAAGGCTAGCATTATGGCATTCGACTGTAGGATATGAACTACTAAGTATAGGGTAGGATTTCAAAGTTATTAAGAAACCTAGGTCTCAGTTCTCTGTTAGAAATAGTAAATTACAATGATCTCACCAATATTTCCCAACCAGACCACCACCTGGCGGTTACAAGCTCATGGTAAATCGTGCACTCTTTAGCTGTAGTTTGACCCACTTCCTTGCTCAAATGTGTTTTGATCCAAACTTGTTTTCGCGCCAAAAATGTACGACATCCGATACGCTGGCGGGAACACGCGATTAAACTTTGGACGAGCGGAATCTGGTAACACAATCTCGTGAAAAACGCCTGCAATGCATTCATGTCCCGTTTTTGGTATATATAGGAGCTTTTGCGAAATAAAACTACGGGAATAACCTTTCTCCTTTCTTCTTCCCCCCAGATTTGGTTTCAATGATATTATGGAACTTGAGAAGCAGGAAGGGATTGGGAAAATCTAATGTTAACCTTTAACGCTTCTCGCTGAAGATGGCGATTGAAAATATTTTCTCAGAAGCGGACCATTTTTATTTCATCAAATTGATACCGATTTGTTTTGACAAAAATGATGTTTTATTTCTTTTGCTTCATTATGATTATTTTTGGCGGTTCCTCATCCGAGAAAGACAAGATAAACAACTTGCTTTATTGTGTTAAGGTTCTTGTACGGAAGGTTAATGTCCCTTAAAATCAACCATGTCTATTGCAATACATGTAATGTAATGGAAATCAATAGGAATAACAAATATACTTGAATACACAGCTTCCATTACCCAGCTGAAGGAAACCCGGTTCTGACTGCAATCTTAAGAATATATATATATATATATATATATATATATATATATATATATATATGTGTGAAGAGTAGAGTAGAATCAAGGATGAAGCAAAGTATACACTATGTTGTAAAGCTTTCGGCCCTGGCCTTCTTCAGTTTTTATTTGCTAAACAAAATAAATAAAGCAAATCATAGAATAAGCAACAGAACAAACATAATGTAAATAATAGCAAATTAAGAGAAATCATATGGTAATACACGGAATAACAAAGGATCATACTCAACAGAAATAAAAAGTAAGGTGAATTAGTACCTGACATGGGTCATAGCAAATTCTTCTGAATTAGGGTTGTGTTGTGTCCCGTGCGTGTGTTATTTACAAAGTAAAACGTATTAAAAGCGAAGAGGGCGTACTCAGAAAATTGTGTGCATTTGAGCAGAACTAAGAACAATACAAGGTGGAAAGGAGTGGCTTAACGTGGGACATGTAGTATATAAGGTAAAAAAATTACTCTTTATTCATATTTCGATATTTTTACAAAAAGGCGTAGAAATACATGTATGAGATACATGGACGGCAGAATAAGACCAAAATGTATATAATAATTCAAGTATACAAAAATACAAAAATTAAGGTCCAGACCAGATGAATGAAGGACAGACATCGAAAGAGGAATGAGGAGGAAGTGGAAGAAGAAGAAACAGAAGAAGAAGAAACAGAAGAAGAAGAAAAAAAAGAAGAAGAAGAAAAAAAAGAAATAAGAAGGAAAGGTAGAAATAAATTGTTAGAGAAAGAAAGAGAGAAAGAAAGGAAAAAAGAAAAAAGAAAAGAAAGAAGGAAGGTATAGGAAGGGAAGAGAAACATCTTCCGATCTTCATTCATCTACATTAATACCATTCGGTTTAAGGGTTTTCAATATATATATATATATATAAATATATATAAGGAGCTTTATTGTATCCCTGAGGAAGACGTATGTTTAACGTCGAAAATTTGGAATTCAAAATAAACTGTTGGAACTAATAATAATAATTATACTTGCTTATATAGCGCTTAACACTTACTTTGTCAGAAGTCTCTAAGCGCTCTACAGTATATGCAGCATAATTACCCTGGCTTTAGCTAAGTAACTAAGTACAATGCATTACCACTTTGCCTCATTAATATCTTCTATGTCCAACACGCGGAACGTAATATCGTCATATATATATATATATATATATATATATACAAACCTATGTAATAATCAATTTGGTTAAGAGCAAAATGAATAACAGAAGAAGCGGGTGTATAGACGAATCGGCAAAGTTACAATTTTAAGTACAACTTATCCGTCTCTAAAGATGTTTTGATAAAGACCCGTTGAAAAAAAGGAAGAAATAACGTTATCATCGGAAACGATTTAAAGATAAAAAAGTAATATGTAGCTAATAAATTTTCAGAATGAAATATTGTCACTCCTCGACCAACCATAATACGGCGCCAAAAAAATGAACCGATTCCTAATATAACACTGTAAAAACTGTGGTGTTAAAACTGACACCAGTTGGTGTTATTAGAGGACCACACCCCGAGGTGTTAAAATTACACCCTAGAGATTGAACATAACACCAAATAGTGTAAATGTAACAACCAAAGGTGTTGTAATAACACATATAGGTGTTAAACTCACACCATCTATTTAACACCGGAGTAAAATAACTGGTGTGGTCCCCTATGTACACCGGTTAACACCTCAGTTTTTGCTGTGAACCATATTGTTTTAATATAAGGAACCCATACACTCTGGACAAAATCCCCACGCTTTCGAAGTCGAAAATAGAATGTTTGTCTTCAACGGGAAATAAGAAGCGGAACTGGCAATAAATCAATGAGGAATAATATGTTAGTTTACCCTGGGACTGTGCAATGGAGGGGGGGGGGTGGGCTATCCCCTTATTTTTAAGTGTGAAAAGCAAACAAATTACGACGAAGAAAATGGGAAAGCATACGGATGAGTATTTAAAAAAAAAAGGGATGCGTAACTTTGTCATCACGGTAATGCTCCAATTACATATATAATTTATATCGTCTTGTACCTCATCAAAATATCTAGTGGGTCGCCCCTGATTAAACCAAGGAATTAATAATTAGATAGGGAAAACGGCATTACTTAAAGATGATTAATCCCTTTTCCTAAGACTTATTTTTTGGATATAATAATTCTATCCTGGCTAGGTCTTTTTGAAAAAAGCCATCTATCAATGCATTAATTTGATTCATTCCGTGGTTCACAATATTTTACTTTAATATTCCTTTTTTAAACTTTATAATTATTCATATAATACCAGACAAATAAGTATAGGCCTACTTGTGATCTTCTGAACCTGACCAGTATGTATTAAATAACTAGATGTATAAATACTTGAATTAATGAATACATAAAAAAAAAAATTAATAAATGAATGACTTGTTTCCATATTTCTTTATCATCCAAAGACTACAACTGCTTTGTCTCGCTTTGATCTTGTCGGGTTTAATTTGCACCAACATCCTGATAGAAAGATATGAATAATAACCCGATATTCTGAAAAGAGCTGGGCCACTTTCCTTACTTTTTAACACCACGCGATTTCACATAGTCAATAGAATCATCGATAAATTATAGGAACAAAATGTGTAGTTTTTGGCTTGCGTTTTTTTTTTAGAGTTAGGAATTATGATCCAGAAGCTCGTCGAATTCATCAATGTAGCGAGGGCGCTATGTGTTTCTTTGGTTTTGATTTGGGTCTCGGGGAAGAAAAAAAGAAAAAAAAAAAAAAAAAAAAAAGGCCCGAATATGGAGGGCAATATCCTCCGAGTTACTAACACGCGACCCGTAATCAAATCATTCAGAAATGCCAGGCAAGGATGAAGAAGTTTTCGATAGAATTCGATTATTGGAATAAGATCTCGAGTTATGAAAGTGATGAAGTTTACGAATGCAACAAGGACTTTATTAAGCGAGCGAGATGAGGGATGATTGTCGGTGCGTTCTCTTCATACTGAAAAAAACCCCATCATGTTCCCGAGTGTGTCCAGTAACGTGGTAACAGGGTGGAACACCATATAGAATCACTCACTGTAAAAACGGTGTTTAATATTTTAGGAACGTTGTTTTAACCCGTTACTCAAACAACAATGGTTCAAACTTTTGAAAAATTAGTTTTATGATTTTAAACAAGTTTTTAAAGATTTTAAGCAAGTTGTTTAAGAATTTCAACAAGTTTTTAAAGATTTTTAGCAAGTTGCCTAAACTTTTGAACAGTTGGTTTAAAAGTTTAAATTGTTTTACAGTTTAAACTATAGTTCTTAGAGTGACGGGATTAAACAACGTGCTTAAAATTTCAAACGGCGTTTTTGTGGTGCGTTCAAACTGTTAAATTTGAGAATTCCAACAGCGCGGATCACAATCTCCGCGTAGTCCGCTATGTGAACACACTTTAAACGTGATTACCCGAGACTTTGAGGTGTTACAATGTAGGTCTACAATTCAAATTGAAGCATCTTAGAAGTGTGAATCACAACTTTACATGTTTTCATAGCCCACTATATGAACACGGTGTGAACAGCCTACGTGACACTGTTTTCCTTTCAACTGGAAACGTCTTTATTGTTTTGTTTTGCACATTTTACTTTCTTGCGTTATCATTGGGTTTAAAGTTTATCCAGCTTGAAATGAGAACACACCGGTTGAGTAAGCACAATTTCCCTGCATCAGTTTGATTATCAATCAATGACATTAAAACAAAAACAACAACACATCAGGGGGAGTAAGACGTCAGCCGCTGCGCCGATAGGGTCGCCCAATTGTTGATCTATGCCCGCTGGTAGGGGGTAATAATTACCGTCGATCCATCAATATATTTGGGTAGAATTGATATGAGTTCGTTGGTAGGTAAGTCACGTCCGCCGAGCATCTACATGAATGAATAATTGGTGTACTTTGGGCTCCCCTAAATCAAATGGGGGAGCGCGCAAATCGAAAGGAAGATGATTGTTTGTGTAAGAGAATGAGGGAACTGGATTTGTGTTGCTGTGTTAGTGTGTAAGGGTGTGCTTCTGTTTGTGTGAGAGTGAATGTGAGCGTGGTGATGCGTGTATACGATTGTGTGGGTGTATATGTAAGTGTGTGAGAGAATGACATTTAAAAAAGGATAAAAGTTCTAAACAAAATAAAGGATAATATTTCTATAAATATCAAGCTCGAATTAAGGTATGGCCGTCAACATCGTCATGATAAACGATGTTTTTCGCGATTCTATATATCTGACAAATTTTCTGGTGCCATAATTAAGGGAAAATATTCAGATGTCGTCTTGGAAGTTACTGATGGCTGTATAATAGCTTTAATCATGCTAAATTTTCGTTCAGAATAAAAAAAAAGTTTTCGATAAATGTGACTGGAAAGGAACTTTAATGATGTATTCCCCTAGACATCCGTAAATTTTCTAAATTAATACACAATCAAAATAAAAATGCCAGCTTTATAAGTTATCAAAAGATAAATTGTTTGTTTGACCTAAAATACCAAATTCTAGCGGCTTTTTAATAAGTCCCACACAATAATTTATGTAATAAAAAGGCTTATCCACACGCGCAAGGATTAAAATAACGAATTAACCGAAGCGTCGACGCTACGATGATGATCATGAATCCGTACGAAAAGCATATGATCGTCGTACGACCGACTTGCGCCTCCCTAAAGATAACGTAATGATATCAGTATCATACTATCACCATACGATGGCCGTAAAGAAAATGTAAACGGGGAGAAAAAGAATATCAGAAGTACTTTTCTTGGAAATTTACTTGACAATGATGTTCTCTCCCGGCTTGAACACAGCTAAACCAAATATCAATTATGACCTAAAAGGGGAATAAAAAGGGGATGAATAATGAGGGCATCAGCTTGATCCATTACTTCTTGCCGATAAATACAGTACTTGTATAACTAAACATGATTATTCTAGAATATGAATTTATTCCTAAACCCGACTTTAACCTTGACCTGTATTTCAAATACTTGTGTATTGTAAATTTTTGAGTGAACCATGTCCAAGTATATATAATTATTTCCTCATGTTGACATGTTTTCATCATCTTTTGTTTTGTTCTGTGTATATACATTGTATCTACTTGTGTGTAAACCAGTGAAAAAAAATCCTTTACGGACAATAAAGTTATGAATTAAATTAAATTAAATTAAATTCAATTTAATAACGACATCCACTAGAGAAAAAAAACAGGCAGACAGAGAGACATACATTTATAGAGGATGAGAAAGAGAGGCAGAGAGAAAAGTGAGAAAGGGCGTAAGAATGAAAGAGAGAGAGAGAGGAAGGGGAGGGAGGGGATGGGTGAGAAATGAGGTAGATGGATAATCATATACTCGGCTAAAAGCAATACATATCAATTCAAAGAAACAAAATCCGAAAAAGACAAAAGCAAAGAAAGAATGAATCTGAAATCCTCTCAGGAAACAATTTCCGAAGATGAACTTGGACGACACCAAGTTTTCTTCCCACATCCCTCTGGATAATAATCTAAATAAATTACATTACTTCCACGGCGTCGACAGGGAGTACCAAAATGTCCTCATGACCCCACATGACCTCCAAAGCTTTCAGGTTTTCTTCATCAGTGTTCATAAGAAAAAGATGCCTTCGGGCAAAGTTTTTTCTCGAATGGTATTCACATCCCGTTGTCATCTGAGTAAACATTCGTGTCTTGAAGCCGAAATGAAATCTCAATGGATTCATAGAATAATATTCCTCGCGAAAATGAATGCAGATGTTAATAAAAAAATATATCGTAGTCTGTCTTGGGGTGTAGACGTGGATCGTTTGAGCAAACGTTTCCTTCGAAAGTAAATAACAAAAATGTGGAAAATGTGAATGGAAGGTAGACTTACTTGCAAAAAATAAGGAAGTTAACAGCAAAATAAGCTATATTTGATTTTCAACACGAGCCCACATGCAGATTGTGTTCACATCCAGGAAAATATTACATTAATTTAGAAAGAATTCAGCAAATTAATCAGTAACCTACTAAAGAAAGTAAAGAGTAAAAGAAAACAACTCCTACAAGTAAATTAAATTACTGTCTTGATAACGAAGCAAAATAAACGTTGTCAAATATAAAGAGAGAGAGAGAGAAAAGGCAATAAGACCAAGGACTAACTAAGGCATACCTAAAAATATCAAAGAATTTATGAATATGGGGAATAAGTAAAACAATAAAAAAAAAACAGTATTCTGACTATTGATTTTACGATCCTCACTTTCTCTGCTTACATTTTGAAGAAACTGCTTCTTGATCGCCATGTCAGTTTTTTTACCAGTAGCTGTCATCTGATTGGTCCGTGCATTCGGACCTAATCTGTTTTCGTCTTGCCTGCGTACATCAAAGACACCGGCAAAATGTGTTTCTTCAAGACAGGACAACTTGAAAGTGTTGAATTCCGTCTTTAAAACATATCAAAATATATTTAAAAAAAATAATATATTCTATATCGATTCCCTTCCCTGCGATTTCTTTCCACCTTTGCGATCTGGGTATCGTTCTCAGCTGCATTGAAATAAAAAAAGAGAGAGAGAGAGAGACACTTATTCTATTGTTGTCGCTCTTGCAACCTTCGTTATTTTCGGCAGTTTCTTCCCACTGTGCATCTACCCTGTTGCATTATTCTCTCCTGCTTTAATGAAAACATTTTATTCTATCATTTCCCCTAGATGCTTTTTAGTCTCTGTAAACTCTTGGCCTTTTGCTTTTATATATTATTCACCCCCTCCTACAATTTTCAGTTGTGTATTTTTCTGCAGCCCCTAAAATAAATCCTTTCCCACTAAATTCCCCCGCCAACCTAGAGTAACCACATTCAATAGGCCTAATGTATCCCAAGGCTTTCTCTTTAAATTCATATATATTTATCGTTGTCGATTTTATATATCTATTGCGGTTCCTAAAACAATCCCATCCACTCTTAATTCAACGTATTCTTCCATGTGGCGACACCGAATGTTTTGATTTATGGCTCATCATTCTAGATCGCTCACAGTGTACGTGCTCTGTGATTAGATGAAGCAGATATTGCATATTTATCAAAACGCCCGCGTGTGTAAAAATTATATATCTTTTTCTCTATAATCTCCCTCTGAAAAAAAAAGCTAGAATGAACTTACATGTAATGGTTCATTTTGTTGTTGTTTTGTTTGTGTGTCCTGCACTAGGAGTGGTACCTATAGCGTCTGTCGAAAATCTGGCATTTCTATCCGCAAAAATTTATTTATGCCGGTTTCAAATCTTCTCTCCCTTGGAACAAGTATGCTTCAGTCACAACGATTGAACTTACTCATAACCGACCGATGATCTGCCATTCGAAATAACGCAATAGCTTTGATCGATCTGGGGTCGGTTTCGTTGGTGCGACCGAAACATAAAACGTCCTGATTAGGGATACGTGATGGAGGAGCATGAAAAAAGGAAATGATTCGTTTCGGTGGACCAACAAAGAAGAACCACGTAAACGAGAATAGCGGGACATCGGGACATGTACAGCGATATCCTCTTCCACCAGCATTTTTTCTGTCAGTTTTTATCTTAAATCCGTTTGCTTTCCTCCTCTTCCGATTACCTCTTCATCCTTCACTTGGACAGAAACCTTGACCTTTAGGGAAAGCCAAACCGACACTTCCAGAAGGACGGATGATTTAACACCAGCCCGGAATCTATATATCCACACCAGAGAAGTGTTAAACAACACCAGTTTTGTTTTGGTCTAACACCAGAAAGGTGTTTTAACAACACCAATTAGTATTAAAACAGCATCGGTTTGATTCCAAACTGGTGTCATTTCAATACTTCTCTGGTGTGGACATATATAGATTCCGGGCTGGTGTTAAATCAACACCGGAGTTTTCGCAGTGTATACATTTGCGAAGGGGAGGGGGTAATTGGTTTATGAAGATGTGAAGATATAAAGACCCGAAATTGAATAAATGCATAAGAAGGGCAGAACATGTTGAAGCCCAGAACATGCAGAAGGGGGTAAAGAGCACAATATTGGCATCACTGGAAGAGGACATCATATGTCTGTGTACGTTTTTGGTTGGTGCACTGTTAAAAAAACCCTGATTTTACAGAAAAAAAGATTTTGCAGAAAGCAATGACAGAATCATTCTGCAAATACATAAAACGGGAATTTTTCTGCAATTTAACAGGACAGGTCTGTTTAAAAATGTGAAAAGGGTGTTTTATTTCAGGAAATTTGTGAGGTTCCATACACCAAATACCAATTTCTTGTAATTTTACATGATATAATGTAAGATTACGCAATCTGGTAAGATTACAGGTGTTCTCGAGACTCCGCTGCACAAACTTCTTTTATTATAAGGGTAAATTTTCTAACAGTGTGTGTTTGATGTGTGTTCTTATATATGGCTTTTGTTTGTTTATGGTGTATCAGTGAGGTAACATTTATGTCCGCATTCATAATGCTTCCTAAAATGTCGTGGGAAAAAAAATCCGCGTAGATTTAAACCAGTTCTTTGAGAGGAGATGTGAATAATTATTTTCCTACTTTAATATGTATACAGTGCGTCCCAAAAAAAACTATACACTTTTGAAATGGCTGCCAAATAAAAAATGTAGCACTTTTGGGGAAAAGACTTATAGATATGGAAAGCCAATAAAGTCAACTTTCAAATGACACCAAAAAGTTGGAAAACTATTCATGCTTGAGCGAGCACTGCCCACTGAAACAAAGGGTATGAAAATTAGGGTGGGCCGGAATTAGCCTTCCAATTTCTTTCAGGTTTTTGTGTTTGGTACTTGCAAAGTTGAGGGTTATTTGGTGAATTAAAGATCAGATGTGATCAGTTTGTTGTTTGTGAAAATTAATGCGTTATTAAATTGAAATTTAATGCATGAGTGATCATGATTTGTAAATTTTAGTGCAGCATTTTGTCTTTATCATGTGGATCTCAACAATGTATTCATGAGAGTCAGGAGAAGAGGGGGGGGGGGGTAATATGACTTAGGTAGGTGAAATACGTTGATGGGATAAAGGTCAACAGAACATTTAGAAACCCCTCCCTCCATCTCTACCCCCCCCACTTCTCTCCTCCTGAGAGACTAAGCTTGGCTAGGCTGTACAGGAATTAGCCTTACAGTTTTTTTGAGAGGTTAATCCTTTGGAACTTACAAAGCTAAGGGTGTTATACTATTTATGAGTGAGATAAGTTATGATTTCTTAGGCAAATTTCATGAGTTACTAAATTGAAATGTAATGCATGAGTGAACAGGAATTGTAATTTTAGTGTAGCATATTCATCTTGTGGACGGTGTGGACCTCAGAAGTGTGTTCGTGAGAGTCAGAGTAATGTGATGGTACCTGTTACAAGCAAGAGGGCGAGATATGCTAAGACTTGGTTAAAAGGGCATTCCTCTTCTTTTTGTCCTTTTACAAATTAAAAGTCATATGTACCCTCCCCTCTCCACCTCCCAGCCCCCCTCTCTCTCTGTCTCACTTCCTGGATTGTAGCCTATTCAAAACTTAACTGCCAAGTGACCGGTGGCTGTTTTTTGTATTGAATGATTACCAAGAAATTTAATTATTATGATGATTAATGAAGTAATTTATTGAAAAAAAAACTGAATGTTTGATTGATCACATTATACACATTGAATAAGTTGATTTACTGATAAATTGTTGATTAAATGATTGATAGGAAAA
Source organism: Lytechinus pictus (assembly GCF_037042905.1). Taxonomy (NCBI): domain Eukaryota; kingdom Metazoa; phylum Echinodermata; class Echinoidea; order Temnopleuroida; family Toxopneustidae; genus Lytechinus; species Lytechinus pictus. Next base: position 15,525,054 of record NC_087257.1, read on the forward strand.
AGTTGATGCCCCAATTCAGAATTAATCATTAAATCAACATTCTGCTCTGGACTTCACGCGTACATGACAATAGCCATCAGTCTCTCAACAGGAGGGGAGGGCGGGAAAGAGGGAGGGGGCGGGGGCTGAATGTTCTGTTGATCCTTATTCCATCAACCTACTTCTCCCACTTAAGTCCTATCTCCCGACTCCCATGAACACATGAACACCATGAACACATTGCTGAGATCCACATGATAAAGTTGAAATGCTGCCCAAAAAGAGATCCAAATGATAAAGTTGAAATGTTGCACAAAAAAAGTGTAATTTATGTTCACTCATGCATTAAAGTTCAATTTAATAATTAAAAAAATTGCTTAAGTAACCAAAACTGGTAACGGTTGATCATTAATTTATCACAACGCCCTTAACTTTGCAAGTTCGAAAGGATTTGCCTCTCAAAAACTGACATACATTGGAAGGCTAATTCCAGCCCACCCTAATTTTCATACCCTTTGTTTCAGTGGGCAGTGCTCGCTCATGCATGAATACTTTTCCAACTTTTTGGTGTCATTTGAAAGTTGACTTTATTGGCTTTCCATATATGTAAGTCTTTTTCCCCAAAGTGCTACATTTTTTATTTGGCAGCCATTTCAAAAGTGTATAGTTTTTTTTGGGACGCACTGTAGAAAGAGAAAATGAAGAATTAGATTTAGTTCACGTTCATAATATATTACGGATGTATAATCATATAATAATGCTCAACCCTCTGTACCAAATGTGTTTGCCTGTGTGCAGTTCAAGTTTCGTTGGGGGAAAGTAAATGATTTTCCATCTTTCAAAAAAAGATCAATCCAATATTATGTCCAACACTAGAAATTCGTGTTTGTGATCAAAGAATTACCCCTGCTTTAGAATAGTCTCTTTCACATCAAACTAGTCAGAAATGATTTGTTCCATTTAGCGCTAAATCAGGTTCATATCGATTTGTCCACTGTCGTTTTGAAACAGTATCTCCTCTCTCAAGAGAAAGAGAAAATGATTGTGACCACAAGATTATATACTTTCTTGGCAATGAGTTTGTTTATCGTTGTTCTTGTCTGCCAGCATACAACCTATTGCGAAATTTATTTTAATGCTGACGCATCTGCTTAGCTGAATCTGAAAAGAAGGGTTTACTTTAATTTTTGCAATTTAATTCGATCCTATATAAATTCAAATTGATTAAAACGTCAGTCATAATAATCCCACAATATACTGCCTGTTCCAATTTCAGGGAATTTCCAAGCAATAAAACCTTTCAATAGTGACAGTTTTAATTTCTCTCATAATCAACTTTTTGAAATTATCAAGTTATTTAAGAGATATATTCCATTTAAATATTTATGTGTTTAGATTGAGGTAATCCGTGATTATAGTACGATTTCAACATAATCATACTTTCTTCAATCAAATCTCAATAAAATCGACCAAAGAAAATAGACTAGAAGCTGCACGTACGATTGACGAAAACTAAAATCTTTAGCCGTGCCCGTTATTTCACACGATATCAGGGGTCTAAAAAGAATGTTGAAAGAGCGAATTTCAACACATTGACGGGACGTGACTTGTGCAAATGAGTAAATTATCAACGGGGTTGACTTCGTATACCTTGTTCTTATGCAATAATGTACAAAAAAATGGAAATTTCTTGTCAAGAAAATAAATGTTTCATGTATAAATATTAAAGTACAATTGGGATACGATTCGATTCCGAATAAACAAAACAACGAACAAAGCAGCAAACAAATAAAGAAATGAAAACTAATTAACACCAAGCGAAATACCTGCCAAAAGAGCCCCAGACAAATCTCAATAGATCGTTGATGTTTTTCCATGGTAATATAATTGCTGACAAATTGGCATTATTTGACCGTTCCCATAGTAACGGTCAAAGCCCAGTGCTTCTCAGCCAATCAGAACAGTTTACTTCTAATTCGTCTAATGCCAATTCGTCGAATTGCCAAATCGTCTACTATCATTTGGTCTACAATCAGTTCGTCTACTATCCACATGGTTTAATTGCCAATTCATCCACTCACCATTTTTGGCTAATAACCAGTGGGTCCAATAGCCATTTAGTCCATATATCACTTGGTATAATTGGACCAAGTGTTAGTTGTGCAACATGAATAAAAATGAAATAGATATCAGACCAAATTGTTATAAGACGAAATGGTCATAGACAAAATGGTACGAAATGATGATTGAAACAAATGGTTATTGGACCAAAAGATTGTTAGACGAAATGTTGATGGAGAAATTGCATTAGAATAAATGTAAGTAGACCATGTGGTGAGTGGACGACTTGGCAGAAGACGAATTGTCAATTTACCGAATATCGGATCTTCTGTCTGAAATTGTGCCAATGACTTTCGCGAAATACGCCGTTATCTTAGGTAGATGTGAACGTCGGATTTTAATAGCTTATAACGAATGGAAATGGGAAGGAAAGGTGAATAGGAGGGTAGGATGAATGGAGGGGGAAGAGAGAGAGGAGGATAAATAACGAAGCGGGGGGGGGGGGGGGGGCGAAGAAAGAGAGAGAAATGGAGAACGGAATAGACAGATTATGAGAAGGTGCGAAAGAAAAAAAAAACTAACTCACGAGTAAATTCTTTTAGTATATATTTTTTCTTTCCTTCTACAGTGGATAGAAATATATAAAAAACCGCCAAGCTAACCAGACCACGCGGTTGATTTTCCTCACTAATCCTGCATGGTTTTACAAAGAAAAATCCAATACATATTCACATATGATTAAACTACAATAAAACAACCAAGTTTTGCAATATCACGTCTTGCCACAATTAGCTGCAGTCGATCAATCATAGCAAAGGCACATCCTACATGTCATGATTCTTAAAGTACAAAGGTGTGAGCACTGGAGCTTTTAAACGCAAAGACTACGATTTGACAAAGAATACTATTACTACTACTACTACTACTACTAACGGTATATTTACCCAGGTTAGCCACTTCAGTTCCGAAAACTGTTCTCCCAGCGGGCCCTACTATTATCACCCCGGATAAGCTAGGCAACCTATTCAGGTGTACACAGGTTTTTGAGGAATTACTTCCTGCCGGTACCCATTTTCCTCACCTAGGTCGAGTGCAGCACACTGTGGATGAATTCCTTGCTGAAGGAAACTACGCCATGGCTGGGATTCGAACCTACGACCCTCTGTTTCAGAGTCCGGTGACTATTTAACTGGGCCACGACGCTCCGCATACTCGTTAATGAATTTTTCAGGTGACATTTTTTTTTAAATTTCTATTCTTTATTATTTTTTACAGATTCATTTATTTCACATCTCTTTGAAAATAAACACAAATAAAAAAGTTCGATTGCAATCAGTGAGAGATAAAAAATTCATGAGTGACTTAATTGAGAAACGTAAATTACCTAATGATCCTTCAAAATATGTAGCAAAAGATTTGTCTTTATAATCACATTCGGTTGAGATTGATATTTAATGTAGGGAATTAAGAGTTATGCATCTATTATGTCTACCATGCCTATATTTTAAATTCATGATACACTTTCTCATGTAGTACACATAAAACCAGGGATTAGGATATAAGTCCCACCCGGAATACAAAATTGAGTGATCGGAGATTAGAATATAACTAATAGAAAAACATTTTTTGGGAGTAACTTACTGCTCTGGCTCTATATGCTATCTAAAAGTTAATAGATAGTTACGGTAGAATTTTAGTGTAAATTAAAAAAAACAAGTTACATTATCGAAAATGAATTTTTGCTACTTCTGTTTTTACCTTTGTAAATCTATCGTACTTCTACGTTGCCTAAAAATTAGGACTGGCTATGAATAAGGATGTGCTAAACAAGATCAAAAATTAAAACATGTCCTTATTTAGTTATGGTTATAGTCATGAGAGAAAACAACAGTTAGAAGTACAAATACAGGAATAAGAGAAAAGCAAATGACCCGTACATATTTGTAGAGAAAACAGGACACTTGGTAAATTGGGCAATTTGAAATTCCATCAATTCTGTCACACCGAAAATCGCACATTTTCCAAATGCCACCTGCTTTGGATCACCCAACAGCTATTGTATTTTCCCCAGAAAACCAGAATTCATGTTGAAATCATTGAAACAAGGTGAATTCTCCAAGCGTCGATTTCTCGTGCGAGGGATGATTACCCTATTATCTCTAAATGCCCCCTGTCTCAGATTTCACAAATCGAGTCGTTTGTCTTCCAGCTTATTTGCCTCCCAGCAAATCGGTATTTTCTACTGGTTTCACGAAGAATGTTGCATGCGGATGATGACGACATCAACATTCTTAAATAATTCTTTAAGATGATGGACGGTGAATGTTCTGGGATATGTGAGGGAGCTTAGCACCCGAGCGAGAAAATTTAGCAATTTTTAAAAAGGTGCATAAGGAATATGCAATACGGCATGAAATCTGGTCACCGTATTGGAACGAAAAGGGTTCTACATGTATGAAACAACATAGGCATCTCAAAAATATCTGTTTGTGAGAAACAGTATCAACATAGCGTTAAAAATCACATTTTCACATTTTCAAGACGGATAGTGAGGTTTTTTTTTATATATCTTAGCGCTACAAATGTAAATTTGAATTATTGAAACATACTGGATTACAAATCAATTTTATAAATAATTTTGTCATGTGAAACATCTTATGTATAATTTCCAGCTCAATAGATGAAAGGTGTATGTGTGTTAACTTCTTACAGATATGAGTTCTGCCATAATGTATACTTTCAAAACGAGAGTCTTTCTTCACGGATAATCATGGTCATAGGCAAGATGTTATGCCTCAAAATTCTGAATCAATAAAACCCTCTTTATTTTCGTAGTGTGATTTATTCTGTCATTGTTTGTCATTGGAAAAAGGTCTCATCTGTTCAGTGAAATCCTCTTCGACCTTTCGAGGAAATGAAGACGTGCGAGATTCATTTATGGATTACGACAGTCTCTTTCTGGTCCTGTAGGCTTACATGTACAAAATCTCCACGAACTCTTACACGTGTATACGAAGATGCAAAATAGACGTATATAATATATATACATATATATATATATATATATATATATATATATATATATATATATATATATATATATATATTTATATACATATGTATATATAAATATGATATATATGTGTGTATGTGTCGTGAAATAAATAAATGAAGAGAACAATTGCAGGCGTAGCTTAAATCAAGGTTCCCAAGAGCTATCTGCCATTTGCAAAAAATGATCATGCCAAAACAAATGCATCTGCCGGGAATCGAATCCGGCCCCCCAGCTTTGAAATTCCTCACAATTATATATATATATATATACATATATATTAAATTCGTAGATTCTAAAAGGAGCGTACATGTAGCTCTCAAAAATGAAAGGTTAAGCCACACTCTTCGTCAGTGCCCATGATGTTAAGAAAAAAAAATCTTACGAAGAGTGTGACTTTACCTTTCTTTTTTTGAAAGCTACGCTCCTTTTAAAATCTTTGATTTTATTTCTACGGCATTTACTAAGTCTTCTATATCCTTTTTATGAAAGTAATAAATGAACTGGTGGGGGAGGGTCGTTGCTCATTCAAGTCGTCGATGAACTGTAAAAAACCTACTATTTCCATAATGATTTTTTGGGTACATTCGTCCCGGACTAAGGACACCTTTGTCATATTCCGTCACTCTGAAGCGTAGAACGAGTCTGCTGTTTTGGTTCACCAACTTTCGACAAAGACCTCCCATCTGCTGATTGCCATTTGCCGTGCATTTTGAACACGTTTACTGTATTATTGAATCCACCGTGCCTGTCGGAGCCGAATTTCCTTAATATCTTTAAAACTAGGACGTAAAAAAGGAGACACAAGGAACCTCAACATAATTAAAAACATGATGAATAAACAGAGGTAAGATTAAAGCAGGCATCCAACAAAACTTCAGCGAGTTGTTACACTGACCTATCTATTCCTTCCTTTCCAGGGACGGTATCGACAACTGTCGTGAGCCTCGACAACTCATCAAGAGAGTCCATCCATGAATAATTGGCTATGAAGCACCCTCCATGATTCCATACAATGGCTAACTTCCGTTGCTCGTGTTCACTTAAATCGATGCATACCTGAACATTACCCTTCTCCAATATTATGATTCTGTGCTGTCATGTAGACATGTAAGTTTGTTATCGGGCAAATGGTTTTCACGTCGTGTGATTTCTCCTTAAGAAACACCAGTAATAATTATGTTGGAGTCAATGTGACTAGGTATCGGATCAGCTTGGAGTCAATCCATGTAAAGTTTAATGGGGTGACGCCAACGAAACCTTTCGGAGCAAAAGTATATAACTCGGTAATTCCTGTCACCTTAATTTAGAATTGAGGTGACTCCATCTTGACTCCCATTTCGAGTCAAATTTGACTTCGCAGAAATGAATGCCAGTCATGTAGTAGTTCGACACGATTTGACAGAAATACATCACGTGGTAACCGGTGAATACGCCACAGCACACGTTCTACGTGATCGTACTGGACTGGTATCTAAGCCAAGGTATTGAATATTGCGACTTGTGTAATAAAAACAGTCTATCGACATTTCCCAGTCATGCATTCATTTGGAACTTTTTCCCAGGCATGCCAGGTGTAATATTGGTCTTAATGGAAATACTGACACAACAAAAGCGGCATCTGAGCTTTGATCATAGACATCGAAGTAAGAAAAGACACCTGGTGTACGGTGGATAACGAAGACAGAACTGTGAAGGGATTGAAGAATAAGTAAAATATGATATGAAAGATGTCGGAACGGAAGATATGAATCGATATAATTAGTGACGTCATTGACACAAAATTAAACTCGGAGTGGCATGAGCCTCCATCTTCAATGAAAGTCTTAATCTTTCTCCTTGAAAAGCTGCGTCTATCTGTGAGCGTATGCTGATGAAATGTGTGCACGGACATGGGTGGATGTGGGTGCGTGTGTGGGTGTTTCAGGGTATGTAGGTGTATGTCAAAGTAGATTCGTAACCCGTAAACATAATTTGGCACTGATACATAACAAAAAAAAAATCAGTGGCGCAATAAGGCAAACATCTTAAGGAGCACAGCATGGTGCGTGTTGCAAAAAAAATCTCAAAAGTCCGAGAGGGCGGAGCGAGCGAGCAACAATTGAGACTTGTTTGAAATGAAAATTGTTATTAATTTGTATTATATGTTTTATAATGATATTCAGCTCACCATATCTTACCCTTTTTTCATTTCCTTCTTTTACTTTTTTCTTTGTCTTGGCCGTGGAAGTCTTTCGGGCCACGGACCCAGTGCTATATATAATTTGTGCTAATTTTTCCCCGATGAAAATTATTTTGTTTATGAGATATTAAACTCTTAAATAAAATCAATATTGAAAGTATGGTGCAAGGGGGGTGGAGGTGAGAAACACATCAAATACATGAAGACCTATCCTGAATTCCTCGTTATTTATATTTTAAGCATGATAGAATACTACCAATTCCTCATATCTCTGATATCGCGAGGTACTCAATCATCCTCATTTGTTTTCTAAGAATTGCTTGGAAAAGATGAGAGAAATACAAATGGCATAGATATACAACTGATGACGTCAGCACTCAGCACGGCATTCGTTTTTTATTCAGCGATTCATCGAAAGCTCTCCGAGAGCAATCTTTTATCCCCATGTCAAGCCCATAAATACACCGTTTAGGAGGCAGCCGAGAGCAAGTCCAAAGAATATCAATCGTCCCGCCAAAGAGCTCGGGGAGGAGCAATGCCAAGCGTAGCCTTGATTTATTGGGAAATGGGGTCAGGCCACATCCAAATATTTTTCCACGACCATATTTTTACCAAACAATTTGTGAGCGTATCCAGAAATTTGTAGGTGGGCGATGTGGGTTTGTGGATGAGTGAGTGTGTGAGTGAGTGTGTGTGTGTGTGCGGGGGGTTGATGGAAATTGTTATTCATATACATGTACCGTGTATTAAAGACGAGTACAATGTTTACATATAGGAAAGCTGGTGGGTTCGCACGACACACCAAATGGCATTGGTAATCCCATTTGTTTTGGTAAAAAGATGGGAGTAGGCCCCCTAACTTTATAAAAAAATATGGGTCTTTGTCATTTACCGTTCTATCAAAATTAAAAGGTTGAGAAAATATAAATGGGATAGTCGATGGATAGGAATTTGATACATTTTTTATAGACTCAAAAATCAAAGCACCCCAAATATGCCCAGCATACGCACATCTACGCACACATCCTACTCCCCTACTGAAGAACGTCTTGATGAAAATAACCTGGAGGGGTAGCTCTTCGTCATACAAATACACTTAAATCTCTGTCACGTATTTTCAAATAAACAGTTAAACTAGAGCCAGTTTTTCTTGTCTCTCAGAAAAAGACATTTTTCACAAAACCATGATAGTATGCTGGATAATGGCTGGTTCGAACCGAAGAAAGTTATGTGCAAAGAAATTTTAGCATTTGTAAGAAAAGAAGCATGCTAAAACATTTTATAATAAATAACACATGCCTAATAAAACTACTTGTAATGGAGAGAGGGTTTATAAGTAAATTACATAAGACATCCACCAAATTTTAAAGATGTATAAAGAATTAATAATTGCGAAGAAACTATACAGATTATCTTCCCCTAGGGAAATGTGAAACTGTTTGGATTTCGTCGGTCTCGCTAAATAACGCTTATACTAATTATACTAAGTTTCCTGTTATTTTTTTCTGAACAAGAAATATCAAGCTGCTTGAATATAAATGGATATAAACCCCGTCTACGTGATTGAAAAAATGATATTATTTTCCCCAAGTCCCACGAGATTACGAAAATGTCTCGTCGATTTTTCTCTCAAATAAGTAAATTAATCTGAGTACGGATGAGAAGTTGTTAAGTTTCTTGGAGAGGCAGTATAGACTCAAGGAAATTTTCAGCCCCGAACTATAATCCAGTCATCTTTAATATTATCTTTCACTTTTCAAAGATATTTGAAAAATAGGTAATCTTCTGAAAATGCCGAATTGCCAGTGACAGTAAATTGCCAACGTATTATCATTATGCTCAATATCATAACAGAAAAAAAATCCATAAACCGTCGCCACCGAGGAGTCCAACATCTTTTAATGAATTATGAATGAGTTCATCTCGACGGGATAAGAGAAAGGTTCAGGTTTATATTATATTTGAAAGTGTTTTACTCAATATCTCTATTTTGAACTAATTTGCAAATAAGGTGGGGGTGTCTTCAAAATGTTCAAGATAGCAATATATGGATAAATACAGTATAACCAGAAAGGGAAATATAATCATGATGATGATATCAATAATAATAGTATTAAAAAACACATCGAATTCAAATCCGTAATCCATTTGTCATGTTAGTGCAAAAAACAAGAACAAGAACAACAACAACAACAACAACAACTACTACTACTACTACCTCTACTACTACTACTACTACTACTACTACTACTACTACTTCTACTACTACTACTACTACTACTTCTACTCGTACTTTGTGTGGTTTCATGCGATTTCTGGTCCCTCTAGGGTAGGGGATTGGGATATCCATCAGCTTTCTCGTCATCCCGAACCACCGCCCATGACCACTGTTACTACATCTTCTACTACTATACCCCTCCCTCGCACTCTATTTTATTATACAATCATGAAATGATATAAAAACAAATTGGGAAAATATTCAAATGGTCAGACCATTAAAAACAAACACACTCACTAACAAGGATGATCATTTCGGCTGTTTTTTTTAGAAAACGAAGCAAAAAACAAAATCCAAAACCCGATAAATCACCAGAGACCGGCCATAATATCTTTTTAGTTCATATATTTTTCCTTTCAAAAGCGGCCTTAGGAGAAATTTGCCCTATTTAAATACCCTCTCTTTATTTTATATAATTGCCGAAAAAGAGGATTGTAGGTTAAGCGGATAACAATTTCAATCCACAATATCGATTGATCACCAAAAATATTTGAGGAAAGCCGCTTATTTATTTTGGCTCAGTGAACTTGACCAATTATTAGAAGAGAAGTAATTCGAGATTTTAGAAAATAGAACGAAAGAGGCGGTGATGGCCAAAGAGAAAGAGAGAAATGGATAAAGAGAGAGATTGTGGGTATGTATGTGAAAGAGAGGGAGAGACAGAGAGAGACAGAGAGATAGAAGGAGAGAGAGAAGAGAGATAAAAAGAGCGAAGAGAGGCGGGATGGCTTTTGAGATAAAAAATAATTCCGGAGTCTTTGTTTCATTTCCATTTCATCAGTTACTTTAGGGACTCGTTACAAATAGAGCTCCAAATTAAAACCCCCAAAACTGGTTATGCCCCCCATTTTTCTACAAACAACAGGCCCCTGGTTTAATTCTGCTTTTACTTATAATGGCATAGAATAAAAAAAAGAACTTCGAAAATACTGTGAAGGGTTATAAAGCATTTCATGAATCCCCCACTGATGTATGTGGAGCGGGTGGGAAGAAGTTTTTAATTGGTCACGGATAATTAACATAATTAATCATAATTGTATATTCTATCAACTTGATCGATGTAACATGAATACCCCCTCCCTGAATTTCAATGCCCCCTTTACACCCCCACACAAATTTAACCTGGAAATCGCATGTACACCAGAGGGCCGTTTCATAAAGCTGTTCCTAAGTTAAGAGCGACTTTAAGAACGACTGGTGATCTTTTCTTACGCGCTAAATAATCACCAAGATGAATTAACATTAATGGTGAATATCATTTACCACAAGAAAGGGTCACCAGTCGTTCTTAAAGTCGCTCTTAACTTAGAATAGCTTTATGAAGCAGCCACAGTAGGTACAAAGCAGGGAACCGTCATCCCTGTTATAATGGGTAGACACTTTTGTATCAATTCCATTCTGTAGAAATGCATGTAATCTCCCAAGTAAAGGTCATCAGACTACCATTCCATTAAAGAGCTCACCGTTTCCGTTACTCAATCCTCTTGCAAGGGATTTAAAGATATAGAGAGCAAGACAAAAAAGCAAGATTGTGAAAATCTCTATATATTTGACGCGACAGTTTCAGGGAATATATAATAGGGTTACGCTCTCTGCAAGTGAATGGATTTTCTCTCCGTTTTTGGTAAGTCCTCCAAGTTTTTTCAGAGTTCCAGTATAATTCTACATTATATGCACATCTACATCCTAAATACGTTATGCTTTGAATGGTATAAAAATAATAAAAATGTATTTTGGTGGATTTTTAATGCAATTTAACATGGAGATAGGAATATGTGGGAGTTTCTTGGTCATAGCAGTACATGGTTTTATTTTACCGGTTCCTTAGATGTTCTTTATAAAGTGCCTCATGGAAAACGGATAAACTTGAGTATCGAGCTGTAATGAAGAATCTGCAGTTGAAAGGGATGACCCCAGCTGAGATCAGGTGAACATGCCAATTCATATTCCAAAGTGAAACAATTGTTAGCTGGGATGGAAAAGACAATATTGAAGATGAACCAAATCAGGGAGGCCGTTGACAGGAATAACTCCCGAGAACAATGATCTCTTCGTTGACACGGTCGTGGAGGGTTGCCGCTTCTTACAGGAGAGATCAGGGGCCCGTAATACATAGCTTAGCAATGATTGTAGAACATTTCTCCACAATCGATTGCATTGACTACAATGTACAATCAATCGTTGAAATCAAGCAGAAGATTAATCGCTAATCTTTGTGTATACGGGACTCAGATCATAACATCAGAAATAAACCTAGAATAAAGGGTGTCTGCGAAAGTGGTACTATGTCTTTTGACTGAACAAAACCACTCCAGATGCAGAATGTCAAGAGAGAATTTGTCACTGTTTTAGGCAAACCAATCCGATTTGTGAGATTTTCGAGAGCAATGAGCAGTCAAAAGAAAGGAAGCATCCAATGTCACCAACTCTCTAAAAGTATTGGGTTAAAATGCTCCATTTGGGTAATTATGTGTCCAACCAACATGGGGCATTCCTTTTGGCATTTTCATCTATCCAGTGTGATGAAAGGTTTGCCCAATCTAAAGTAATTGCTGTGCATTTTTTAACCTTACTGGACAAAATGCTTCCCGCGTTGGGTAAAATACTGCCCCAAATTGGTTGGACACATAATTACCCCCGTGCTGGTTTAAATTGTAGCTAATATTTTTTTTACAGTGAACCCCAAGAAGGTCAACTACAGTCTCTCCATTTTTCATGATACACCTGACACAAGAACCTGTAAAAATAAGACTTAACATTGCTAAACCAAGAAATATGGTGGGTAATAATAAGAAATCCTTTATAATAGGCTCAAAACCTTTCAGTCGCCCCTCGTACATGATAAGGCGAATTGTATTTTGTTCGATGTTGCACGACGGAATATGATGTATTTTTAGACGCCCATATTAGTCAAATGAAAAAAGGGCGTCAAAAGGGTGTTCTATTGACTATTTGCCATACCTACAACTCCAAAAGCCAACGCAATCGCCTTACCAGCCTAGTGCACTTTTGTTCCACAATTTGCAGAAGAGCGTGTTCAACACAGTCTGATTAGAGTGTTGCCATGGAAACGGGGATTCAGCAGATGTGGAGTGCATCATTTTAGCTAGAGTGCTTACACATGGATTTGGTTACATCAAAATGAACATCGTATTCGCCGATAAAAAATGTGCTTCATTGGTGTTTCGAAGTGGCTTTGGTTCTTCATGAAATTTGGCTGCTGCTTTCATTTGCTGCTTTTCTCTTTGAAACACTCAAAGAGTGTATAAGGATAGTTAAGATAGTGAGCTGCTTAATGCATAGAAAATGTTCCATGTAAACACAGAATATTCTCTATCCATGATACCAAGGTTTTATTTATCTTTATTTCGCACAAAGTTGGTAAAGACATATTGTAACTATTCGTGATAAAAATGTAGCAATTGGCGACCGGATCGGTAAATATTTGACGATTTTAGAAGGTAAAGTAGATTTTACCTGATTCCGATTAAAAGTGGTTGAATTTAATCTCCACTCTTTCATTTCACTTAATTCACAATTCCTGTCTGGAAGGGTACACAGGTATATGGTATAAGGGGGCGTGTCTTATTTTGGTATTATCAATTAAGTTCCACTCCGTATATAGAAGAATAATTCAGATGTCCTTTCCTGGGGTATTCATTATTTTTGTATTTTACTTTATACATGTTATAAGGATGGTGTGCTTGGGGGTACAGAGTAGATTCTACCTTCAGTAAGCATTAAAGAAAGATATTCTGCCAGACTCCACTCTCCGTTGTTTGCGATGATGGTTCTGATCGGTCCAATTTTCCGTCTTATTATTTTTATTAAATATGATTACGACGCTATAACGCAATTACGTCGCCTCTCGGAAACTCGATAGCAAATCCATTTCATCCTAGTTGATGCGATGGTCCTTGCATTAAATCATAGGCAATATGGAATATCTATAAAGACAAATATAGAAAAGGAAAGTAATTACATCCCCCATGGATTAATTATAGTAGATATCAACTAATACATACCTCAACAAGGGTGTATACGAGTCATTATTTCGCGGCCTCCAGACTAATTCTATTTTGCAACAACGCTTCTCGTAGTGTTGGGGCAGCAATTTGTTTGTCATTGACCAGGGCTTAATCGAATCAACTCACAACGTGGAGGCGTAGATGGGATGAAGCAATCACGGTGATGCGTTGATGATGATGCAAGATTGACAGCAGGTGTAGAACCGAGGGAGTGGGAGGAAAGTGCATATACATGTATTCTATTCACTTGTGCGAGTGTGCGATTGTGGGTGTGTGTGTGTGCGTGTGGAGGTGAGTGTGTGACTGTGCGAGTGTGTGTGTATGCGCTGATGAGTGACGGTGCGTGTGTGTGTGTTAGCCGATGTGTAATGGCGAGTGTGTGTGTGTGAGGGTGTTTAAGCTGGTGTGCGATGGGTAATGAGTGTGCGTTAGGGTGTGTATGCACGTGGGCGATGGAGGGTGTGTGTATGTGCGCGCACGTGCGTGTGTATTCATGTGCGTTCTTTATGTTGTTGAAAAAAAGTTTTTGTTTTGCAGTAACCATACTGCAATACAGCACATTGCTTTAAATTCATGATAAAATCGATACCACATTAGTGTTCATTATCCAGTTGGAGTTGTCTCGGACTTTGTTATTTTGTTTGAATGTAGGTACTGAGCATCAAGGTTTATTTTCGTCCCAACAGGTTTAATCAGACACACAATATCATAATTATGCTTATTTGGCCTTCGGTCTTGATTATCCAAGGACGTGCTTGCTAACATACACTGGATATAAAATGCCATTGTGTTTTCAATTATATGAAAACCTAGTGACAAATGATATGACCATCCCAATAATATCGAATACATGTAGCCTATTCATCTTTGGGATCCAACTGCAGTCACTGTAATTTCCTCCATCTTTCTTTCCTTCATTAATCCATTTAACAATTTAATAGTCCCTTTTATTTTATTTATTTATTCATCAGCAGTTAGGTTTTTCTTATTGCTATCGAAGGAAATACCGTCACAATTCATACTACAGTTACATCAGCGAAAACTGACCTAAGCCGAACAAACGTATTACGTTATTATCGATGACAAGATCATCAGTCGGTTTGGAGTCGGCTTCCTTGGTGCGACTTGGACTTTAAACGAGTCTTAATGTACGAGACAGCAAGATCTAGGACGAGGTGATATACCAGTGTGTGTGTTTGTTCTCCTACTGTTAAGTAGCATGATGATCGATGATCGAGGTCTGATTATCATGCTCAAACAGAGAAAGGAATATACAGTAGCTATACGATTGACAATTGTAGGCAGGTGTACATGGTGTCCTTAATGTTATCTGGGTGAAAAGACACTGTCCTCTTCCATGCACTAGTTTACCATGATCAGTTAGGTAAACGTGAACATGACTTGGAAAGCGTTTTGAAATTTGCTCCCTAAATGTAACACTGAGGGCACCAATTTAGTGCGATCTCTCACCCTAGGTGACAAAAGGAAACAAATGCACATTTGCCTTCTCATTAGCACCGGAAATGGCCCTTTCTACATATTAAGGGTACATAGACTTTAGCGTTTTCAAAACAGTTTTACACCCTTTGTGGTAACAATGTAGTTAACGCTACACACCAAGAGGTGCCAAAACTTCATTTGGTGCAAAGTTGCATCACAAAAATAACTTCTTATTCTGAGTATAAAGGGAGCAAAATCGCATCTCTTTTTTACATTACCGATGGTTTTATATTATAAAAATTGTCCCATGCAGCTCTAGGAAATCAGAAGAAAAAATCCGATTAAACATGTTAAGGCCAGCATTAGCCTTGAGTCAAAATTCAAATTGTAATTTAAATGGTAATCGAAGCATTTTCAAGTGACATGCAACTTTTATCATAATTGATGAACTAAAATCTTCGTAATTGTAAAATAACATACGCATATTTCCTTTTCCTTCTAGAGTGGAATTTTCATACCATTTTCATAGTAATTTCAAGATGGACAAGTCCCTTAAGAAGGTACATTTTCTTAAAAGGTCATCAGGACCTTTAGTCGGGGAAATCGACCTTTTGCACAAACTGTGCAGGTCAACTAATGAGATCATTGAACTGTTTGGTTAAAAGCAAATATAAAATACAGTCTACCAAGAGATTCAAAAAGTAGACCAAGCTTGAAAAGTGGGACCACAAGAGTAAGACAGCTGAGCTCTTCCTGAGGATGTGGGGTTGGTTTGTGTAACCTATAAACCCTCTTTTGAGGACATGATTAGCCAGATTGTGTCTATTGAGGGAGATAGGGCTACCACCTTGTCACATCCTCGCCAATCACGGTTTTTCGTTCAGATGAGTTTTGAGACCGGACTCATCATTGAATGATAACCAAGAGTGGAAAGTGGGTGGGATTCAGAGTGCATTTGACATTTTGCATTTGAAACCGGATAATTTCAGAAGACAACAACAAGTAGAAATTCGATAAATAGTACGAGATTGTTGCATAAAATTGTAGTTTCTTCTCTAAGGCGCACGTAAATACTGTCCATTTTTGGCGCCATGTTTTATTTTCAAATACAATGTATGGAAGCGAAACTACCTTTTAGGTATACTGTATTTATGCTCTTTAGTATTAATTTATGTCTGAAGATAACTGGTTTACAATTTAAAAGATTTATGAATTCTGTTAGTTTTCGATCTTAGATTTGATATATCCATAACGTTGTGCAATCCTATATCATTGTCTATATAAATAAGAAACATTACCCATATTTTGATGAAGCCAAAACGATGGTGAATTTGGACATTAAATCCATGGATCTATACATTGTATTTAATACACAACGCTAAGAATCCGGCGAAAGAAAATGCCACCTCAACGTGTCAGTTTAACTTAAAGATGATGTGCATCATCAATTCACCCACCGTTAATTTCTCAAAATCATTATCGCGTTGCAACTTAATTCAATTTTACAATTTGAGATTAATGATAATACAGGCTGTGCATGTATGTGTTGCTTCAATCGATAATTATATTTCCGTTTGCAATCAAGCCTAAAATCTCAAGACGTCATCTTAGTGTACCAGCTAAAATGTTAAATCATGGAAAGGTGAATACATTTTTTTTTTAATTTGCCAACGATCATTGCACAATAATATTCAATTATTTTTTTATTTCTATATTTACACATAAAATCAAAATCTTGACAAAGCACAGCAAATCGTCAGCAAAATCACATTCCATGTTAACATCTATTCGGGGAAAATGCTTGATGTTTTAATGAATTAGTCATCTTAAGTAGGAATTGTAATGATGATGATAATTATGATGACGACGATCACGAAAATGATATTACTGATAGTAATACTGTTGCAAAATACTAATAATAATAATGATAATAATATTAATAATAATAACAATAATAATAATATTATTAATATTAATATTAATAATAATATTACTAATAACAATAATAATAATAAATAATGATAATAACAATAATTATACGATAAAAGTAATCATTTTACTAATTCAAGATGGCTATGGAAAAATATATCGTCTGTACCTTCGCCATGATTTTACGTTCTCTTTTCCCATTTAGAAGTCAAATGAAAAAAAAATCAGCACCAGACTTTTACTTTGCAGCCGCCAGCAGTTCCTTTTTTTCTGGAGAACAAAACGTCAAATCATAGCATAAGAGAAACTTGAAAAGTAATACCGAAGCAAGTGAAGATGACTTTCGAGAGATTTGCTAGGAAAAACAGATCAATGTACCTGGGCCTCGGGGAGAGACTCAAGTGATGAACTTTTCTGATACATGTTTTATCGCGCCGGATCATTCTTTAGATTACATAAATCCTACATGAAATCAATATGACAACTACGCTGTCCCGGCGACCTTACAGTATTTTCCAGGACTCATGTGCTTCAACAAGGCGCCCCATGTGACATAGAGTCGAAGTGCTATATAAAAGCTGATTGTCAGTATTATTATTATTATCATTATCATTGAGAAAAGACTCTTCCTCTCGTACTATTTTTAATCGGCAGCCTTTCTGAAAGGCTTAGGGGAGGGGTGGATACATTTCTACTGTTAAAAATGAAAGCTTGGATTCCGATAATGTTCGCAACTTCATGAATGAATAATATTAAAAGTGAGCCTTATGATCATGCAGAAAACGGAAAAAACGGACACAATAACAGTTGATTTGAGGCTATAACCTTAAATGTTTCATGTTGAAAAGTGCATAACGGTTTCAATTCAAGGCATTCCAGTCAGTACACAGACAAGTGTTAGAATTAACGTGTGAAATTAAAGTAAAATAATACCACACAAAATTCTAACCTGATTGTAATGTGGGCGACAGCAGTCTTTTGCTTTCCTCTGTGGATTTTTAAATCAATTTGGAATTCCTAGATCATGTACGTGGTGTACGCAGTTTTACCCATCATGCAGTAGAAAATCTCTCGTCATTGGCTGTAGTTCTTCTGAGGTAGAACAGCAAATCGTGTCCCTTTTGAAATTAATCCGCCAGAGGGCTGTACTGAAACGGAAAGAGAAGATTATGTGTCAATGAAATATTAACATTACCATGGTGAAATTATGAATTACTCATATATTTTTTTCGAAACACAATACAGATGAACGTTACATAAACGTCGCAGAGTAGAGTCTTAATGTAGATTTATTCTGCAATTTGATTTATATTTCAAACTGCACACGGACTTTAATATCACCAAATACAGCATACTGCACTTTTTTTCAGTTGATCTCACCTTACATACTTAAACAAAAGCCATTTAAAATACCATTTAGATATTTGTTATTTTAAAGAATAATAAAGAGATGAACAGCAGATTAAATCCCCTGCGGCCTTTCATATTCTTGTTTTCGCACTTGCCTGTTTTTAGCCATGCAGACGGATGTCAGATTATTACAATACAACCAAAAGACATCATCCGAATTTCGTAATGTGAGGCTGAATAGAATCAGGAATTCTGGATGTTTACCCTCAGCCAGGCAAGGATCCCGGAGGGGAGAGGGGGGGGGGGGGTCAAGTTTGTATAGGCCTATTGCCGTTCCCATTTTTACGATGAATGCCCCTTAATACAAATCTGCAGAGTCCCCTTTTAGAAGTGGGAAACCCACTCTTAAAACCCCTGTAGAAATTTACAGACTTTCAGGGCCTCCCTTATTAACAAAATCTTGCATCTGCCCTACCCTCAGCGCACATGAAATTTGTTTTTAGGCTCGGTCCGGCTTGCATTTCATCCTCTAAAAGCAAATTAATCATGGAATACTGAGACCCATGTATTGAATAGAGAGGGAAGGGTTGGTAAGCAAGTAAAGGAGCGAAGAAAGAGAGAGAGAGAGAGAGAGAGAAAAAAAAAATGGGGTCAGGGAGTAAAGAAGGGATAGAGAGGGAGGGGGTGGGGTGTCATAAAACGTATTACATTTTGAAGTGATACAATTGTTTGTATGTCATCACGGATATGTCATGACTGACGTCTTATTCCCTTTCCGCCCTTTTGTATCATTTCATAAATGATGATAGTTCACCTTTTTTCACAGGATACACAAAAATGTATTCCCAATTAAAAATAAAACATAAATATAGTGCAAGAAGATACACAGTACGAAGCGGTCATCGGAGTGTACTGCTAATTTCGCCTTTATCATTTTGTTCGAGATCTCAGAATTGCTGAACACGTTTTCAAAAGTGTATGTATGTAGATTCTAAGGAAACACCAACCATATTTAACATTTCGGTAGGATTATTGACACCAAAGGAGAAGACAACTGGCTGCATTTCTATGGTTGCCAACAGAATCATGGGGATCTAATGGACTGGTCACGTGTAATGATATGGAAGATGCTGCTCGGCCCATATAGCCTACTTTCTTGGGCTGTCAGGTCGTATAGGAGTATCTGGTACCATCAGCATGTATCCACCTTTGGTTTAAAACATGGCGCTCTTGGCCATTCCTAAACTAGAGACATTATCCGAATCGGTACTTTTTTCCGAGCCCTGGCACATGCATTTTACTCTCTTCTTCTATTCGTTATTTTGATAGTTTCTATTTGAATATTCTAATGTTGTACAGGTATATTTGTTCATTCTACGATTTCTAGTATTTTTATGGTCAAATAGAAGGTGATATATCAATGATGATAGTATAGTAAAACATTAAAAAAAAACAGGTCTAAAACAATCTTTATCAACTACAAACATGTGCAGTATAATCCATCCAATCAACTAGAACCATGTCAATAATCCAGCTCATTCAACTAAAACCACGTTTTTTGTATCGATAATGAACTCCACACAATCATGTAAATTATCATCAAGCCCAACTAACCAACCGTGTCAACAATCAAGTCCAACTATATAATAGCCGTGTTATATAACCAATAAAGCCAAACCAACCAACCATGACAATTATTAATAATCAACAACCAACCATGATAATTATTAATAATCAAGCCCGACCAACCAACTATTTGGATAATAAAATCAAGCCCAATACAAATCGAAGTAAGCTATGATTGTACATTTAATTGGCATCCTCCAAAATCAATGAACTCATGAGTTTGATATATCTGTACTCTCATATTTAGTACGACTATTTCGAAAGCTTTAGAGGCTATTTAGTTCCGAAATTTGAAATTAATTATGGTAATAATAAATTTGACAGGTAAATGCATCCATTGTAAATCATATCGCCACAGTTTCATGCTGTCCCTGTTGATATCATTGCCAATGTGTTTTACATCTTGCACATGTTTGAAGCCTGCTGTTGATAATATGACGGTGTCACATTAAAATGCAATTATTGTCCAAGCAAATCTGTGTCTCGCACTCTCGCTCACTTATGGAGATATGACAGAATTGATCATTTCATGATTAGAGCGAGGTGATAATTGATGGCTCATTTCTCGCGAAATGTGTTTCCCAGGGGACATTAATGCATGCATATTACAAGAATGAAACATTATCTTATTATAGCTATATATAAGGAATTGGCGTACTGCAAAATAGGACTGTGATTGCAGAGCTCGGACTAATCATTTCTACAAAGACGAGCGAGATTGATTCGATTACATCACATGATACATTGTAATGTTGAATATAGATCATTGGCAGTCATTGACATGCTCAGCAAACGTCTCTGAAGACGCAATTGACGAGAAAAGAAAGGCGGTTCAAAAACTACAGTTGAACTTCTAGCGACCTTCGATAGGCGCATTTGGGAAATATTGACATTGCTTTGCACATATTTGCAACAATGACCAGGGATGAAATAAGTTAGTGAATCATTGCTAAGGGCCAAGGTCCTTAAAGCGATTAGGCCGTGCGGTAACATTGAACGTCGACATGCATTCCTCAACAACGCAATCTGGTTAAAGTTCCATAGTCATAATGCAACATTGTCATTGACAAACAGTGTTAAAGAGTCACAAGGAAATAAGAAAATTCATATTTTTCAGGATCCAACTTTCTTCATGTTCTTCATTAAAGGACAAATCCACCCCAACAAAAAGTTGATTTGAATAAAAAGAGAAAAATCCGACAAGCATAACACTGAAACTCTCATCAAAATCGGTTGTAAAATAAGAAAGTTATGACATATTAAAATTTCTCATAATTTCACAAAATAGTTGAATGCACATCCTAGTCGGTATGCAAGTGAGGAGACTGATGACGTCATCCACTCACTATTTCTTTTGTATGTTATTATATGAAATGTGAAATATTCTAATTATCTCCTCATTGTCAAGTAAAACAACGATTAATTCCTTCATGAACATGTGGAATTAGCATTGTTTTAAACTATATGTTCAGTCAAGTTGGTCTTTATTGTCAAATCTGTAAAAAATGAAATATTGTATAATTCTAACGATAAAAAACAAAAGAAATAGTGAGTGAGGGACATCATTGTCTGTCTCATTTGCATGTCACTGAGTTGTGGATATCACTGTTTTGTGAATATAAGCAAAACTTTAAAATGTCATATCTTTCATATTTCACGTCCGATTTTGATTTTAAGCGTTATGCTAGTTTGATCTTTCTCTTTTTATTCGAATCAACATTTTTCTGGGGTGGACTTGACCTTTAACAAAAAACACAAGGCATATATCTTAAGGCAGAAAATCAATAAATTGTATAACCTTACATGTAAACAATTATGATTACATTCATTAACAAGTATTGATCATGCATCACTGGAAACAATATATTACTGAATATACCAAACAATGACTTCAGATTTGTTTGAGAATTGATATCAAAAGGTCAAATTGCATTAAACGTTTCAAATCACACGCATCCATGGTTGCCTAGCAGTTTATTTGGAATTTTGCTAGCCGTATGGCAGAAATCAATACATGATTTATCTCTTAAGCATAGAGGTTCCTACACTGAAGAGCAAAAAAGTGGTATTTCTTTGACAAAACATTATGAACCACAATTGCTTGATGACAAGGGATTATCATGTGGAATGAATGCATAGGTAAAAAAGCATTTATGGACAGCTTCGTGCTTCTATCATGTCTATTCTTGCCTGAATGATTGGGATATTGATCAAAATAATATATATTCTGGTCGGTGAATTGTAAACTACTGCACTTCAAATGATTGAGTTTTACATTACGAATACTGAGTTACATCTGGAGAACCTAATAAAGTAATATGACCATATAACACTTCAAATGATTGATTGTAAAAAAAGTGGCTGTCAACGCAAAGTAGTTTAAACGTGAACAAAACATATGTCGTTTTTGGTATATGAATTTCTACTGTATAGCGCAGCGAATGGACATATTTATGATGACAGATCTGTCGACAGTGTATTTTAATATCCAATGTATTTCTCTAACGCATTTGATTTTACAATTTTTTTGCTGCTGATGCTGAAATGACTGTCCGCTAAATCTCGTGACGGGCTCTTAAATTGCGATACTATCGACATCGAGATGCCAATCAAACGATCAGGGAAGGTAAAATCCCATTTGTAGAATCCATTTATAGCTTGATAGCTCAGGGTGCAGATCAAATTGGGTAATATTCTTTCTTGTACAAACGAGTGAACCTTCGAGGCTGTGGGAGAATCCTCAAATCAGTACGTTGCTGAACACAAAAATGGGGTAATCGCCTCCAGTGCACGATGTGTAATACCACGTTCCCACTGCCGTGCATCCGTTACGATCGACCTTTCGTAGATGATCGGGAATTTGTTTTGAGCCGTCCACACATTTTCCCTTCAATCACAAAGATTGCCAAGACTGACCTCAAGATCTGATACGATCTGACACGATTCACTACGATTACTCCACGATTTATACCACGGTTTCAATCGTGGTGCGAATTGTGACATTGGGAACTGTAGCTATGAAGACTATCGCAAACCCTACGATTGGTCTACGATCCGATTTTGGAATAAAACGTAGTGAAAATAGATTTTGATAATCATTTGAGATATAAAACAGCTTATGTTTCAATGCTCTAAAACATTTTCGTTCAAATCTGCTATAATACTACTAACCTATATTTGTAGAATAAAAACGAATTGAATATCTAGTCGTAATGACATCGTAGCAATCTTACGATTGGCTACGATTTGAAAGTAATTTTGCCTTTACTCCAAAACAAAGACTTGCATTATCCAAGACTATCATACTAGTATTCTTTAAATTAATTTGAACCTCGAATAAAATTCAAATTGTCATACATATTTTCAGAAAATAAGCAAAATGCGTTTGGATCCAAAGTGGGATAGCGGACCAGTCGTAAGGTGTGCAGAATCATTTATATGTTACAGTCCAACCAATGAAAACGTTCCTTGTCGATCAAAGCTATAACGGTAATTCGAATCGCGTATCACTGGACGGTTTGAAATAGGTTTCGTTTGTGTGACTGTTGCATTATATGGATTTTCAGGGATGTCTTTGGGATTTTGTCTTCACTGTTTCTATTTATAATTGGGAAGGTTCCTGAGTTGAAATTTTGAAGTATAACTCCCCATATTTTTCCCTCAAGGTTTAAAATAATTCCTTGTCGTGAAAATACACAAACATTTGTTTTCGGGCATAGTAAATAAAAAGAGTGTATTTGACATATACATATACACTAACATAAGCCTACACAATATACTTTTAATATGTTTAATAAACAATAACAGTGTGTCTAAAATACTGGATCCATTTTCAGCCGAGAAAAATGGTTTGATCTATCAAGAAATTGACTATTGTGCACTCTAATGACCAAATATAAATATATTTCATTTGTAATGTGTCTACAGACAGCACTTTGATATCAAGTATAATTTTGTAAATAAACTAGCGATAATAGATTTGTAGATAGCTGGGTTAACATAAATTCATATGAATAAATTATGTTATAATACGAGTTGCAGTTTTATCGAGACAAATTTCATTGTTCATGAATGTTGGTTTGACTTTTCAATTTCTATTTATAATTTAACCGAAATGAATGCGGCATCGAACTTTATGTTTTCTTAGTTACCTATTTGATATTTAATATTAATTGAGATGTATGGAATGGCCTGGCAGACGATAAATGAAATAAGAAGAATAATCCTGTAAATAACTCCACCCTCATGCTGAAACAGAACTGAAAAAGAATAAGAGCCACTGGATTGATAATAGTTACTTCAATATCTCAATTTGCCGGCGATGAGCTGAAAGATACATTTCGCGATATTAGATTGTAAGACTCTGTAACATTAGCTTTATTGAAAGAGAACAAACGAACGAGGAAGGTATCGCTTCGCCTTCCCTCTTACCTCACTTATACACGAAAAATGAGGGTTTTTGTATTGAGCTGGGAAGATAGCTTGTTAGGGGATCGGCGTCATTCAAATGAAAATAACTTTATTCCAACATGATACTTCTACTAATTCCCCATTCATACCATTAAAGTTGTTTGCGTTTCTATTCCTAGTCGGTAACAATCGCCATTCATCTCCTTCTCTCTCAGTGTCTCTCCTATTCCCTCTCTCCTTTCCCTCCTTCAATCTCAAAGTTCTGTTTACCTTTCTTCTAGTTTATGTCTCTATTTTTTTCTTTCATAGATCCCATCCTCTAAAAAAAACACCCCTTCAAATAATACCTTTCAATAATACTCTTCGCATCTGTCTGTATTTCCTTTCTGATTTATTCTCCCTCTCCCCATCTCATATACAGCAGATTGCACATACTGCCATTTAACGACGATACTCAGCCCCACATTATATTTCCCATTATTTCTATCTCTCTTCATTCGTCTTCTTTTACTCCCCTATCTTCAAGACAATGCAAGCGTGGCAAGACAAATGCAATAAGATGTTCATCTGAACATCTACACAAGTAAGTGCATCAGGCCACTTTCGCGAGTTTCTTTATTGAGTGGACAGTCCAAATTGGTACTTGACCAAAAACCGAACTCAGTGGTCATTTGGATTGCTGCAAATGGGAGTTATATTATTTCAAGATTTAGATGGAAAAGGAAATCGATTTTGTTAACTGAATGACATTCGATACCTACTAAATTTGCAAAAAGGATACGCTTAAAAGTGAAACTCTGAAGTATTCCATACGTATATCGATTCATCATACATAATGTGCGTTGTTAATGTCTAGCAGGTCCCTTCATCCCTATGATATTATACGTTGTAGGATATGACATTTAGTAGGTGAGTCACAGAACGCGGTAAATCCTGAGGATTTGGGTTTAAGCATGTTTAGTGGTTACTTTTCTATTAGAGGTGTGTCCCAATTCTCCCTTGCCCCTGGCGGATCTGTAATAAAAACCCAGGGATTGTATACCTTCTGAGAAATAGTTACACATTGGTTAAGATGAACATTCTGCAAATATATGCAGAGTTTCGTACTTGCACATGAATCGAGAGTTTCGTGTTAGAGAGGCTATATGCCACCAGGACATTTAGAATATTTATATTATAAATTGATACGATTTTCAAATGATAATACTTGAATTGTATAAATGCCCCTTTTCATTGATACAATATACCCATATCAACTAACAACTAAGCACATGAAAGGCTTTCGACATTATTCGGATCGTTATTTCGAGATTGAATGCGCCTTTAAAAATTTACTATGAAATCCAACAATATGATTGATTTAGAATAATGGACAATATGGAAAACGGCGTCAGAATTTATTTCCGATGGTCCACATTTAATGCATTCTATAGCAGATGATATTATTTCACAATTCATTTAAGGAGAATGATTAATTATTGTGATGTAGCTTTTCCAACCTAGCATACCTTAGTTTCCAAAGTACAGATAGCTTATTGAATTCGTAAGAATAGACAAAATAAATAACTTATTTTTACTCTCATCAATAACATGACCAATGCAGTTTGCATACTTTAGTCCATAACTTTCTGCTTCCTGCTTTATCTTCGGTTTCTTTTTTTATTATTATTGGTCATTCAACTTTATCTGCAATATCCTGTCAGTAAAAAAAAACTCCCTTTAGGCCAACGCTATGTATTATAAGTCGGGAATTTTGATTTTCTACATATTAATAGGCTTGAAGTTAAAAAAACTCCCTGGTAACGAATGCTCATTTTGATGCAAATTGCAGCGAATTACACAACCGTCTTCTAGTATTTCCCTAAAATAGATCACCATTCCACACTTAATGTATCATATTAAATTACACCCTCGAAGACACAAGCGCCAAAACAACGAAAGTTCTATAGACATTTGCCAATAACGTGACTGTTATCACACTCAAATAGTTACCTTCCTAACTCACTTATATCTGATGATACAATTATATCATCCATCGCTTCTACATTTCGAAAACAAAACACTCATGATCATTCGACTCGGCCCGGCAACATCGGAAAGAGAGCTCATCAGTTGAAAAGAATTAGGAGTGAACATGCATTAGAGTGATGCATCAATATTTAGGAATCTATTAATATTTCATGACAAGTCAAGATTCTTCAATTTGGAGAATGGTAATCAAATCAGGTAGATTATAAATGCATTTATTTGTGAAATGAAACACGAGGTTGATGAGCTGTCGTGCCACCATCGAGCCGAAGTAGTATTAACGTGCTTGCAAGACACACGAATATGTTGACGAATGTGTTCTTCTTAAATGCATTACTAATATCTAGGTTATTGATGTTGATTGATAAACCATTCCGTGCTAAATATATAGAAAGAAAATAAAACCACTACCCGATTGATGCTTGTAACAGCTTTGGCAACTCTTTAAAGCAGACTGTAAATCAGCCTACATGATTATAATTCTAATGTTCCCGGCTCCCGCACAGTTTTATTTGTTACCCTTCGCCCACCACGAGAACTATGGTCATTGCAAAAAGCCTATGATGCTTGTAGTGCTCAGTAGCCAATAGGGTATACGAGTGCAAGACAGTCAGTGCTTCGCGAGCTTTCGCAATTGCAACGGGGACGCATTCCACAATATAGTAAATCTAAGTCACAATTTACAGCTGAAAACTGACTAAACATAGCAAATATGTCGATTGTCCAGAGTCACGGCCGACACTGCTGTTTTGATTCACCGATTTTCGACAAAGACTACTTTGCCATGACAGGCTTTTGAAAATAGTTTATCTGCGTTCCAGACAGCGTCTGTGTAGTGGTTGCGAAAACTCCCTAATAGCCTCATACAGAGGAAAAGAGAGAGAGAGAGAGAGAGAGAGGGGGGGAAGAGATCATTTCATAATGGCACAAAGCAGCAAATGAGCAAAACAGATAAGCGGAAAACTTTGAATGAATTTTGAATCTTAAAAATGAGAGAAATATTCTAAATGTTTTAAACCCTTAGTGTTGCACAAGTGGCAAAGTCCTCCACCTCTCTGCTAAAGTGACCTTCGGCCGTTTTGGTACATGGGCATTTCAAGAGTTTGAATCAAGACTATTACATCTAAGATCTAAGTATTAATAGGGAAATGAACATGGGTTATCAAGGAAAAAACACCCTTCAAAGCTAGTTTTATTCCATGCTTCCTTTGTAAATTTGCAGTATCAAGACATATCCTAAGATTAAATTTACAACACACTCAGGGGCACCGCTCAATATACGTACCTTTCATGGATTTTTCTCCTGACGAGCAAATTTTTATATCTCCAATTCTTAGCACGCTTACTGTTAACGTGAATACAAATGTCTCCTCACTTGAAAAGGTAAGTAAATGATAGACGACTTTAAAATTCTTTCAAATTTTCGACCTTTGTTGAGAAACATTCTAGCTGGGCCATGTCAACATGCGTATTCGCCACCCACCACAATTTAGCATTTTTTTCCAAAATCTGTTTTTGTGTGTGTGTGTCTTCCTTTCTTGTGAACACATTGTGAACGCACGATGGGACACAGTGTTTTTTGCCAGCAGGAATAATGGGCATATTGCATAAAAGTAAAATCCTTGATTTTTTTGCTATACTTTTTAGATTTTTAAGTGTCAATGGCATAAATCTGTTTGCCACAGTTTTTTTAACACAAAAATTTATGTAACAGACCACTGATAAGTACATGTTCACAATATTCCATCATGTGCACATGATTTTTTTGTCAGTTACCGTTTACAAACATGATAAAGGCGCCCAATTCTTAAATATCACATTACTTGCCATGAATTTGAATCTTCAGTTAATTTTCTAGATTGGCTTTATCTGTCTGCTGAATCAAATGATGATTCATATAAGAATTATCAATAATTATAGCAAAATATCCCCAGGTGAAAACTGATACCTGTGTCAACTGTCCAGGGGTGGATAATTCTTTGTGGATTACAATTTCAGAGAAGGGTTTAACACGTGAGCTTTCATGCATCTGGCGCCTAGTCCGGCTTAAGCGCGCGAAGGGTTTTCTAATGACTCGAAACAAGTAGAGAAGGTGATGTCTCGAAAACACATAGGACCAAGAGAGAGAGAGAGAGAAAGGAAGAGAGAGAGGGAGAGAGAGAGAGACACACACACACGCACCCCCTCACCCACCAACCTCACATCCCCTCTCGCAAACACACACGCACATCCATACGCGCACAATACGATTGGTGACAAACAAAATTTAACACCATTCATTACGTCATCAAGAATATCGCCCCACCCTTGAAGACAAATGAATGTTTTCGAGTGATACTGATACTGTCTTCTGGGAATACATACCCAGTCCCTTTTCATCATGTTCATGTCTTGCTCTGTTGAAAAGATATAAGAAAGACTCTGGGGCATATCGTCGAGAAAATCTTGAAATTTCAGTCGACAACATTGGACAGGAAGCATATTCGGCATGCGTATCCCCCTTTTCCAAACCTTTTAAACAAGATTTTAAATCATTCTGTTTCAAAGTCAAATTTCCCTAATATTCGTTTATATATCAATTTCCCCTTCATTTCTTAGTGATATGAGTTTATCCTTGGAAGTATGAAAACATGCATAGAAGTAGAACAAGCTTACTACGTTTTGAGTTCTGAAAAGTAAGAAAGAGGAAAAGGACTTTTATACTTGTCTTTTCTTCTCAATGAAAAGGGGTTTCATTGCAGGCAAGTATGTATATAAATAAGGCTGGAAAACCAATTGACAGTGTCGCTTACATAAAATTTTGAAATGTATATCAAATTAGTACAATGGACGCTTTCCTATCGTGTCTTATTTCCAATTAAGTGTGCGAAATGCATTTACCCACTTACTAAGATCTAAAATAGAAGGTTTGAATAAAGTAGCCTACATGTAGTTCTACAGTTAAGATGATATAAGTAATAGGATTAATGGCATAATTATCTCTGTTTTTTCAATGCCTTTTTATAAATTCTAACCTGGGTTGAAGTTTCATTTCAGTACATATAAATCCATCTTTCGTTATATATTATTACAGTAAGTAAACTCTGATTGCTCTGTGTCCTTCTTGCTTGAATGATAAATTCATCTTCTACCATATCTACGATTGTGTATCCTTATTTAAAAAAAAATGCTGACTTGAGCACGCCATCATGATCGCAAGTTGACACAGATAAAATCGCAGCCCATTTGGCATTCCTGGTTACTTCCTGCGCAGTGTTCACGATTCTCTTGTATTCCTTCTACCCTTTATCTCAATTTCCTTCTGGGGTGGGGCCCCTTCGGCACTTTGGAATAACAGTCTCATCATTTCTGAAAACACTTTGCATGTTTTGCTATGAGAGTATTGTTTTTATTTCTTTTTTATACAAATGGCGCCATATACCTCGAGCTGGGCTTTTTCAATTTATTACAAATATCGTATCCCTATCATATCTGATTATCTTTTTTTCTTCAATATTTGCCGTTTGTTTATTTAATCTAGAAACCAAAAAAATACTTAATTTAATTGATTTATCTGTTTTGCTGGTAATAGGAATGACCCTAAGCTTGAATGTGTGTCACAACACAGGAAGGTGAATAGTGAAAAGTTCAGTTGTAAAAAAGGAGATATTAAATATATTGAATGATAGGAAAAACAATAACAATCTGGCTATCAATAGTTATCATGATCAATAGCCATATTTTGGGGTTTATCTGGAATTGATATTAGATGTTGTTAAAAGGTAGAAAAGTCTGGAAGCATGCAATCGAGTAAGATATGACGACTTTAAAAAGGGAAGACATGGAAGAGGGGAGGATATTGATAAATACGGCTATCACTTTCTGTCAAATTGGAAAATTCATTTTTGACAAGCTATAATACCTTGAATTATTGCCTAAGATCAATATCGTCAAGGCGATTTGGGAAGTCTCCCATCATTTCATTCTCAACATGTCCCTTTGATTCACCAATTGTGCGCAAGAATGCAATATCAGCAACGAGAATGATTACAGCCATTTTCTTGTTTTTCTAATACAATGCAAGGGATCGGATCTTTAAAAGACTGTATAGGGACTGTAACACGTGGAAACCTAAGTAGATCATGTTATGCCCATTTCTTCCCTACTCAGGGAAAGACATTAAACATGAATTCTTAGTTTCGGAGGTGCTCAGGTTCTTTGTATTCCTTTCAAAACCTTATAACCAAAATCCTTATCATAATCATGCGCGCGTGTGTAAGGCGGGATGGAGTTGTGTGCGTTTGCGCGAGGGTGTGTGTGTGTGGGGGTGTATGTGTTTTGCGTAATCTTACCCCAAGGGGATGCAAAATAACGATTTAATTTAATGAATGCGCTTGTGTGTGTACAAATTATTCATATGCAGACATGCACTGCGTAATGATGGTTTCTAAGTACGACGATAGGTGCATGTGTGACTTTTTTTAGATACCACGCTAAGCTGGAAATTGTATGAAGAGATGAAATGTATCTGGAACAATTGAAACTTTTCGTGACCACGCCCCAACGCCATCGCCAAACTTAAACATCTGCCAAGGCTTTTCTTATAAATCTCGTTTAGACTCATCTTTTTTTGATTTGACATGTTGAAAGTCCCGATGTCACCCGGGATATTCTTCCATACACTATGAAATGCTACATTTGAACCACTAATTGGAAAGTATAAGAAATCCGCCGGTTAATAAAATATAAATCAGATCCGCTGTCCTTGGCTGGAAAAGAAGTTATCTGCAATTAAATGTGAACAATGTCAATTTCCACGACACGTGCATGATGTCCAAGCACGCAAGTATCATTACGCGCTACACTAACGATTACTGGCATGATGTATATACTGCTGTGTCGTGCCGATCAGACCACTCCAAACATTATCTCCAAACATCAGGTCCGGATATATTCCGGGTCGACCGTCAAAGCGGAAATTGATTTGAAATAAAACATCATCCCAGCGACGGAACGCACACGTAGGCTTCCTCCCTCCCCCTGTACAAACACTTACATTGCGAGATCAAAGACGTCCCTATTTAAATTCAATTCTTCACATTCTTCCGCCACGTGACGAAACGGAGAAAACGAAGACGACGCATCACGCAGCGTCTGACCTTGGATGCCGTCATGTTTTATCTTCTCATTTATCAAACTTTCACTTTGGTTTGAATTGAAAAAGTATAGACAAGCAGGAAGGAGAAGGGATGAGAAAAAAAACCCTCCAGGGTTACCAAGTCATTGTATTTGCCCCCCTCCCTGGGTCACGCGGTCAGCAAATGGCGCCACGAATACTTTGCTGACCAACATTTCATTGCATTGTAAATGTGCTTGGGAGCACGCTTCGCTTGCTTTTACTGGATTTTATCCTTTGGCTACGGTTTTATTTCCTTTATAATTGGCAGATAGAAAATATTTAATATTCATGAATAATTATCAATATATAGACTATTTATGAATAATTATGATTTTTTTATGAACAATTATCAATATTTATGAATAATTATTAGTTATTTAACAACGGCACGGCCTTTCGATACAATTTTTAACAGTGTTGCACGTAACAGTATCGGACAGAGACAAACAAACAAGACAATGAAATTTGAAAAAAATAGCAACATCAAATCAATCCGAAAAAAATACTCCCCACATATGAACTTGGCCACCAGGGGAGATA
This sequence comes from Lytechinus pictus, assembly GCF_037042905.1. Classification (NCBI taxonomy): domain Eukaryota; kingdom Metazoa; phylum Echinodermata; class Echinoidea; order Temnopleuroida; family Toxopneustidae; genus Lytechinus; species Lytechinus pictus. The sequence goes on from NC_087257.1 coordinate 15,557,115, forward strand.
ATGGGCGACAGAAGGAGTTGAGTCAATATGGTTTCAGATGGGAAAAGTTTTCCTTCTGTTTACCCATTGACCTCTCTGTCTCTTTCTCCATCCCTACTGGGTTCATCTCCACAAAGGTTTATAAACGAAAAGAAATAAAAGCAATACTCGTGTAGTTCTTCCCGATTCGTATCTGTTTTGTTTGTTTGTTTGTTTTTTGGCCACTATTCTATTTGTGTTTTTAATCGTACCATAATGTAGTAATCAAGGGAGTCGGCTTTGACAGGTCAATGGCATTTCTGACTTCCTACATCCGCTACATTTTATTTTCATTTTTTTTTATATTTTTACCATTTTTTATCGCTTATACTGTGATTTAAATTCTTTTACTCCTTTGTTGTTGTATACTTGTACATATGTTTTTAAAGGATGCCAAATAAATGAATTGAATAAAAAATTGAATATATGAGGTTGTGTGTAATGCGCTCCAGAATACCGGTTATTATTCAATTAAATTTTATTTTATTCCATTCTATATGTCTAAAAGTAACATCAACGGGTATAAATATGGTTATCAAAATACAATAATACAATGATATAGATACAATTACATGATTAAAAATGGAAAATGCCTGCTGTGTATACCGTAGAGGGTTTGTCTTGACAGCCACCACAAGTCCACAACAGTGAATAAATTAGTATAGGAAAATAATAATTGAGAAGATCTAAACCATCACAATGGTTTGATAGCATTAAAAAACAGCAAAAACAACAAAATAATCTAAAATATGAAATAATCATAAGGAAAGACATCAAAACTGCGCAATCATAGACAACACTGTAAAATATAAATTTGCATTATTGTTCACAATTTTAGTCATTAGACATGTTGGAAATAAAATGTTTTTGTTTATCTCGTGGCAGATAATTCACTACTGACGGAGCTTGTATCTAAAAGCATTTAAATGATACTTCATTTTATTTCTGGTATTATAACTATGCACCGTACAATTTAATTCTAACATGTTACATATTAGTTATGAGGTAGTATTCCTAACCTATATTTAAGAAGAAATATTGCATTATGTAATAATTCAATTCATAAATGTTCAATATAACTTAATCCTCAAACAAAGGTTTTGTATGTGCAAGATATGAGGATGCCATTCTTACAAATCTCTTCTGCAATAAATAGAAAGGGACCTACTTCTAATTTAGAAGGATATGTATTAGCCCATACAATTTTACATTAAGACAAAAATGACAAGACTAAGGTATTGTACAATGTAATAAGCATATACTTTGGCATGATGCAGCCATCCGAACTTGTCGGAAATCCATCACTGGTCGAATGCGAAGGGTACAGGGTCTCATACCCTTCTCATCTGAAGATATTATATATTTTATATTTGGAGGGGGAGGGGGTTGATGCGAATAGGGAAGTTATCGCAAAATAAATCCATATTAGTATAGATTTGGTATTCATGATTACACTGACGTATAGTTCGGGTACAATGATCCTTAAACGTTTTAGTACCTAGAAGAAATTTTGGGAAAAAGAAAAGGAAAGAGAATCTGCCACAAAATTTTTTTTTCGTCCGAAGAGGGTAAACATTTTTAGACGCTCTTCAAATTTGCTCACTACTTTTTGATATTCTTTTGCCCCATACAACATGTTTTCCCCCTGTTATTTGTCACATAACGCCAATGTATCATTACCCAATCCCCTCACCCTCTGCAGTAAAACGGTGATTTCGTGAGAAAGTCTGTAAAACCAAGGTAAATTATTGATATATCATCGTGGATCTAGATCTGGTACAGTTACATAAATTGAACTTTGTGAAATCATAATATCTAGCTAAAAAACGATCACACTAAAGACCACTAACACAGATAGGCACACGTGGGACAGTGTATTATTATTGCTGGAATAAAGACCCGACGGAAGTGACCGAATCCGCGCTTTTTTTGCTTATTTCTCAGCAATTACACAATTTCTTCCAGAATTCTTTGGCACATATTTTTTATTCATACAAACAGACACTTTGGTGATCATTACATTAAATTATGTAAAAAGTCATTTTGAGATCGTTCCCACAACTGGAATTTATCTTTACAGTAAAGGAATGCAATACTCCGTTGCATCATATGTAACAGCTATCATTTGTGGACATACAACCCGGAGAGAGAAAACAGGACGGTATTAAGGTAAGACTCTCAGGTACTTCGACTCAGGAAACCCGAACCACTCGAACCAAATCCCACGCGTGTTTTTCTTTCTAAGGTATAGTTGAAAAGCAGATTTCTATATAGAACCAAAAAAAAAAACCAACAAAAAACGGAGGATCACTGGTCTTGGGCAAATTGACAAAACCATCACGCTTCAACATTATCTTCTAAAGGTTTGATTCCAAAGATTCGAAGAGAGTGAAGGTTGACTGATCCAAATATTGGAGCATACATTACAAAAATTATTTTCTTGGCCACGTTGGAAAAGGCTTAAATTCGCATTGATTCAGAGATGAACCGAGAAACGAGAGTAAGTCATGTCAATGTGTATGGAGAAAGCGGCCCTTCTAGCATCGAGTATCTGTGGTTTTAAGAAGAATATATTTTTCTTGAATACATGACTTCCATGGTCCCCATAGAATCAATTATCATATTTTGAAAAGGGTTCCATTCGTGACTTTGTGTGTTAGGATTATAGTTGAATTTTTACTTCATTTTTCCTCTTCACTTCGACAATACCATAGGCCTATGAAGTTGATAAGTATAAATCATGTTTTCAGATAGATATATCTTAAACTCAACATTGTCATCAATTATAGGTATAATAATTTCGTTTCAAACACGCTAATACATTGATTCATTTATTTGATATTTCTAACTGGAGCTTAACGAATTTCAATAACGGCTTTAATTTGTAACTCAGTCTCATGATGATGTTTTGATTGTTTTTCAATCAACAATGCTTTTGGACAATCTTTTGATATTGTGAATTCAGTAATTATTTCGATATGACTCTTATAAACATGCCATGACATTATCATCACTGACAATTAATGATTCGACTACACCACTGCCAACTCCACACTTAAAGGAATGGTCCCGGCTGAGAAATTTTATATCTTAAAAAATAGAGTAAAATTCACAAAGCAAAATGCTGAAAATTTGATCAAAATCGGATAACAAATAACAAATTTATTGAATTTTAAAGATTTGCATTATTCCGTTGAAACAGTTCTAGGCATGTATTTATGAATATTCATTAGGTGGGCTGATGATGTCATATCCCCACTTTTTCTTTTGTATTTTATTCTACCAAGAACTGAAACAATTGGATTGACAACTGATTAAGTGCATTAGTTATTTATTGCCGCAACTTATTTCATCATAATGGAGACACCGAATTTACACATGTATGAAAACATGAAACAATTATGAATTCATTTAATAACATAATAAAAAGGAGAGTGGGGATGTGACATCATTAGCCCACCTGAGAAATATTCATGATGATGTGCATATAACTGTTTAAAAAAATAATGATAAATATTAAAATTCAATAAGTTCGTTATTTGTTATCCGATTTTAATAGAATGTTCAGCATTTTGCTTTGTGATTTTTTCTATTTATTTAGATATACATTTTTTCAGCCCGGACCATCCCTTTAAGCAATAAGATGCTTGAACCCTTTTTTCGGTCCTATCCCATACTTTCAACACATTACGCCACTTGGTGTTTCATGAAAGTATTACAATATTTCAGTCAGTATTGTTTGATGGGCATCTAGGCTTGAACCTACACTGTAAAAAAAAACCTGATTTTACAGAAAAATAAAAGAAGATTTTGCAGAAAGCAATAACAGAATCATTCTGTAAATTCATAAAACAGGAATTTTTATGCAATTTAACAGAACAGGTCTGTTAAAAAAGGGGAAAATTTGTAAAGTTCCATACACCAAATACCAATTTCCTGTGATTTCACATGCTATAATTTAAGATTACGCAATCTGGTAAGATAACAGGTGTTCTCGAGACTCTGCTGCAGAAACTTATCTTATTTTAAGGATTAATTTTCTAACAGTGTATAAGCAAGGCAGAGAAAGAGCTTTTCGCCGACTGACCCCGCCCCCCAAAAGAATGAAAATAAGAAGAAGACATTCGAGAGTTAATCTTCCCTTTATTTTATATAACTTTATACATTTCGATTGCCCTTTTCTTATTTGTACCTCTAATATCAATCGAGATCCCTATAGTTCTCATTTTCTTAAAACAGGACGTAAAAGAAATCTTCGAGCTTGGGAAAATCCCGAGGGTGTTTATTTAACATTTTCCCTTTCATGGGACTGACCGCAAAATCTTTTTTTACAGTATACATACAAACCACTGGTAGATATGGAATTAAATTTGAATACAGCAATCAATGGTATTGACTTGATCAATGTCAAAGGAATATAAAATTTTGAAAATAGGACTGAAATGAAATAGGCCAGGTACAATAAATCGATACCCCGCTCCCCATGTATTGTAATTGTAAAGAATCCTACCCAGACCACTAAAACAAGGCTTCCAGACAGCCTAAATTCAGTTTACATCTCTATCTACTGCATACGGTTTCCACCTCTATTGTATGGCGATCTTATATATGATAATAATGTTTGACGTTGAGTGTAACTAATTCAATTATGAAAATAATCTAACAGCAGGTCCTACACAACAAAACATTTTGTTGTTGCTATTTTTAGATCTAAATCGTAAAAAAAACAAGCCCGTGATAAAAAAAAACAGATATTTGTTATGATTTGGCAAATGTCATTGTATTATGATTGTTTTTTTTATCATAATACTTAAAGTACTATTTGGTTGCTGGCATTTAAAAATAGACACACACAAAAAAAAACCCCAGAAAATTCCGACAGGTTACCATCTGAATAATCATGTGTGAATATTCATAGGCAAGAATTGACGTCATTATTTCAAGTACGTGTATGATTGATATTATGAATAGTACTAATCATTTTTTTTTTGCAAACTATGAACGCTGCACCTTTTTCAAGTGAACTTACCACGCCAAACAACCTACCGAGTGATATGATCCCAGTTTGGTAACTTGGTTTGGGCGGTGCTATCAGGGGCAAGGGGGTGATCTCATATGGTTTTCGAATGATCCAAATAATGGAAGTATCGGACGAAATAAAAGATGGGTATAGGTTTTGTTGTGTGAATATATATACATTATATACTCATTGATATTCCAAAGATTAAGTGAAACCTTACCTATAACCCTCTACCCCATTCCCCACATATCAAATTACCCCATCGCCATCTTGTGGTTCTTTAAGTTTTATCTTACCAAATTCATGTACCTGCATCATGGCGACATGAGGATCCTGTAATTAAATAACCATTTTCTTTTCAACATTTTTCTTTTCGTCCGTCAGCGCTTTGGCTAGCTATGATGAATTAAGGAGTCATTTTGTTAAACATGATAATGCCCTCCATAATGTTCATGATATCCCTAATTGAGTTTGACGAGTTCGTATGAACGTTCTTATGTCAGTTCACATGGGAGGTAATTGTGTTTAATGTCAGAATGCAGATCAGGAATAGCATAGAGGTACACATGGCCTACGCCTGAAAGATAACAACTTCGCCAAAAATTCTGAAGAAATCGACAAACATTCAGAACCTCTCATTTATGTCACTTGTGATTTTCTCGATCACGATTGGATATCTAATACAATATTCTTCAGCGAATATCATTATTATCTGAAGAGAATTGAGAATTGTGTACACTTCGCATTCATTAACAGCCGATTGTTATCCAGATCCCGGTCGTGTTTGAATACGGATGTATATCTGATACATACATCAACAATCCTATATGTCCGATTCTTTCGCTATAGTTTTGAATTCCCGTTTTCTTTTTAACTTCACTTCGTCCTAACTGTCCTTGCTGTACCTAAATCAAATCACTTCATATAATTTATTAAATAAACATGTTCTTTTGATTTTGTAAATTTGTGAGATTTGCCTGAAAAATGAAACATTTACCATAGTGGAATGATGATTCTACCACTATGCCACCTGTAGCCAAGTAACCATGTACGGGGTTTCAAAAGAACGTGAACTGAGTGAAATTGATATCATTCTGCAAGTTCTGCATCATAATTTTCTTGATTACAGAGAGAAAAGTGAAGATAAGGATTTTTTTATCTCTCGTGTATAGCTCCGAGTGTTCTGACATGATGGAAACCCTCAAACCAAGGAGATATATCTCCTAGCTTCAACTGAGCAATTTCCTGTCAGTAGTTTGCCCCTTTTCTTTCAGGTCGTTCATCTCTTCTCCAGGTCTCTTGATAGATGATATATACATGTATATATATATTATTCTTCCATATCTCAATATAACAATTCATAATAAGAATGGAATTGCCCGCGGACACTAATTTGTGAAAGATAAGGATTGTTCAGTTGTAAAGTACACCTACACCATAAAAATATTATAAAATATACATAAATGATCTAACTACATGTATCTAGGTTATTCTGTAAAATACTAACATGATCACAATGTCGTCAATCACGTTTTAATCTCAGTATGTCCAGAGGCTACATAAGCTATCAAAACAACGCACACACACCAACGCACTCTAACACACACTCGACGCGCGGATCAACACAATCGATTTATGTCTCTTGATCATAAGAACAGTGGACGAAAAGATGTTCAATTTTCCAATATGAAATGAGAACATCGTTACATGAAAGAGGAAAACATCACATAAATTTTATTAGCATGACTTTCTTCAAGATGATGAATGAATACACTATTATCTTTTGTTTGTGATGATCACGAAGATAGGGCCACGAATCAACAAGTGTCCCAACTGGGCAAAAGATATGTATACAAACCCATCCACCAATATGCTAAGATCTCGAAAGAACACAAATACAGGAAACATCGCGTCTCTGGGGGCTAACATCAAGTATTCCTTCCGGTGTTTGCTTTGCTCTTACTAGACAAAGTCAACCGTCTTGGGAAGACGTCCAAACTGCAATATACTTGAAGGGCATGGTACAGGGCTGTTGACCTACATGGTTTCCTGAAGTTAACCCTTGAAGTGGTGTGGTGTATGCCTGCGTGGTGTTCAAAGTCATTGGCAGATTGCAATTCTTAATGCAAGAAGACAACTTCTAACGGGTTTCGTGCATACTACTGGAATTCGATTAGAAATAAAACTAAATGATTTCAATCAACTCATCACGATGAACTAATCATTGCGTGTAGTCATATTCAGATATTCAGGAATGGTATTTTTATGTAGCTAAGTAATTCTAGTTTAGGGGGGCATGGGTACACAAACCTATCGCCAATGTTGACAATGATTGAAATAACAAAGTAAATAAAGTTAATACTTTATGTATTACCCCTAAATGTATAATGTCAAATGAAAAAAAAAATAACAAGGAAACAAAAAAGCACAACTTCTGACTTCAAGATTCATGAATATGGGCCACCAGGAAAATGATCTCACTGTAGTTTGGAAGCTGTTGGAATATCAAAAGGACTAGTTACGTGACAGGATAGGCTCTTCTATGATTGATTGTGCACTTGAATGCAGGAGAGTGGAAGACTAAAATCCAATCTTTCAAGATCAGGAAGATGTTCCTCGTTGGTAACACGAGCTAATTCACAAAAGAAATAATCAGGATACAGTCTTCATCACTCTTCATTCACCAAGCAGTTGAATGGACAGTCAGGGCAATCAGTCTATTTCATAAGCAGTGCAGTAAGAGAAAATAATCATAAATGAAAAATGGCTATTACGATGAAGAAAATGATGAATGGAAAAGAAGAAAAAAGAGGGACACTTGGTTGGAAAAAAAATGGATTGGTCGAATTATACGATTGGTTTATTTACAATGTTCAAAATTACGTTGATCGTTAAGGATCATTTTCTGTGAATATTGATGCTTTATTTGTTTACAAGTGGATCAGGAAAACTAGCAGAAGCAGGTCAGAGAGAGAGTTAAGTAGGGATACAGAGAGATATAGAGAAATATATGTGGATAGAGATAGGCAGAGAGGCTCTCTCTGCCTATCTCTATCCATATATCTTTCTCTATATCTCTGAGAGAGAGAGAGAGAGACAGAGAAGGGAAAGGGGGACCAAAGCTCAGCGATGGCACACAAAAATAGAGGGGAAGAAAAGAACACCCTAATTTTTGGAGCGCAGAAAGGATTACCTTTCATACCTGAAACCATCATATCTATTTTTAGTTTACATTTTTCTTGGAACCTTTTGGCGGCATGCTATATGGAATGTTCATAACGAATTTCATAGTCTTTTGTCTAAAAAGGTAAATGTCAGCGGTTCATAGCATTCATTAGCCTATTTGGAAACAATTTTGCAACCTTATAGCACTTGGACAATATATATGAGGATACCACCTAATCTAGTATTGGTTCTGTTTTCATATTTTCTTTCTCAATACCGCCCTTCTGTACCCTTTCGTTACAAATATTTTGTGATTGCATATTTTAAGGTATTTATACGAAGATTTTATCCTGTATATCTCTTCTGAAAATTTATTATACATGTAAAACAGAAGAAAGTGCATTAGTTTTCATTGGGACTCGACTTTCGAAAATTTCGACCAATTCATTGTAAATTTGGCCCGTGAAAATAGATTGGATTTTAGATCATAACATTCATAAAACTGTTTGTTTCCTTTCCCGTCGCAGGTTTTACGATGGACCCGATATAAACTTTGAAATCTAGATTGATGTCAGATAGAAATAATTTATTAAACTATAATTGTATACATTCTTTATTAAAAAAATACTTGTACCATAGTTACGCATCAATCAGGAGCATGTGCGACCTTGATGATTGAAAAATCACGTTCTTGGATTTAAATTCAAAACTTAAGTCCTGAAAATACACGTGACGCTACATGTAATAAAAGTTTACGGCAGGCATATTATAAGCACCCGGGTCATGTTTCAAATTAAATTGTTATCATAAAAAATGCACATTTGAATAATTTCAGTAGCTTTAAATTGTTATTGCAAATTGGCTATTATTGAACGTGTCTCTGATAATTTTGATTAGGCTTAAATGCAGGCCATTTAACAAGGTTTAGGAGGCATCTTGTCAGGCCCAAGGGAACGATTTTTTAACTGGGGTGCTGATGTAAATTTAAAAAGAAGAAGAAGGTCATTTTGGTTACCAGGGGGTGCTGCCTATATAAAATAATACACGCAGCACCCCCAAATATTTGTTTTGGGGTGCTGAAGCACCCCAACACCCCAACTTCCCAGAGCCATGCCTCTTGTGCTGTCAGCCCTTTCCTCTTTTACCCCCATCCAGATAGGAGAATGCTTTGCGGGGGCAATGCCCGTTAAACACGATCCGGTACACCGTTTGCCTATGGACATTGTCATCATTGCACATATGGGATTCGCTTAATAACATGCGTTGTTTTTAGGGTAGAAAAACAACGACAAATTGCATGATTAACTAGTGCCAATACTCCAAACCATTCTCACCAGAAACCTCCCGGTTTACCAATTATTTTTGTATTTCAATTTCTTCTCACTCTATACCCTCCTTTTCTCTCTTTCCATTCCTCTTGGGCATCTGTAGCCCACTTCCCTCATAGACCCATTTTATTTTATCATTCCTTTAAAGAGATGGTTCGGGCTGAAAATATTCATATTTTAGAACATAGAGTAGAATTCACTGAGCAAAATGCTGAAAATTTTATCAAAATCGGATAACAAATAATAAGGTTATTGAAGTTTGAAGTTTAGCAATATTTTGTAAAAACAGTCGTCATGAATATTCATTAGGGGGGCTGATGATGTCACATTCCCACTTTCCGTGTTCTTATGTCATTACATAAAATCATTTTTTTTTTATAATTTCATACTTGTGTGAATAATATGTCTCCCTTATAATGAAATAGGTTGCAGCATTAATATCTAATGCACTAAATCAGTTATCAATCCAATTTTCTAGTTCTTGGAGGAAAAAAATGAATAAACCTAATTTCATATAATAAAGTGCAAAAGAACAAGTGGGGATGTGACATCATCAGCCCACCTAATGAATATTCATGATGACTGTTTTCACAAAATATCACTAAACTTTGAAATTCAATAGCTTTGTTATTTGTTATCCGATTTTGATGATATTTTCGGCATTTTGCTCAGTGGATTTTACTTTATTTATTAAGCTATAAATACTTTCAGCCCGACCATCCCTTTAACTCCCTCGTTCTTGAAACAACTGCTTCCCGTTTTTTCTTCTTCCTCTCTCAGATTGAAAGCTTTATCTACTGATTTATGCGAAAACAGTATTCCCATGATAAATTGCTGTTCAAAAGACTATAAACTATATAACTTCGGGTGCCATGTTTGCCTCTTTTAATCGGAATAGACACGACATGCCTGATAGATGTTGATTTTCCCCTTCCAAATAAATTCAAGTAGAAAGACCAGTAGAAGAAACATTAATAGGGCAAAATGAAGTATGGGTTTGAAAAAAATATATCGTTTTCTTGGTCCTTGTAAGTCGACAAACCGTATTATCTCGAAAATAAAGAAGGCGCCGTTGGTATTAAATCCTTAACATAACTCGGTTTAGAGATAACAAAATGATCAAATCCTTGTAATTTCCAAAGTAACGGAACACCACCGACCAACTTTGAACTTCAACATCATAAACAACGTCGTGGCTAGGACCTGTCGTTTTCTAATTGCATTCTCATGACAAATGAAATCTGAGAAGCCAGGACTGTCATCATTCAGTATTAATACGGCTTCCGGCTCAATTTGAGAGTATATGCCGGTTTTAAATAAAGATTATTCCCTACCACAATAACAGTGTTCATAATCCGTCACCCGCGGGCGCACCAATACCACGAGTAAACCGAACCATGCACTGTATCCGGCATCCCCTTTACTCGGCAATGCAAGAGTTGATATCGGGGGTGATCAACATCGGCCGCCGCGGTAAAACTGAGATGATGAGTTGGCGCGCGCGGGAAATCGATCAAGGCGCCATTTTTTTTTGTGGAGCTGTCACGTCGAGGGTAGCTCAGCCTGCTTCTGGGGCTATTGTCCCTGATGGGTCCAAGGACAATGGCCGTAATGACAGCAACGCTCGGTGATGATGGCATAATGTAGGCTCTTGTGACATCACACTGTTCTGACATGAACCACCTCACAAGGTGACTTCTATCCGGGAAGCATTCCTGTCTTCCTCGTTCAAACATTTCAACCGCAGCCTCATGTCTTCATCCATATTACTGGTATACTGGCGAATTGTGCCAAAAGCTGACTAAATACCTTGAAATTTTCGCTATGCCTTTGTAATCCTATTTTTCAAATCGTAATTTGATTAAATTTGTTTGAATGTTGATATGATTTTACTTTTTCCTGATTAATATTGAAAGAGTAATTTTTCTTTTCCTTGCTGATGTCGGTCATTCATCAAATTTTAGGAAATAGTGGGTGGTTATGAAGCATTTTGATATTGTCTAAACAGCAAACGGTATATAACCAATTAGTGAAAGCATTTTATACAATTTTTGTAACATTTAACCAAAGTCCAGAAGAACATTAAAAAAGACTAAAACAACCAAGGACAAGTCGGGAGAACCCGATACCTAGCATACGAAAATTAATACGTGTGACAACTTTTTTTTTTACAAAATGTCTTTATTGATCTACATCTCGAAAGACCTATCTAGGCGCGCCAGCCGTGTGAGCGGAATATCTCGGAGGTGCACTTTGAGTTTATTGTTACCATAAGCAATTTGTACAAAATATAATCCCACGTGTTCCAATGCAATGCTTGCGATTAAACGACATAATCCAAATTACCCCATTTTACTTTAATAACTCCCAAGAAATTACTAAGTGGAAGGCAGCATTTCAACCCTGATTTTGTTTATAAGTCTTAATTTCCTCTGTAATGTAAGGTTCTCCAACGTCAACTGAATATACTGAAACCCAATTAAGCTGAGTACAGAGGCTCCCATTGAGGGTCACAATTTCAACATTTCCTGTTTTCACTGAAATACTGAAATCACAACATTGTAATATGTCTCAAATCTCATTCTTCTTCGTCAAAGCGCAGCAACGTAACGTTTGGAAGCTGATTGTACTTCAAAGTGAATGGATTTCTTTTGCACCAAGGCAAGTTGAATGCGACAATGCGTGCGCATCGTTTGCAACATTTAAGGTATATAGGTATATCAAAGGACATCAGTGTATCATGTCACGTATAGTGGCTGTGTATCGAATCCATAAACATGATAAAGGTGTTTCATGAGGTTTTCTGGATATCATCCCGATCTATTCTTAAAATCCATCTGCGTTAAAATAGGCAACCTTTACACGTCTTAAGTAACTTTCAATATTATGACCATCTCTCCATCCATAGATGTAACGTAATTTACCCACATTACTTAATTTATGTTGATCTTTGTATTATTTACTGTTTATACTATTTCTTTTCATTTCTTTTTCTTTTCCATTGTTTAATGGTTTCTCTTACATCATGTTAATTTAGCACTGTTCATGCATATGCTGAAAAGGAGTTTTAGCTGATAGCCTTTTTAAACATTAATGAAAAAATGAAAAACCGTAATTTGTTGCTGATTGTCTGTAAATGATATATAAACAAACATTTTTTTCACGCGGTGAGAGCTCTAGATCGAGCGTTTGACTTTCGACTTATAGTAGTTCTAGATCTACTTTAGATCTCATCTGTGGATCTGTCGCCAGCGTTCGGACCAAATACGACACAGGGATAATCGGATATTCTTTGATATAAAATTCGCGATCGGTTCTCAAATTGTGTAGTACCTCGATTGCCTACTAGCGATTATTACTGCTAATTCATGAGATATCATGGTCATACAAGGGATATAATGACATTCCTTCTATTCATTTGTTTTTAATTTTCAATATTTCCGAGAATACTTACAGCAATAATGAAGTTTTGATGTGAATGTCCTTTGCATTGTTTCTGGCTGATCGACCATTTTCAAAGCATGCATAATATGTTTTCAGTGAAATTCTGGTATTTGCCGGAAATAGGTTTAACCAGTGTTTCGTAATGAATGTTTAATACCACGGACGGAATGAACAGCTTAATGTGTAATCTACAAAAGATGTGCTGTAATCTTTTTGATATATCAAAGGGCCTAGGGTGTTGGCGCATGCTGTCTTAAGTATTCAGTACTTTGCCTATATATTCCGAATAACCGCTCTCATCATAAGCACAACTGTTCGGCATTAATCAAGATTATTGGATAACGCCATGATGGAAAATCACTCCATCGCTGAAACATCATAATTTTTTGAATTACAAATGAACTAAAAAATAAATCCTGGTTCATGAAGCTGTTCGTGAGTTTCGAGTGACTTTAGAACGACTGAATGAAAATTTGGCCCACATATTTTCCTCAAGAACAGGTCCCGAGTCGTTCGTAAAGTAGCAAGTAACATACGAACAGTTCTATAAAACATCCACCCGGATGGAAAGGAAAGCGTAAGCAAGTGTGTCTAATCAAGAAATAAAGAGAGGGGGAGTGGGGGGGGGGGGGGGCGGGGGATGGATAGATACATGTACACTCTTAAAAGTGTTGGGCAACATTATACTGTACACACAACGATTGGTTAGAAAATTTATCCAACTCTTGGGTAGTTTTCAACCAATATTCACCCAACGCACACATTATTGATTTAAAACTACCCACAACTGGATAAAGTTTTAACCAACTGCCGAATCTTTTTAAGAGTGTAAAGAAAAAGATAGAGAGAGAGAGAGGGGGAGGAAGGGGGGAGACGAAGGGGGGAGACGGCGCAGACGAAGGAAAGAGACAGGGTGTCACAATAAACACTAAACGTAATGGGCAAATCAATATCTAGTAAACCTATAAAAAAATCCCTTGGATAGGCTTATGACAAATATAGATCTCGACTTTACTATACTAAAATGACGACATCATGCTTTCTACTAAGAATTTATATGATTTTCAAATAGGCCTACAAATAGTTGGTTGTGAATCTGTAAAGAAAATACGACAAAATTTGACCCGAGATTTCCTGAAAGTTCACTATTGACTTGATTGAGAGTAAAAACAAATAATTTGAACCCAAGTTATTCCTCTTAAAGGCGAATGTGTTATTGTGAATTATGTTTTATTTTTTCGAACTGGCCACATAAAGCAAGAAAACGAATTAACCCTTTACTTGTCATTGATTCGATCAATACCCTTCCTATTTTACGATGGCGGAGGTTTGTCCCCCTTGTTTAATTGAAAGTTGAACCAACATGCATCGATACACAGCTGGCCTGGATTTAACGAGTTAAAGGGGCCTGAGGTATTAGAGGACACTAAAAACTATAACACCATCTCTCCACCTTCGAAAACCAATAAAGCAAGGGACGTAGTACTAGGGAGTTGGGAGGACCGTGTTTCATGTAGGCAGACACCCCAAAAGGCTCGAGGTCGACTAATTTAGTTCCGAAGCCTCATGACACGTTTTACCTCTCATTGGCGACATCGCCCCATTCATGCCACTGCGTTGCTGCAAAACAGTGGTGCGTTTTGTTATTTTGATATCTGATTTTAGTTATTTTTATTCATTTTGAAATGCAATACATCCCTCAAAGAAAGGGCCACATGCATTCTTCTTATACCTCAGTCAAATTTGCTCTACGGCGGCCGTACGGCGAGTCGAAAACAGCCTTTGTTAACATTTTTTTTTAAAACATATACATATAGGTGGTTTGAATAAAAATGAATCAAACGGCTGTTCTCGATTCGCCGTACGGCCGCCGTAGAGCAAATGTGACTGAGGTATTAATAAAAGGCCTATATACAACAGTCATAAAGCGCTTGATGCAAATGTTTCTAAGCGCTATACTATTACACCTGTTACCCCGCTGCTCCACCAACTTTTGACAAAAGTTGACAACTTTTGTCAGCTCTCCATTGTGATTTGACTTGCATTTTCAAAGGAATTGGTGCGTTGTAGAGAGTGTCTTCGTCGTAAATGCGAAACGTCCGGTGAGAATAACTGAGACGCAAATATTTTATTTTGATGAATCATCATATTCAAAATGAATTCTTGAATGTTCGTCGGATTTTTCAGAGAATGCCAGGCAATGAAGGCAAATCGAAAATAAATCACGGAGAGGGGTGTGATAATAGAAAAGAAAAAAAACACAATAAACACTATTTTGGGCCCCAAGTAATTAAAATAAATGAAAAGGGGGGAGGACTTTATCTTGTAAAACACATTTTGTAGTAGTCTTCTTACAATAATATATTACATACGACCTTTAATGTCCACTGGAATTCCTAAAAGTCTTCCTTTTGATGACCGCTCTAAAAAAGGAAAATACGCCTTCCATATCAACCTTTCTACGTAAATACTTTTAATAAAATTGTATTATTTTGATGGAAGAGATTTAGAGCCTCGTCATCCCTTTATCAAGCATCTCGTAGATAGACAATATTTTTGTTTTTTCTACTCTAGATCTGTATTTCTATAAACCAACCTCTATTTTCTAGCACACGAAGACACGCGTGATACCGCGTGTTGTAGTGATCCCCGAATCTTATTCATACCTATTCCATCAAAGTAAATTGGTTTACTAAAGGATAATGGTGATCTTTAAATCCCAACAAAATAAGACCGTTTCCTTGTCCAGGATATTTTAAGATATTTTAAAGACTTGTATTAAAGGAATAAGGATGGCGAAGGATGATATTATTCGAGTTCGCTGAAAGGAATACACGCTGATATAAAGATACGGGATTAAGAATGCGTAGGCCATGTAGGCGGTGGAGTTGATCAAAATCGAACTTTCCGTTTTATCTGCTCGTAATAAGAAAGCTATATGTCATGAGAATCAGGAATATTAACTGCCATCTTACATCATCTTTGAAATTAACACATCAAACGATATGAAAGTTCACTTTTAATAGTTATCGTGCTCATGAACAGAACACAGAACAAAATACTTGGAACAGAATAGATTTCTGATGTTTGAATTGATGAACTTTGATTTGGGGTCCTAGCCAAGCTTGCTTTTTTTGTTTATATTGCGCGAGCGGAAACACAAACACGTTGAGTACAATTCGTAATTTTTAACTCACCCTTCCGCATCACAGTATATCTCAGACTTATAAAACTATTAAATTTTGTATTAAGACAATGCTAAAATGTTCTCAGGATGTCGAGAACGTAAGCAGTTGAAGCCTTGGTCATACTTTGCGATAGTCTTTGTCGGGCTTGTTGGGAGCATATTCCATCGTCACTAAAAACCCCTTTAAACAATTTTTTTTTTTTACAATATTAATTTTTAAAATATTTTAAAAGTAACATTTAAACAAAGTCAAAAAAATAGTTGTTGGAGTGACAGGCCTAAAATTTTAAACAGAAACAGTAATTTTACAGTGTAAGTGACAAGTCACAGAAAATGCAGGCCTGAGCCAAGGCACTCAACCTTTTCCTCATTTTCTAAGAAGACCCTTTCACCCCTAGGGATTATAATGGTAAAGATTTGGTGGGAGTGTTATCATTATAATCTCAAGAAGTCATCGATCTGATGACATCATCCGAAGATTCCCTTCATGCATTCTGTCAGCCTTGGGTAAAAGCTTCAAATTTCACTTCAAAATAACTGATGGCAGCTCGTAATGTAAGAACGGATCATACGAAAGCCGAGCCTTAGGACCTTGAAATCGACAATGAGGATGATAATTCTTCTTTCCACTCAGATCTAGAGTCGCTGATACGAGATCAGACACCGGGTTGTTGAATTCCATATTAAATTTTGGTTGGTTCTAAATCCGAGAGAGCCAGGTTATTTTAAGATAACATTTTCGCACGTTTTTTTTCCGAAGCGAAAACAGTTTGGCGCCGAATGCGTAATCACTGTTGGAGTTGAGGAGAGACCCTCTCCCCATTAGGGGAGAGAGAGATTGAGATACAGAGGGGGGGGGGGGGGGGGGGGGGGGAGGGGGTGACATACAGACAGAAAAGAAGAGAGAGAGAGCAAAAGAGAGACAACGTTATGCATTCTGCAACATGCAACGTCGAGTTTGGATATAATTTTTTTTAGTCTGTTGTTTTATCGCCAACTCTGGTGTTTTCAAGAGGAAAAGTAAGATTTTTTCAACGGTTTGAAAGTTCAACAGTCTGCTTGAATGCTTTTATAATATAGGATTTGTATAGCGCACGTATCCACCTTGCTAGGTGCTCAAGGCTAATCAGTCCACCGATTCTGGTGCGCACAACTTTTTGAGGAATTCTTCCTGCCGGTACCCATTTACCTCACCTGGGTCGAATGCAGCTCAGTGTAGAAAAATTTCTTGCTGAGAGAAAACACGCCATGGCTAGGATTCGAACCCACGACCCTCTGTTTAAAAGGCGAGAGTCATAACCACTTTTCCACCTTCAAAGCGTTAAAAAGTAGTAATTATGCAGCACTGAGACATCGTTGAATGGACTGACTATCAAAATCACTCTTCTGATTGTCTTGATAGCGAATGATGGACAATTGTATACTTTCTGTTATGATCTTGACGGTGAGATCTGACATCTCTCATTCCTTTCACTCTCAGACGTAATTTTCAGTGTTGAAATGATAGCTGATATGAAATGGATATAACATGGTGGGCTGGAATTAGTACGAAATGTGTGTGGACGCTAAGGGACCTTACGTACAATCCTTTTTTTAGTAGACCGCATCCTCTATAAAGTCAAAGCCAATATCTTAGTGTGCATATTAATATATTATAAATTTGTGTTTTAAATGTGTAAAGTGTACTATCATTGTTGATATGAAAAGATTGAAAGAGGAAAATAAACGAATTGAAATTGAATTGAACAGAAGTGAAATTCGATATGCTCTTATTTTTCTGTTGTTACCCTCATCCACTAAGCAAGAACCTACTCTTACCCAATCCACGGATTGAAAACCAAGGTGTCGGATGTTGCGATGCATGTCAAAGTGCTCGAGAGTGTTAGTACCGTTGTCGAGTCAGGCGAGAATTGACCTCAATAACGGCCAGATTTTCGAGAGTGGGCAACGGGGGAAGTGTTCTTCGTCGTATTTTCTCGATCACCAGATCGATAACGGGAGAATGACACGGATGGATGGCGGATGGATGGCGGAGGAGTCGCTCTAGCCCAGCGGATTTTGATAGATAATGGTCGGCAGATCGGTGAGAGTCTTCAGGAAATGGGAGAGAATGAAAGCAGGAGTATGATACACTGAGTGTAAGGTCGTGGAGTGTGCGACTATCGAATTGGTTAGGTGTGCATGATGCGCGCGTGGAATTGCGCGCAGAGAAGTATATACGATTCGTAAAATGAATTTATACACACACCCGCACGCACACAGTATACCCTCACACCCTGCCCCAACCATACATGTATATACCTTTTATACATACGCCTATTATACCACCCCCAAAAAAGTGCGGGTGCGCATGCGAAGAGAGACCACATTTCTTTCAGAATCACTAATATCATTTATCATGTAATCAATCATTACACTAATAATTCTGGCACACCGACTTTGATACCACACTAAACAGGATGAATAATAAACAGGCCGCTAATAGTCATGTCATTAATCCAGAAACCCATAGTGACTAGTTTCGGAAAGTACTGGGTCGCAGACCCATCGTAAGGTGTGCGGGCGGCCTAAGGCCACCTTTCACCTTACGACTGTTCGCGATCCGAGTTTAGAATAAAACGTAGTAGAATTTGATGCTAATATTGAGACATGGAATATCTTACTGTGTAATGTTCTAAGTCATCGTACGAATACCTATGTTCAAATCCGTGACTATGCCATCATCCTTCTTAAATAAGAGAAAATTTAATATCTAGTCGTAATGACGTCATAGTAGTCGTACGATTGGCTACGATTTGAAACTAATTTTGCCTTTACTCCAAAATAAAGGCTTGCAATCTTTCAAAATAGTTATATTAGTATTCTTTCAATTCATTTTAACCTCAAATAAAATGATATGTTCCATTCACATTTTCAGAAAATGAGCAAAATGCGATTTGTTCCAAAATCGGATCGCGAACAGTCGTAAGGTGTGCGGTGGCCTTTAGAAAATGAGACCGATCGTAATCAATCATTTCTTTTATACTCTCTCCTGCGCAAATATGGGTGGATGAATCCGTGTCATGATTGTGAGATGTGGGCTAAGATGTTCTCGGGTTGTGCCGTATGCTTTTATGTGGCTGGGTGTTTAACAAAAAAAGAAAAGAAAAAAAAGATTGATCGAGGTGCTCATGGTTGGAGAGAAAATGATGGGTGAGTGAAGAAAGGATTATTCCTTGCAACCTTTGATTTCATAGATGCAGATAAATACAGGATAATTTGGCGTGGTCAATATCTTTGAAGCAATGGGCGTAAGCGGAATTCTCACAAAAAATGACATCACTCTAGTGAAAGAAATAAAAAATTCTTAAGATTATTTTGTATTTCGTCAAAGTTCCGTTAAAACTGTATGAATATGTTAACTGGGGCCCATTGCAGAAAGAGTTGCGTTTAAACGCAAACCAAAAAAATCAATCGCAAGTCCAAAATGCGCGCTGTTGATTGGTTGAAAATCAAGTTGCGCATGGTTTTTAGAGTTGCGATTGATTGCAACTCTTTCTGCAACGGGCCCCTGATAAGATGAAAATTAAAAGAGAAATATAGTGTGTACATGTATGTGTGCGCTGGGTATTGTGTGTGCCCGTGAGGAAGAGAGAAGAGAGGGGGAGAGAGGTGGGGGGGGGGGAAGCAAGGAATGGAGGTAAGATTGATGAACAACCAAATGCAGCAGATATCAAACTGATGATGTACAGTTGAGTACTGCACGGCGAGATGCAGACTTCCACTTGATTACTTCATTTAACTTATGTGTTCAATTATTTTTTGCTTGCCTTCAATTTACTAAGTTTATAAAGATGACAATTGGGACCTTTCGCAAACCTCACAGACGCTAATATTAGGGTCCCCTAACACAAAAGTTAACGCTTAATCATACACTTGATTTTTAAGATTGATTGTGCATTATAGTCAATAGAATCAAACGTAGAAAACTGCTCTACAATCAATGCTAAGCTTTGTGTTACAGGGGGGTTACAGGCCCTACAGATCTGCTTTTCGTGTGCAAAATTCTTTCCCGCGACACCCGCACCATACATGCATGTACATTACGACTGATGGCTGGAGATATTCAAAATGCAGGACCTACAATAGATTATGACATGGATAAGAAAGTGGTTTTTCAAACAAATCGAGTACATATTGAATGAGGAAAAATAGATCATTACAGTCCATCGAATCGATATTGCATTTAATGTGGATTATTGGTGGATCTCTGGCAATTGATTCCATGGGTCAAATCACCTCTCCAGCAGAAACCATTTCGCATGCGTTGATTATGTACACAGCATGTATACGTCTGAACAAGGAGTTACCTTGGTCTGAACACGTACCAGCCGAAATTTCTTTTGTTTAATCCTACACAAACGATATGCCTCTAGCACACAATGTAATGGGCATTATGTTTTACTTTCCAGAGAAATGGGGATTAGATTCGAATTCCCGGGGGGACCACTTCCATTGATGAATGGATACCAGGCACGACCATGCGGTTTCGAAAAGCACCCTAAACAAGGGAAGCAAGGCTTTTCCAGATTATGAAAATGCATCTCTTAACAAGTATTTAGCTTGAAAACATATCCTCCTTTTCAGTATTCTAAACATCGTTTTTAACACCCTTATAACGCTACATAGGCCTATACGTAACGTACTTGCCCACTCTTTCCTTTTTTACGCGTGGTCGCGCCTGGTATCCACTCTTCAATAGAAGTGGGCCCCCGGGCGGCCTCTCGAGCTCTGGGCGGAATCAAATGTGGCTCTGGAAAGTCGTCCTAAATCGGATATATCGCTGTTACCATAGTAGCAACCAGAATTTTGCACCCGGAACGCAGATTGAATGTTTCCGTTCCAGATGCGAAACGAAAAAAAATCTCATGTCACACAATTTGCATTGCAGGACAGAGTTTTACGACCATGACGACGGGCCCAAAAGTCTCTTCCAAAATCAACTACCGTTGCAAATAAGCGTTCGCGTTCTCGAACGAAAGGTCGGGACTTAGAGTTTCATGAAAGCCCGTAAAACGTAGCGTATATGCATTTGTAAGCTCAAAACTGATTCTTAATTCATCAGAAAACAGTCACAGAATATACAGCGACAAGAGGAATTATTGAATATTTGGCCAGTGAAATCGTGCAAGAAAAGCCACCACAAAATCATCCCTTTAAGCTTCCGAAGAGCAATGCATAAAGACTAACCACAGACAGGTGTTTTGCATGTGTTATTGCAGTTCCCACATTGCTGGGAGGCACCAGTAATACCTCGGTCACATTTGCTCTACGGCGGCCGTACGGCGAGTCGGAAACAGCCGTTTTAACAGTTTTTTGTACCAGTTTCATAAAGGTAGTTTGAATAAAAATGAATAAAACGGCTCCAATACAAGGATGAAGTGTAGCTTTGTACTTTTCCCGTTGAATAGTAATTGTTCTATCAATCTTTAGCATTCTATGTGCATAAAGAAAGGGAAGTTCCACAAAACCTTTAACAAAAAAGAGGAAGGTTTTGTTTAGATATTTTGTGACGAGGAAATAAAACGATAAAACTCTGGTGATCAGATGAAACGATAATCGATATAATCAGGATGATGATTACAGAAATATTATTTTTCTTTTTACATAATTTTTATTCAAAACGCGCCAATTGAAAACGGTGAATGAGCTAATAGACATAGGGACATCTGGACATGCGTTGTACATAATTATACATGATATAGCATTATTACAAGTATTAGCTATTAACACTGTAGTTTATATGGATACCACCTGCGCTCGGAATGGGAAATTGATAAAGGTCATGTACGCGTAAGTTGTAAAATCGACCGAGGTGTCTCTAGAACATCGTTAGAACCCGAAACCTAAACCATGCCCTTGCTAGCTGCATAACGTACGATTCGATCGGTTTGCGAAAAAACACACACCTAAAAACGTTCCGAGTGACCGACTTCTAAAACACTGTTTCGTTATAAGAGGGGTATCAATTTTTCCATTAGCAGTTGATGTCCATGCCAACCGATGGAAGTGCAATAAAAAAGAAAAAGGTAAATTAAATTATAAACAACACCCTTGACTGGCAGAGGTATACTATGAAACGAACAAAACTGGGGTCTAAATTATCTTAATTATGTTTTCATCTAAATCAGACAAAACTCCCTACTCGACATCGATTCGATAAGATCATCAGCAACACCTTGCTTTCCTGAATATAGTAACATACATCCAATAAAATAATCAAAAGATGGCAACTTCTAAGAGTCAGATATCTAGCGCCGTCTTCATACCCCATGATGGCTTTTTCAGACAATCGCAACGCTCTTTCCCCAAGTTAGCGAGTCCAACGGAAACGTATCGCTTTTTTTATAAGAAAATGGACCGTCTGTCTTAGAAATAGCGGCTACATCGTACGATTAGGCAAATTCAGATTTTCTTAAACAGGTCAGATAATTTGGTATGTAAATTGAAAATCTTGTTTTGATACTAGGCACTTCCTTTCGGCTTTGACAGGTCAAGTGCTAAGTTCCATTTCCGCAATGGTCAAACACTGATGGTCAACTTTCATGATAGCTTTTTACGCTAAAGGCCTTTTTCTTTGAAGAAAAGAGTTACCAATATTTCCTACCCAATGCAAAAAGGGATACGTCTTGTCAAAGTGATTGTATTCTTTCTCTCGAATTAAGTCAAATAATGAATAATTAATCGCATAATCACATCACCTACAGTTAGACGATTGATGAAATCTCCCAAATAACATTTTGCCTAGCCGCCGTGATATGTTCTCCTTTTGGAGCGTAACAATTTTTTGGCAGATAATATATCTAATGTTAAAATATTCCCATAGACGTGACAGAGGAATTTGATTGAAAAAATATAAGGATAAACTATGATGTGCTCTTTGGCCGATTTTTCCTGCTCACATCACAGTTTCTGCTATGCAATGAAAAAAAACCCTCCATCGATGAAAACGAGAGTAAATGATACTAAGTTTACATCTTCCTTAGATCTGTAAGTGGGTCCTGATAAAAGAACAATCTCAGGAGTTTCAATGGAATACAGGAGTATCATATGTCTTAGGAGCGAGGTCTATTCCGGTCGTCACTATATAACACAGGAATTTATGTGTAGGGGTAGATGAAAAGCAATCGGCGTGGGATTTAAGGTATTTCTACGTTATTTAAGAGGAGTGTCATAGTAACCTAAGTCCATTGCAAAGAATTGCCCTTTTAAAAGTTCTTACTTTCAAATATGGCAAGAGCTGAAATTCTTAAGCAATACATTTTCCTGGGTCCTGTAACAAAGAGGTTTGCGATAAATCGTACGCTCGATTTTTACGATTGATTGTACAGATTATAGTCAGTGGAATCAATCGTAGAAAAATGTTCCACAATCATTACTAAGCTTTGTGTTACGGGTCACTGAATGCAATTTAATGTATGCGTGTTCCATGATGTTTGTTGTACATGTGGCACATCAAATTCAATAATATTTTATCCTTTTTCGGTGAATACAATACCTTCATACATAAAACATTTGTTTCATTTTAATCATTATTATCATCTAACTTGTGGGTACTTTCTTCCACAATATTTTTACCAGAATATTTATTTTACTTCCCCATAGCCTCATGTGTTGTATCGGCATTAAAAAGGCCTGTCCCCGTGACCATGGGA
Source organism: Lytechinus pictus (assembly GCF_037042905.1). Lineage (NCBI taxonomy): Eukaryota > Metazoa > Echinodermata > Echinoidea > Temnopleuroida > Toxopneustidae > Lytechinus > Lytechinus pictus. The sequence goes on from NC_087257.1 coordinate 15,580,971, forward strand.
AGATACTATGACCAACAGATCACATTCAGTGAAAGTTACCCACGAAACTACTTGACATTCAAACGGTTCTTCTTAAACGACAACGTTCAACCCCAGGGTTCATTTCCGGTTCAAATGTGAGTTGTTCCATGGAGATGTTGTGACATCCACATCTGAATTTCTAGTACGTGCCAAAGGGGGCAAAGGTGTTGACATTTACAACACTATGCAAACGCCTAATTCAATTTCACAAGCGAACTAAGAATCAAAATGTGTAGGATGCTACAGAGCAGAAGGACACAGCAGGGTTTTTGTGTAGTCGGGCAGTTATAACGACCCTGGTGGTTTTAAGTTCGCGCCCAATCCTTCGTGACCGGTCGAGAACATGGGAAATTAGACGGTAATGAAGTACCCACAACAGGCTCATTAAGTGTGATGAGCTCGTAATTCCGTGCTTTCATTCAGCTCTAGCTCACGCTTTACATCATGTGAGACGGAACATATCTTCAAATTGCTCTTCGAGAAAAGAAAAGGAAGTGAAGAAACAAGCTATATACGGATTTCCTCTGACTTTTACATGACGCATATGCATAAGGTTTTTGATATTCAAAATGCTAAAAAGCCTAATAAGTAGGCTACCTGTGTGGCTTTGCTTCGTTGATTTTGCTCTGAAATCGTTTTAGCGATATCAATGAAAAGTCTTTTATGCTTAGCAAGGAAGGTGGTTGTTGCAGTCAAACTGCGTATACCATTCAATACTTCGGTTCCCAATATTTTAAATTATTCTTTTATCTCATGTAAAATGAGATAAATTATGTGGATAAAACCATCACCTTAGGCATGAATAGGATAGGTACGGTAGAATGTTGGCAATGATCTGTACCGTGGTCTGGAAAATCGCATCTACCCATAGTCTGGTCCAGCATGTTAGTAGCTGTCCATCTGGATCCCGTCTTACAATGAGTTGCAATTGATCTAATCAACCTCAACTCTATGGAAATCCATCAATGTCATATTTTTTTCACCAGGAAATTTGCATAATGTCCTTTGTAAACAAAAGATGCACATTGAATTTTCAAGAATAGTAGATAATAGATGTTGACGTTGTTTGCTTTCCATAGTTGTGGGTGATTGGATCGATCGCAACTCTTTGTACGACGGGGCCCTGTTGTTGATCGAATTTATCGATCACAGTCAGTGAAAATAATCAAGGAAATCAAAAGATCAGCAATCCAACCCCTAAATATCAACTACCCTCGCGCAGACGTGTCCTTACGCCAAGATCTGGACAACTCGATTGTCAGGACCGATAGGAAAGCAGTCCCCTTTGGCGTGACCTCCACTGGTCCTGAAAACGGAAACCAAGCCCCAGAACAAGAAGGACGTGTTACGTGAAATAATCTTTATGTTGTCCTGATTTCAATTGTTATTGACAAGAAGACAAAGCCCACTGACATTACCAAGACTTCAAAGAAACCACCTTCCTTCTGGATTTACGCGAACTATTTTTGACTTGAAAACCTGACCATAGAGAGACAGGGAAAACAAAAACTTCCATTCATTTGAATTGTTAAATTTAGACAAAACCACCAAGACCAACCAAAACAATTCCAAGGGCAGTCAAGGAAAAAAAAGATTCACGTAGGATCTATATAAATCAGCCGCTAACCACACATGTCACGCGTACACTGGATTAAACTGGCTATAGACTTGATTATTTCGTGATATTACTGGTGAGCCATAAAACTGCAGGATGCGGCAACACTATTTTTAAACGTTTTTTTTTATAAACACAACTCCAGGAACGAAGACAGAACATTAACGAAGAGACTAACAACGATTTGTTGAAATAATTTTCTATTTGCTGGAGTTAAAATCAATGGCAAGCAAAGGCATGACACTTGGATCATCAGTAACATCATTCGTATTTTTCTGTTTACAAACTAGTTGAAACTGGCTGAGTATGGTGCTTTCCTCATAAAATCAGATCATCACTACAAATTGCTAAAATATGTTATTAAGGTACATGTAAACCGATACATATATAGTACGTCTATATAGTATACATGACCCAAAATATATGGAGATGTGAATGTACAATTAGAAACACGAGACTGAAACTAAACTACAATGTATTAAATTTTGCTTTTATTGATTTTATTGTATTCAGAAGTCAAATTAAGTAGACAAGCTCGATAAGCAAAAGCAGAAAAAATTTAGATAAATAAAATATGTATATAATGAGAGGGATATGAATAAGAGGATCGAAGCAATTTATGCACCTGCACTTTTATTAAACTCCAGGGTTTAGAATACAAAATCAACCAGCAGGTGCTTCACCTCAAGTGATGCACGGTTAACATCTTCCTTTGCTAGTACGACGAAAGGGTTCACGATTTCACACCATTTTCGTGTAGATGTACTTTTGCTACAATGGTCAAATATTTTCCTTATTTGGAATGCCTGCATGCAACATACATGTACGAGCAAAATGAATAATAAAAATGAATAAATATGAGGAATTTGCAGTGTACAAGGGAAATATGTTAAATTACTTTAGGAATAGATATATCAATAATCAGTTTAGATAGTATTTAAAAATGAGTGATTTTAAGTATTGTGTTAAGTGCAAAAACGAAAATAAGAAAGCTGTATTAGAAAAGAATTTGTATGTTTCTGTTTTAGATATTCTTACCCTTTTTGCGTCTGTACATACTCGCCTTTTTTCTACACCTTTTGATAAATTTTTTGTATATATAATTATATTGTCATTTTGATTTTAATATGTAATAAAGTACCTCAGCAGAGGAAAATAAAAAAAATCAAATATCAGAACAATACCGAGAACCTTGGATATCAAGGGGTCATACAACAAAATCATATCCAAAAGTGAGGGGACGAATTATTCAAATGAACTACTAAATCCAACTATTTTCATTTGAGTAAGAAAATCATAATCAACATCAGCAGCAGAAATTATAAAGCTAAAAGATAAATATCATGAGCAATGTCTCAATGAAACTTCGTCCTTCTCCGTATTACATGTTTTTATCCTCCTACATTGGTCAAGCGCCTAACAGCTGCTTGGCTACCTCTCTTCAACTTTCATCTATTTTGCTGGAAATTGTGAATTATTCTTATTTTATATACTACTGTACTTCTTTGGAATTATTACTGATTCCACTGGACTGATTTACAGCTGTAAAATTGCTTCATTCTTGATATATTTCTGAAAACCTGGATCTCAGTTTGATTGGATTCTGAAACTGAGTAGACTCCATTGCATGGACATTGCAGTACTTTTCACAATAGCTTCATTGTTCACAGCTATCCTACTAGTTGGACAATGTCTTCTATTCATGTCTTGTTCATTGTTGCTTTGGTCATCCCCTTCTGCTCCACCCAGGCAGACAGAGAAGAAAGCTTATTAAGTCTTCAGTCTTTTGTGTGCCTCGAGAAGCATTTTGATTACTCCATTGTCAAAGTGAAGTTCATTGGAAAAAGGGTTCTCTATTACAGTAACTCTGATGCTACATTCGACATTGTGCAGTGTGGTGATGTTCAAACCAACCCAGGACCTTCACAACAGACCAATGAAAGTACATCCAGCGATGGCTCTCCCCATGCTTCAGCTATACAGAATGTATCGACAAAAAGAATTAAATATGATAGGAATACACTCCTCGCCATTCCCTGTTTACACCGCCGCCTTGATGCTACAACATGGGCCATCATTAATAAACTCGGCATATCAAAGAGACGTCCAACAAGGAGAGGGAGAAAAGGTGGAAAGAAGCGTGTTACCCGTAATCAGGCCTCCTATTCTTTGGAATATAATTCCCCTTCTCCAGATCGTTACATCGCCACTTTTGATAATTCTTCAACTTGTCGTTTTGCCCTTTGGAATGCAAGGTCTGTAAACTCTAAATCTTCTTCAATATGTGAATTTGTCATCAGTAAGCACATCAATATCCTTGCACTAACAGAGACATGGCTCTCAGGAAACTTTAAAGATGATAGAACTATAACTGATATTTTGGGTTGTCTTCAGAACTATGACTTCCATCATACTCCACGCAAAGGTCGATCAGGTGGTGGAGTAGGAGTTTGCATCGAGAAAACTTTTAAAGTCCATAGTTACGACATGAAACAGTATACATCGTTTGAATATATTGACCTTCTTATTGGTGTAAAGGGAAGGTCATCTCTTCGCCTAGTGGTGGTCTATCGACCTCAAAGAACTGGAACAGGTTGTTTAACATCTCAGATCTTCTTTGATGAGTTCTCTTCATTTCTTGAGCGGATAGCTGTTTATCCTAACCAGCTAATGTTGGCTGGGGATTTTAACTTTCATGTTGACAATCCACTTAATAAAGATGCAGCCCGGTTTCTTGAAATCATTAGTTCAGTCAATTTGAAACAACATGTCACTTTACCAACGCACAGGAGTGGACATACGCTGGATCTTCTGCTGTCACGTGAAACTACAAATCTCATCTCTGAGCTGGATGTGACAAGCTATCTGCCTTCTGATCACTCAGCAATTCTTTGTTCTCTGATGATTGAAAAGCCCAAGCAACGAAGAACTGAAGTTAAATTCAGGAAACTTCACAACTTGAATCTTGATGAGTTTCGCGAGAGCATTCGTCAATCAAAACTGTTGACATCTTCTATCGAAGATCTGGAACAGCAGGTACAGCTCTATGACACCGTGCTTCATGAGTTGCTTGACGAACATGCACCTCTGCTCACTCGCTTAGTCCTCCCTCGTACCCATGCACCATGGTTCAATGAAGATATTCATAAAAAGAAGCAGGAACTCAGACAACTAGAACGGAAATGGCGCTCAACCAGATTAGTGATCCATCATCAAATCTTCATGAAGGCTTCATGTGATTATAAGAAATTGCTTACTACAAGAAAGAAAGAATATCATCAGAGACAATTTGAGAACTGCAATTCCCGCGAACTGTTTCAGAAGTTTGAGAAACTGTTTAGGTCTAAGCCTGATCTAACTCTTCCTAAATCTAATCCTGATTGTATTTCATTGCCAGAACGTTTTCAAAATTTCTTTGTGACTAAAGTAAAACAAATTTCTGATGATTTGTCTGATGTGTATGTTGAACGGGTTGCAACTCCTGAACACCCTTGTAGCAATTGTGGTTTCTCTAGATTTAAGGAAATGAATTTCGATGAAGTTGAGACTATTATCAAGAAGTCAACTTCAGCAACTTGTAAATTAGACCCGATACCTACATCTCTTGTGAAGAAGTGTACTCCCGAACTTGTTCCTTATATAACAAGAATTATTAATCAATCATTTAGTGAAGGGTTATTTCCAGAAAGTCTTAAAAATGCTACGGTGCTCCCTCTTCTAAAGAGCCCTAAATTAGACCAAGAGGAGCTGAAGAATTATCGACCTGTTGCAAACCTAGCATTTCTAGGTAAAACTATTGAAAGAGCTGCAGTGCTACAGATTCAGAATTATCTATCAGATAATGATCTGCAGTCTCCAATTCAGTCTGCATATCGCCCATTTCATAGTTGTGAAACAGCTCTGTTGAAAGTTTCAAACGACATCCACTCTTCCTTAGACAAGGGAAATGAAACCATTCTTGTACTGCTCGATTTTTCTTCAGCATTCGATACAATTAAACATGATGTATTATTGCAGAGGTTGAAAGTGAGGTTTGGCATTACGGGTCTTGCTTATAAGTGGTTTGAATCATATTTGACTCAAAGAAAACAGAGAGTAGTAATAAACGGGTTAGAGTCTTCAGTTCACGAGCCTTGTATAGGCGTACCCCAAGGTTCAGTGGTAGGTCCGCTGTTATTTACCATGTTCTCATCTCCTCTACATGATGTGATAGCGTGTAATGGATTGTCTGGGATGTGTTATGCTGATGACACGCAAGTATATGTTTCTTTTAAACCATGTAACATTGATGATGCAATCTCCCAAGTAGAAAAATGTGTAAGGGAGATCAAACAGTGGTCCACAGCAAATGGTCTGAAATTGAATGATCAGAAAACAGAGATTTTACATCTGACATCTCGTTTTCGCAGAAGTATGAAACTTCCAGCTGTTAAGTTTGATACATCATCAATTATGCCCACATCTACAGCCAGAAACCTAGGAGTGATATTTGATGAAAATATGGTCATGAACAAGTTTGTTTCTGCAAAATGTAAATCAGCATCTTTTGCTCTATGTAAACTTGGTAAAGTTCGTCAATTCTTAGATGCAAAGACTACCAAGCAGCTTGTCCAGGCTCTTGTAATATGTCATTTACACTCTAAATTACAGGGATTTAAAACAAGTCCACATGGACTGTAGTTAGGGACCAATCGAATTCCGGATTTAGTTTGAATCCTTAAGATTCATTTTTAAATCTCGAAAGATTTAAATTTAAATCATTTGAGATTTAAATTTAAGTCGTTAGGATTAAAACTAAATTCAGAAATCGATTGGTCCCTAGCTACAGTCCATCTGGACTTATTTTAAATCCCTGTAATTTAGAGTGTAGATTACTGCAATAGTTTACTCTATAAGATGCCCGATTCCCAAATTAACAAATTACAAGTAATTCAAAACTCTGCAGCACGACTAGTCACCCGTACTAAAAAACATTCCCACATCACACCTATCTTAAAATTACTACATTGGCTCCCAGTCCAGTCACGAGTAATGTTTAAAGTACTGCTTGTAACTTATCAGTGCCTCCATGCAATGGCTCCAAAATATCTTATTGACTGTTTAGTTAAGTATGTGCCATCTCGTAATCTTCGATCAGCTCAAAAAGATCTTTTAAATTGTCCTTGTGTTCAGACCAAGTTTTATGGAGAACGATCCTTTGCCCATGCTGCCCCTTCACTTTGGAATACCACCCCATCATACGTAAAGAACTCTTCTCCACCTAAGTTTAAATCCACTTTGAAAACATATTTATTCAAAAAGACTTTTATATGAGTTAGTGCCACATTTTCCAGCAAATTTCTCTTCTTTCTTTCTTTGCCTTTTTCTGTCTCCTTTAAAAGCGCATAGGGACGCATTTGGCAGTGATATGCGCTATATAAGCATGTTGGTATTATTATTATTATTATTACGACTAATCATTTCCATTCTCTTCTATAATTATTACCCCCTCTGCTCCCCTCCATCTCTCTCTCTCTCCCTCCCTCCCTCCCTCCTTATTCTAGTCTCTCTTTCTTCTCATTATCCTTCATAGATTTCAAATAGTTTGATCGAACGTAAATCCCTTTTGCCCGTCTAGTGTTCACGTCTTCTGATATCGCTTCCCGCCGTGATCATGACATGAATCTAATTCTCTTCATTAAAGGTACTTAGGATCGACACTATTGGAGGCCCAAATCACACTAGAAAATAAATCGGTTCTTTAAACCACAATAAAAGCGTTCTTCATAACGGCACAGTCACACCAGTGAGTTTTACTCCAGACCGACCAAATATGCCTTGCTTACGATATATTGGGCCTTTTCACACGTGAATCTTGAATCATCATTGTAATGATGATTCCTACTGTAATCGTGACTGCGATTAGCGTTCGTGATTCTAATCATATTCTAGTTCGGTTTCACACGTGTTAATATTCGTCATTAGCCTTATTTTTCACTGGGATCATCATTCAAATTATGATTTTTTTTTTACCATGTGAAAGGGCGGATAGACGCGTCAAAACTCTTCATTCTGAAAGAAGAAGCATTGTTCTTCGTTAGCTGAATAAGTATGATATAAGGAAGGGCTTATTCACACGTGAATCTTGAATCGTCATTGCAATGATGATTGCAGGCGTTCGTGATTCTAATCATGTTCGAGTTTGGTTTCACACGTGCTAAAAATTTGTCATTAGCCTTATTTTTCATTGGAATCATCATTCAAATTACGTTTTTTTATTTTACCGTGTGAAAGGGCGGTATGTTAGTGCAGGAACAAAATTAGCAATATTCAACATGCACTGCGTGTCTAAATGAAAAAAAGGGTATCCGCTCGCTTCACGGCGAGGGGTGGACTGGACACACGTTTGACGTTTCACATTTTTTCATTTTTAAAGAAATCATATAAATACACCATTTTTTATAAGAAAATCGAATCCCATCTCTTCTGCTGATCTTTATTAAAGTAAAAACCCTTTCCTATTTTTTTATCACTTTACAAAATCCCAAGGACGGTCTTGTCCGCCCTTCCCCCACTCTGATAATCATGTGCGAGGAAGAAATTACTCCTGTTGATACCCCCCCCCCTTTAAAGCATGTCAACTTTATCCTTTGATTTTGCTTTCATTATTTGTCTTTTCACATCCAAATGAACGTTGTATATTCTAGTTCAATGATCGATTTGATCTAGTATCTCATCGACATTCACTTTCCCAAGGGAACATATTGATATGATTTGGGAAACGCGGTCATGCATGCCATTACAAACAGTTGACTTTAAACGAACACACGCACGGAATATCAGCACCGAGATTTTTCACAACAAAATCAATTTTGCAAGAAAAAAAAAATAACAATAACAGCAACAATTTTCCATTTCTCAACTGACAGATTTTCAAGATTTATGTAATTATTTGTGTAACTTAATGCGTTTAAATATATTTCCGCAATTTCTGTGAATGCATTTCCGATTATCTATTATATAAAAGAAGAGGGTTTTCAGCCTTAATGCAGAACTTATTAGATCGAACCAGGAAGGGGTGGGGGTAATTTATTATCGTCAAGGTTTAGCACAATTTCTGTTCTCATTGAAATTATTCTTTTAACACTTACACGTACATACCTTTTAAACACACACACCCAGCCACCACACACCCTACACGCTCACATATTATTGGGTCTTTGACACAATCAAACTGTTATTTTGATATTTTAAAATCGAATCCATCAAGTTGGCTATAGGCCTCAGAGCAGCAGCTGGCTCAAAGATATCGACAGGCAGAGACAAAATATATTTCAATCTGAGTAAGCTATCGACTGCATGGACAACCATTTATTTTAATAGGGTCATGTTGTATGCCATTATACGACAGACAAAATAGGACGGACGTATAATTTGGACGTTTATCCCAAGTGCGTTCAACTTAGGTTAGGGGCATAGGAGGGATTGGCAACATTGCCCCGCAGGGACGATACTGGATTCGGACGATAATGGAAACAGAATAAAAAGCCTGGATGTTTCAGGTTATATATAATATTTTATTCTACCTATAAGATGTTAAATCGAACAGTTTCCGACAAGAACAATTGCATTGGATTTTGGTTTGTGGTTTTGCCTTTATTCATTTAAATGGGGGAAAGGAAACAGAGGGAATTGATAAAATGTTCCACAGGTTTTTACCAGGATAATGCACAATTTTTTTATTGTATACTATAGAGCACCAATCCTTCTTATTTCGCTATTGGTGACTTTACGGAAATGTTCTCATGAACACTTTACCATATTGGGATTTAACTGAACGAAATTCTTTAACTAATCGACCCCCTTCCACGCATGCGCCTACGGTACTCCTCTCCGTCCTCTGTATTTTTATGGCGTTTGGTTAGGTGACGAGAACGATGGAATGAAATATTAATTACATGCAATAAAAATATACTTAACACGCTTTATTTTTTTGTATGCTCATGGTCAACTATATTCTATTTCAGTATTTTGCGTCCTTAGAAATGTTGCCGTCCAACACTTTTGCAGCAGATGTGTTCGAGTGGAATTGTAGTTTCTCCGTGCTGACGTTCATTTACGACATTCGATTTACCTCCTTTTATTTACCGTCCTGATACAATTTCAATTCAATTCAATTCAATTCAATTCAATGAATATTCCTAATATGGTGACAAAAGTAAGTAGCTCTGACCATTGGTTAGTCTTGGATCAGATTCCCTGTATCATCACCTATGTATCAAGAGCTGAGTTGGTGATTGCCCCGAAATTACATCGATTAATAACAGGCTTGCAAAGCTTTTTTCGACCACCCATGCTGAGGCCACAGAATGACGCCCTAACATTCCTGGTTACATATTTGTAAATGGGGGCTCAATGACCCTCAAATAGGCTTCGCTGTGATACAATGTGAGGCTGCAGGAGTTCAATCTGGAACATCGATTTTCAGAATCGAGTGCATATTTCAATATAACATCTTCATGTGTGATAATGACTCGATTCTTTCAAAGGTTAAGGCATGCTTTGCCCCCAGTATGTCTTCCATAATAGTAGATACCAGATGATCCGGGCTCGGAATAAAGTCAAAACCCTGTTCCTTTCTTATTGATTTTTTTTCATGGCAATTATGTTCTTTTGATAGGGCGTAAACCAACAAATTTATCTGTAGCTAACCTACATATAAGTTTGTTTTCTTTGTTGATGCCTGTTACCATGCTAAGTTAATCATCAGAATCACAACAGAAGTGGTTTAGTGAATAGTTTTCAACGTCTTTGGTTAAAGATAATGTAACTGCTGCTTAATATACAACCTTTATGGAGGTCTATTTTACATGTTTAATATACAAAGTTGGTTATTTACACGGTAACCTGCATGCTGGGAAAAAGGGTAACGCATTTACCCCAGCCCTCCCTCCCAACAGACACACAAATATGTTAAAACAAAGAAAGCAAAGAGATATCTACAGGATCTGTTTCACCTAGTTCGCGCAAACTTTGCAAATGCTGGCTGAAGTATACCTGATGGCAACGAAGGACGTAACCTTTTGGCGAGCAATCATTTCACAGACGCTCATGTTTCAAACAAGACAAGCAATTAGTCATAATTATCGGTATGAAACCTTTTTGGCATATTGGATGGGTTGGGAGCGACGAAGAGGGAAGGGGTCTAACGATCGTCACCCCCTGGATACCTAGACGTGAAACCTATGCACACAATGACACATGAGTATAGTCATATTTCAAAATTCGGGCGTAATACGACGTTAACGACTAACAGTATATACAGTGCGTATCAAAAAAAAGTTTACACTTTGAAAAAGCCATGGGAATTAAAAAATATACAACATGTGGGTAATTTTTTTCACATATAATCTTGGGTTTGGGTCTGATCTATCCAATGAAAGTAAAAGTTTTGACAGAATGTTACACTTGAGTGAGCACTGTCCATTTTTGTGATGCTCGTAGAAATCTGTTTGCGCAGAAATGCTCGTTTTCACGCTGTGTCGAGGGGAAAGGGCGAAATCAAACTTACCCTGCGAAACATTTCTCATGCATTTTCCTTGCACTTTGAGTCAATTGAAATAAAACGGATACATTCAAGCATTTTGTAACAGTTTTGCTACCCAAATTGAAATTTCAACACTTAGTAAGCACAACCTTTACCCTTTTTGTGCCAGCTGGATCTGAGGACATAACTGAATCTGAACAAACGTTAATATCAGACATCTCCAGCATTTTTTCACTAAGTTTTTATCATTTAAAGTGGGTTAACATTTCATTTTTCGTTTAATACTTGTTTCTCCACATTTTTCCCAAGCTTGACAATGATCAACAAAATGAAAATCAAGCCTAAGCCATTTCATGTAAATCACAGCTCAGTGTAAAGTAAATATCGTCACGATGGCCTCGGTGTGTGGGGGAGTGGTATGGGGCGCAATGCACACTTCGAAGTGTTTTGGGCAAGGAAACAAGTTTAAAAAGGTAAAAGATATCTTCAAATCAATTTTACTAGCTAAATTCCACGTGTTCTTCATGATTAAGGTCTACTTTTATTTGCATAACTATTTCAAAGTTCTGCGCAAATCATTTTTCACTAACTTTCCAAAAATCAGTGGTGCGCACTCAAACGGAAATATTTTTCGACAGTTATATCGTAATTTGCTTAAATGGACCTGTACCAATGTTAAAATGTGGACAAATATTTAGGATATAACAAATGTATAATTTTACAGGATTTTGTCTAAGTGTAAACTTTTTTTTGATACGCACTGTATATATCAATTTTTGGCTCGTGTTGATTATTTATGTAACATTGCGGAGAGATTTACATAGACGTTCAAAGGGCCCAATGAATTAAGGTTTAACAAATATCTTGAACGTCCTAACTTACTACTTTTTTCTATTTCCAAATGATTTCGTATATTAAGCGTATCAAAACATTGTCCCAGTACTCAAGGTGAAGATCATGTACCTTTTTCTGGTGAGAAAAATAGTCGCTGTGCCCCTCAACATCTTTCCGCTCTCATGTGCAGATGTTCCCATTCCTCCTTCGAGTCCAGAGGCGGACCCAAAAGTTCGATATGTTCCATATACTTTCAATACGTAAGTCATATCAGTCCCATTTCCCCATGTTCATGATTTTTGCATTAAGAAACAACTGTTCTGAATCGCGACATCCTTGAATTCTACAGATGGTACCGCCCGTTCGTCAAGCCCTGGTGCAGAACCGACTAGACTTGATTTGCATAATACTTTCCGCAATTCAATTACGATTTTTACGATTTGCATGTGCCTCACGACCCCTTATGATCTACAGATGGATCCGCCCCTTCTTCAAACCCCGATACAGTCAAGGCTGAACGGGCAGGTGGATTCTTTCCATATGACTTACCTCACGTTGATTAATCCCTGTTGGTTCCCACGTTCTCTCCAACCTATCCACTTGGTGAATAATGGGTTCGGTCCGGCTTTCCAATTCAATTTCCAACCAACAACTTTACCAGATCCATGTGACGGATGCCCCCACCGTAGCACTTTGTAAGCGCCAGAGTCAGGTCAGCCAAAGTGACTCAAGTTTCAGCTCACCCTACCACATCTACCAAAACCATCACAAATCTTTGTGATAGTTTCACTCTTTCTGTAATGTAACTGATTAATGGCAAAGTTTCACGAATTCCTTTGCTAAATTTCCAACGTCACTATCCGTTATAGAAATCAGCCAAAACGTTCGATCGTTTATTCCACACGCTTTTAAAAACGAAAGTTCCTTGATACAACAGGGAAGGTTATAGGTAGTAGGGGGTTCTTGCGATATCAGTTCGAATACTCATTAGATATTCACGTTAGCAAGTCTATTCATCTTAAACGGAGAGAACATTATGTGAACAATTTGTATAACCACTAAAGCGTCATATGCATAAGATAATGATATTGTTTTAAAGTAAGTTTGCGGATTTAAAACTTACTTGGAATTCAGGAAAAAAATATCAAACTCACGTACATGTCCCACTCTGTGCATTCCCCAGGAAGTTATCTAAGGTAGATCGCAACTTACTTCCGGTTTCCTGCGACTGAATTCATCAACACCTGTTCCAGTGGAAGATCTGTAACAGACCAAAGGTGTTGTAGATTTTTCTTTCGAATTTTCCGTTATAAGGAGATCGAACACAAAACAAATATCGTAGAGAAAGAAAAAAATCGATGCGTACTGACTTCTTTTTTCAGGTGGCAAGCTTGGTTGACACTCGACAGATGTTTCCAAGCGAAGAATTTAATTAGCTAGTTGCGGAGCAGAGCAGCGTTCAATCGCATTCGAGCCTAACGAGACAGAAGCGACGCGACCAGTGTAAGAGCAGTGGAAGAATGTCAAACATCGCCAAACTCTCTCATCCACTCGGTTACTGGACGCAACGGACCAGTGACTGAGATGGCGTGTAACAAGCTCCGCGGGAAAAATTGGTATTCCACTTGCAAGAGTGCGTGGAAAAGGAAGGGAGTGAGAGAGAAAGAGAGACTTTGTATGGATATGGAAATACATACACGAATGCGATGTAGAGAGAAGGAGGAGAAGGTGAAAATAGACTGATTATCGAGGTTACAAGCGCTGGGTGACAAGAGAAAGATAGAGATAGAGAGAAAGGAAGGGGGGGGGCTGTGATAGAGCGAGAAAGACGGGGGGATATACAAATTGATAGTATAGAGAGAGAGAGTGTGTGTGTGTGGGGGGGGGGGGTAAAGTATTGTGATTCAGCGAAGTTAAAAATCATGCTCAAACTATGTTTCTTGCGTCTCATTTCCTGGTTTTTATTTCAAAGTTCGGAAAAAAAGTTCCCAGTTAGTCTAGCGACAACTTCATGTTTTTCCCCCATAGCAAGAATTTAATTGTTGACTCAAGTTATAATTAAATTCTCTCTTTTGACATTGTTTATGTTGTATGTAATTATTGCTTTCGAAATGAGGATGTTGCAACCCATTTCGAATTTCAATGCATTTCTATAGATCTATTTTACTATGATTCGTTAAAAACAAAATCGAATCATTTACATTCGAAATTGTATGACAATTATTTATTGTGCACTGTTTTATTCGATCTCTTCCTTTTCTTCATCTCTTTTCTGAGATGCAATTGTTCATATTCAATTTTGTCTCGTTTATTTGCACTTATTATGTATATCTTTATTTCTTATTAACCTGTTCTTCTTGGCAACTTAATTCATTCTTTCATCATTGATAACCATTATCGTCAATATGTTGCCTTGTCCATAATAAAAAAATTAATCGCCATAAAACTACGCAAGACTTGATTGATATATTTCAAAATATGCATACAGTAATTTTATTTATTAATGACCAATGGTGTATTGTTGAAAATAAGAATGTAAAAACTCCCTTGAGAAGTTATTTATGCCAAACCACCATTAAAGTATTTGTAAAATCTAACAGTAAAGGTGTGTTAGTTTCTACCGACCCTCCTCCATTTCGTGGAATAGTGAGATCTAAAATTACTGCTATACGTGTATGTAAATTACCCAAATTGATTATTACACACCGCGCGCCTGAAAGAATGATTGATCAACCAATTATCTATCAAATTACTGATTCATTTCAACATTTTTTATTAATGTTTCCAATCAAGATTTCTTGATAATGAATTGACGAGGGTATTTTGTACCCCATGCTTCTTTGATTGTTTCATATTGTAGGTTGGCTAATGGAATGACCGGCGATTAGAAACGACCGTTTACAGTATCCATTATATCTACTACGCATGCGCACGTTTATGTGTAGGCGTAGAGTCCCAATCTGATAGAAAAGAAAGCGTTTGAGACACGTGACTTATCTATTTGTCATTGAAATCGATGTTGAAATAATGTATGCTCAAATACACACCAAGAGGAAAAGGAAAGATAGTGATGGGTAACGTCCGTTGCATGTCTTTGAGTTTTAAACAGGTGACTCTTTAGCCCTCTCATTTTTCAGTCATTAATCACCTTTGCAAAAAACATTTACAACAAAGTCACCAGAATTGAATGAAAATAAGCATATCAAATACTACTTATACTGTTGATGGTGCGACGCCGATGTATTTTGATACTGAGAGAAAAACAACCTACAATGCCGAGGTCGTTATCACCACTTAATAGACCAATATGCATTAGACGTCATAATATAAAAGCGCCCCCCCCCAGTCTGAGGATATAGCAATACGCGCAAACGTAGTTGTCAGAGATACACCGTTATTGAACATTGTCTTTTCTCCAAATTTTATCTTTTTTCAGAGATATGACAAAATCGGTATTCTGGTGGATGTCATAACTTTTTTCACAAAAATTGTCATAAATTTCGTCCCTTCCCTTTCGCGCGCACAAAAAACTACGTGACTTTAAATGCGCGTAATCATTTTATACAAGCAAAAGATATGACAAAAGTTATGACAGGGGGTAGCAGTCATAAATTTTGTCATATCTTTTAGTACCAAATATCCCGATACCCTGCCGACTGAATGTCAAGCATATAATGATATTATTTAGATTAGATTGTGGTATTAGTTTCACTCATCATCCATGACAATTTTCAATATCATATTTTCATGCTACAATTAGTTAGGCCCTACATAATAATTCCTCCTTTTTTTCTCTGTTTTCCTTCTTTTTCTACTTCTCCTCTAAAATCCTTCACAGCTCCCTGTCTCTCTTTGTAATTAACCGCACCGATATTCGCGTAGTTGCGCGATGCCAACAACTGTATTGGGGATACGCCCTACCTGTCACGGGGCCGTCCTATTGGCTAGAATGGCTCCCACTGGGAACTAACGATGATTTTGATTGGTTTGCTTCCGAAATGATGGGCGGGAATTTAGAGAGATATGACAGGGAAAAGACAATGTTCAGAATACCGATTTGTGACAATCATAGCGGTGTCACATCACGGAGAGAAATGACAAAATTTATGACAAAAGTTATGACAGTGTTCCAAAATACCACCCAAGCTTTTGGGTCATCCATGCATGAAAGGCAATGACTTCAGCCTAAAAAATGGTGGTGCAATGACTCCAATGCATAAGGTCTATTGAATGACAGGGCTAATATGAGAGCAACACGTGTTGAAAACTGATAATTATGTCTATTATGGGTTGTTTCAAAATGAGTTACCATAGAAAGTACCATATTTTCGTCGTATTTCATTATGATTAACACTTTTTTTTAATCAAACTGAATATTCTCTATATAGCCAAAGTAATACAGTCATGATTCACATATTTGGTCATTTTCATTATATGTCATTCAACAGAATGTGATTTTGGTTTATAATCTATAACAAATATAAAATATTATGTTGCCATGGAAACGAGGTGGTATCTTCAGATTCAGTTCAGTTGAAGACAAATCTTGCACTTTCACCACCTAGTAATGTTTTCATTTGCAATTTGTGACTTTCATTGAGAACGAGATCGGATACTTGTAGGCATCCCACTTTACTGCCACAATAGTCTGTATTCACAGGTATATCTACAGGTATATAATTATCAAATTATTATTTTAATCTAATTAATTAGTTATTTATTTATTAATCTATGACTTTATTCATTCATCTGTCTAATGAGATTATGGAATAATTATATTCAACTTGATGACACTTTACTTCATTGATTGCATTAATTTGTGATTATAAGACAAACTTGGATGAAAGACGAAAGCTAAAGCTAAGAATGGTTTCCTGCGTCATCTTTTGAGTTGGCCCTCATCCCATTATATATATATATTTATATATATATAAATGATATATAAACACACACACACACACACACACCCTCACACACACACATATAATAGTGATCAAGGGAAGGGAGATGTTCTTAAACAAGAAAGGGAAAAACATAAAAGGACACTGATCCAGTTATATAAAATACAAGTAATCCACATATTTCAGATCTATCATTCACTTCTATTGATTGTAGTAGAAACAGCATTACACAAATTATGCATCAACCTCACGCGGCAGCAATTTTTTGCCAGATTTGCAACGTCGGACCGGTCGGCTGGTCACGCAACGACATCCGCAATTAGTGAATCCCAGTTGACCACTATTTATCGCATTAACAACTCCGACAGTCCCACGAGCCTTCAAGAAGTGTACCACGATTTAGCAACACATTTTTGTCGGCAGGAAGCAGGATATCTACCATGCCCCATTCCGCCCGTCTACGCGTTTTTGTTTGTTTGTTTGTTAGCTATTTTTCTTTGTCATCCCCTCCCACTCGTATTAAACCAATTACAAATTGGAACTTTGTATAGTTCGCAATATGTGAGAATTTAAGCATGGCGCGGTACTAATACTACATGACATGATGACTTCCCCAGCTATGTTTGGAAACATTTCCATTAATATGATTCATTGTTATAAAGTAGTGATTTAAAGGACGTTTTTAACACAATAAAGAAGAGCAAATGTGGTTTGTCCCTGATTTTGTTTTAACAATAGTATGTAGATAAGATCGTATGATATTTTTCTGCGTCTACCTTTTCCTTTGGCTTGTTTAATGAAACTGTATTGGGTGTGCTCTCTCTCTTTCTATCTCTTTCTAACTCTTCTCAGCCCCCCTCCCTCCTCTCTCTCCCTCTCTCTCTCTATTATGTTATTATCAGTTTGCTGACCTGAAGATTGGGAAGTTCAGATATTTAATATACATCTTCGCCTACGGTTGTCATTGATCATGGTAATGATATTTCGATTGCACTTTCATTCTAACTTTTCCTTTCGTGAAAACTTGGAATAAGATCACCATGTATATGCAAGTATTTAGAAATCGGTTAATAGTGTGCGAAAAACTGTACCAGTTTCATTTTGAATGCGTGGCGGTTTCATAGTTTTACATCTCCTGAATATTATTATAAAAGGGTCTTCTTTGTCATATTCTGCATCTGTAATGAAAATGTGTTTGAATAAAACATTTTGTATTAGTAAATGTTTACTCTCTTCACTTTTGAAAATATTATATGCCGAATTTCAGAACCAGGGGATCATTTTCACAAAACGAAATTACGCAGTGGTATTCACTGAGAATTGTGTTTAGAGCCAATTAGAGGAAAGTGTTTCTGTAGCTTGTAACACATACACTGTTAGAAAATTTCTACTTATAAAACCCAAAAAATCCTGCAGCAGGGTCTCGAGAACACCTGTAATCTTACTGCACTTTGTAATATTACATGCATTTGTGTAAAATTACAGAAAATAGATATTTGGTGTATGTAACCTTACAAATGTATTGTAATGAAACTGTTTCCCTCTTTTTTTTGGTAAAATTCTATAAAAATTGTATGAAATCTTTCCTGTTTTAACAATTTACAGAATGATTTGGTTACTTCTTTTTGTAAAATCTGTTTTTTTTTTATTTTTCTTCTGTAAAATCTTCTGTTTTTTTTTCTAACAGTGTAGTCAGTGAAAAATCATTTGTTATTCATTTCTTGAACTGCTCCCCAGGGAAATATGACCAACTCATAGTATTTGTTGCTTTAGCGATGCTGTCAGCAGACAAGGTTGTGAATTGAAGGTTAAAATTAAGAAGCGAATTATGTTGAAATGTCCTCCCGCAGAGATTATGATGAACATGGCTTCAAACGAGAAGGGACGGAACTTTATCCAGGTAATATTCGACAATCCACGAGAATATCGGACTTCGAATTTTGCCAGTATTAAACCTGAGTCTCTGACCTTTGGTGGATTGTTCGTGATCCATGAGAGTTAGAATGGATGATGCGTGCATTGCTTATGTCGCAGTACTGATAGCTTGTGAAATACTGATAACTGATGGCGCCGTTTAAGGGGTGATGGAGGTTGGGGAAGGGCGTGGCTTTTACTGCAAAATGAAATCCTCATAATGGGGGGGGGGGGGAATCAGCGATTGCATCATTATTCTAACGAGAATTGCAATCATTTTGGGGAATAAGGATAGCTTTATGACAGCTTTATTTCCCCATGCGACATGTCTGACCCCTTCAAACTTTTGTTTTAGCTCATTACCAAACTTAATTATTTTTGTTTAATTTTTAAATGACAATTTTCGTGGCTAATGATATGTCTTGCCACCTCTTTTCCCCGTTGGTATTGATAGCCAGAGAGCGAGGAAGCTTTTATCTCTGCTTGAAACTGGTTTACGAAGATTGGGGATAAAATCTGTTGGACTCTGGTTGCCGGAATCATTGTGCAATAATTGACGAAACGTAGATGGCGCTAGTTAGCTTAAAAGAGCCTTTCATCATCATGATCATACACAACAATCCCATTTTCCCGTGGGTCGGTGAACAACAAACATATTGGAAATACAAAGCAAAAGGACAAGGAAACAATCTTAAATGTGGAGAGATAGAAAGAAAGAAAGAGAAGCTCTAAACGCAAACGTACACAAATATTACTACTTCATTGCAATTTATTATTTTCATAACGTTTTCATTTTAGATCGAAAATATCTAATTTGTACCGGTAAACTAAAAAAAAAAAGGAGAGGGGGTAGCGCGTCAGGGCACGGTCCTTTTCATACCGTTTTGGGGGTTCTTAATACTAACCTTCGATGGTGAAAAAAAAAAATGTTATTGCCCATTCCTTTGCGCACACTCCGTTTTGTTGGGTAATAATGCAAAAAATAACCAGTTAAAATTTTCAGTTTTGCTCGGTCGCTACACTCTCTTGCACATAGAATATGATACTATTGTAGACTTTTTAGGGTCCGTAACGAAAAGCATATCAATCATTGTAGATTTTTTTTTAACGAATGATTGCATTGACAATATAGTGTAAAATTAATCATGAAAATCAGGCGTACGTATAACTGTTTAATTGCTAACCTTTGTCCTACAAGACTCTGGATGCTATAATTGTCTTCCTCACCATGTTCATTATAACATTACTTCGTATAGAAAATCAAATTTTCGAGCACGAATATTTGTACCCATACCCACCCCGAAAGGGGAGCTGACTCTGAAAGGGGGCGGGGGCTATTATCTAATTTCCTTACCATTTCCCTGTTCGGTTCCTTTGGTCCCTCGCCGTGACACCCCTTTTTGGAATAGCCGGCAATGCCGTAGATTTTGTACTCTTCACTGTATTTTTATTATACACTGTTATATGAGGGCCTATTGATCATTTGCGAATAGCGGTTATCCCAACCCTTTGCCATGTTTAAGCTAAATAAGGTGTTCTTTCAATGATTGACGCCTCATTATTTAAGGACAATCGTTTTTTCATCATTATTCATCAAATAATGCTTTTTTACTTGCGACAAGTTAGAAAATTTATTTTGCTGACACAAAAGTGTTTATTTATATAAACACTGATCAGGTGATGAGCTCTGCTATTAGAGCAGTATCAATATTTGCGCTATAAACTAAATTTAACATTGATTTTTAATAAACCCTATCATATTCTGTACGTGCAAATTGATCCCTAAAAATGCGCAAAAATAATACAAATATATAACCAACAAGGCATTTTAAACCAATTATTGTTTTGATAGATAAAAGTGAGAGGCGCATTTGGTATTCATTCATTTATTTCAACATATTTTATTATTTTTTCGACGGGGGGGGGGGGGGGGGAGGGTCCATGTAAGCAAAGCTATCAAGCAAAATAAATCATTTGTGTTTAATGAAGGATCAGAAAATTTGGAGTACATAAATTCCAAGCGGCTACACATGAAAAAGAAGAAGAAGAAAAAGAAAAAAGAAAGAAAGAAAGAAAGAAAAAGTAGTAGTTTGTAGTAGTAGTAGTAGTAGAAGTAGTAGTAGTAGTAGTAGGAGTATAAAGGTGTTGTTGTAGTAGTACCATGTTCATTACATCTGTCAAATGACAAGTTTTTACAAAATATATTAAAGTATCTAACAACTGCTGCTTCTTTGATTGTTCTCCCCCTTTTTGCACTTTGGTTTGCACGCGTCTAAAACAGATAGCTTTAAAGTGCCATGAATTTGTGTTTACATTCTTGGAATCGGACAATTGTACTTAAGGGGAATCCCACGACTGATAGTAAACATTGAATCCATATCGTTTTTCAGAAATCGAGTACAGGGATCGTATATTGTCGATTGAAAATAGATATTTTTGTCTTATTCAAAGAGAAAAGTTTGTTTCATTTGGAACACGAGTTACTGGGAATCTTGAGGCAGCGTTGATGAATCTAATGCTTCTAAACTTCATCAGAGTGTAACAGGTACCGTACTACCACTTGTTTTTCTAGCCTGAAGATGAAGAATGTAGGCTTGCTACTTATTTATATAGATCTACATGCACTTGAGTCGACTCCATATTTAAATGAGTTAATCTATGCTTTGTGACATCAAGAACCTTCTTTAAACCAATTTAATGGGAAAATGGGGGGGGGGGGGGGGAACCGTTTGGTACAACTTCAGAAGACTGATTTATATTTCACTTATTTTTTTAGTGTAATAAAAAGCCCGTTTTACACATTGTGTAAACATAAATGTTACTACTACTACTACTACTACTATATATTACTACTACTACTACTACTACCTCTTCCACTACTGCTACATGTACTACTACCTTAACTACTACTACTACTATCTACTACTACTACTACTACTACTACTACTACTACTACTACTACGACTACTACTACTTCTACCACTACAACTGCTACCACTTCTACTACCCTACTACTACTACTACTACTACTACTACTTCTACTACTACTACTACTTCTACTAATACTACTTCTACCACTACAACTTGAGTTTTGAACCTTGAAGAGTAATTCCTTTCAGCAGCTTCAAAATTATCGAGGGATGAAAACATTCTGTATATCAGTGCGAGGTGCCGTGGTGAAATTTCACTTATATACTATAGGAAGTGTGCATCATGCCAGTAAAAATTGCCTCTTGGTTTACCGCGTAAGAGACCCAACAGGAGGCTGCATCGCACGGATGTATGGCAGTGTGGCCTCTCTAAATACAGCTGGGTTTGTTCCTATTACAACAGGTCCTGGTAGGTGATTCAACATTTTGAAAGTACGTGAGAAGAAAGAGAACTTGTATGCATCAGTGGTTGCTTTCGGGATAACATATTTAAGGCTATGATCATGTCGTCCAATATATGTGGCAGGACCAATGGTAGGAGGAAAAGGTACAGCAACTAGATGATGATGATGAATTTTATGGACGAGGGTACAATGAGCAAGAAGACGGCGTGTATAGAGGCTATCCCATCCGAGTGCAGACACAAGGGCTGAGGAAAATGTTGAGGTCCTTTAGTCACCGTGTACAAAGCGAGCAGCTGATCTCTGCACTTTTTCAATTAAGCTTACAATAAAAACAAATTGTAGCTGTACGCGGGTTCGATGCATATTACAATTGTGGACAGACCAATGCAGTGTAGGCTCTGGGTTTCACCTTGTTGGTACATGGTGACAGGGCCCTTCGGATAAGTGCTAAAGTACGACTTGCTTCGTGTGTGATGTTTTGGCAATGTTTATTCCAACGTAAATCAGCAGTTGTCGTCACACCTAGGTATTTGTCTTCACTTGTAATCATAGAAGCCAGGCACACGTTTTCGAGTTATTGATAGAACGGCACACTTCTTCACATTACAATTCATCAACCAGGTTAAAGACCAATTGGATAATTGCTGGAGATCCTGTTGAAGAATGTGATGGTCCGTAATTTGTAAATCTCTGTAAAAATAACACAGTCATCAGCAAATAGCCTCATACTTGACCCTATCTGATCTTGGATGTCTTTTATGAATAATAGAAAGAGAGTCGGGCCGATCATTCCATTGTGACTTGGTTCCATCAACTACCACAGCTTGTCGTCTGTTGGTAAGTAATGACATGATCCACTCGAGAGTATCACCTGTGATGCCATAATGCAGGAGCTTTGAGTGTAACCGTTGATGAGGTCTCTGTCAAAGGCATGCTGGAAATCAAAAAAGGCAGCATCAACTTTTCCTCGCTTCTGGATGACGGAGGTCCAGCCATCAATTGCTGACATTAGTTGGGTGACCGTCGAGATTCCTTGTCGGAATCCATGCTGTGCATCTGTCAATTTATTATTAGATGCAAGGTGCTTTTAGAAATGACTAGGGACATGCTCCATGACTAATACATTATATATATTTGAGTGAAATAGGGCGATACTGTGAAGGTTCACTCTTGTCACCTGACTTGTGTACTGGGGCAACAAGCGCTTGTCTCCAGTGTGACGGGGGTAACACCAGAGTTGTTGCTCTGCTGGTACAAGAAAGAGAGGAGATATTTCCTGGGATACAAGTTTCAGGGGTCTTGATGGGATTTCATCTGGACCACATGCTTTGGAGCGATTCAGCTGTCTTAACTGCTTTTCCACACCAGTCCTATGGAAAGAGGTAGGTGCCCCATTGGTGGGTATTCAGAGTTATCTTTAGATGGCAATGTTTGACTACTTTCTAGAGTGAACGTTGACTTAAAGTGGTCATTAAGGGCCTCTGCCTTTTATTTGGCTGTAGCACACATCTTGGTAGTTGTGCGTAGAGACGGTATTCCAAGGAATTCAGAGCGGCAGCTTTTGATGTATGACCAAAAGGTTTTGGGGTTTTCAACAAGACTGGTTCCAATGATGTTGTTCACGGAGTCAGAATGAGCCCTGTGAACAAGCTTAGCCACATGATTTCTGAATCTTCGGTGGGTTTCCCAAGCAGCAGTATTATCCTGTCATCGTGCCCTT
Organism: Lytechinus pictus; assembly: GCF_037042905.1. Taxonomy (NCBI): domain Eukaryota; kingdom Metazoa; phylum Echinodermata; class Echinoidea; order Temnopleuroida; family Toxopneustidae; genus Lytechinus; species Lytechinus pictus. The sequence goes on from NC_087257.1 coordinate 15,604,836, forward strand.
TTAAAAAGCCTGTCTCTTTTCCCCATTTCCCGTTAAATTTCAGTGGTAATCCATGGTAGATGTCGCGTTCCTTTGCTCATCTTTGAGGGAATAATCTCTGACAAACATTTATTTAGGAAGTCATAGATCATCCACTTTGTTTCCACATCTCTCTTTTCAGGATCAGAAGATAAGAAGCTTGTTGAAAAGTCAACAGTTGCTTGTTTGAGCTGTTATATGTAAGCTTTGTTATGTAGAAGAGATGAATCCTTCTTGGAGATTTCGGTTGATACTTTAGGGTGGACGAAATGTTGAATGCTAATACTTATTATACTACTACTGCTACTACTACTACTCCTTCTACCACTACAACTGCTGCTGCTGCTGCTACTACTACTACTCCTCCTATTACCATACTTCTAATACTACTACTACTACTACTACTACTACTACTACAACTACAACTACTACCACTGTCATGTCTGTAGGGGTATATATCTGGAAGTGCGGGTAAGGACATGAAGGAGTTGGTAAGACTCAAATCGAAAGGAAATCCAAACCTATAAGTAATACGCATATACGCATCTTATAATGATTTCTCATTTGTAATTTTTCCTATTCACAGATCACCGAGCTATGGCAGTATCCCCCACGACCGCGGCGGAAATCATGAAAAAGCTGTTAACATGCGACCTTTGCAAAGACATCCTTGAAGAACCGAGGTATCTCAGATGTCACCACACGTTTTGTACGGAGTGCCTCTTTACCCAAACAGACAATTCAGAAAAAAGCTGTAATCTCGTATGTCCTACCTGCCTGGAGATTACCCGGCTCTCTATAGGAGATGTACGAGCTGTTCTAAAATCGAACAAGATTGCCCGCGAGATTGTGAAGATCATAAGCTCTAAATCTCAAAGCACGCTTCGTGACATCTATTTCTCTTCTAGTGTTCAAAGAAAAGAATATGGGGGCTACCAAGGTGCTGATGTGGCAGACACCATCATTAAATCACCCGCCCTTGATTCGCCGACCATGTCTATCAAGGAAATCTGCAGCTTTGAGAATAGCTTGGAGGAAAACAATGATGTATTCCAACGTCGCCAAAGCCAAACCGGGCAGGAGCAAAGCCAAGTCCGGAATAATCAAGGCATTTCTGGGAAAACCCCGGATGACCACGAAGGCACACCCTTGACTCATGGGTCAACACAGACGGCAACCACCGGAGAAAATAAATCCCGTATCTCCTGTAAATGCTGTATTCTGATATAAAAATACTTTGTTTTCGTTTAGTGAACGCAAGAATTTAACAAAAAATTTGACATTTTGTAATTAATTTCTTTACATTAATTATTAACATTATTAAACAAAGAATTAACCTGAAAATGAACATTGTAAGTATGTAATCATAATATGATGCCTATCACCTAAACAATACTAATGAAAGCATAACGTCGAGCCTAAATATTTTCTCTGTTGAGTGACTCAAGTCATGAGATAGTTTAAGCGTCATTAATCTTCATTAACGTACATTTGTCGGCAATATGAGCGCGTAGCGCAAGCAATGTATTGTTTTGATATAGTTACCTGATTTTGTATTTGTAAATTCCCCCTCCCTAAATTCTTCACATTTTCCTTCATTTCATTGTTATTTATTTTTTTAATTTCCTCCTTTCCTTCTTCCTTCTTTCCCCTATCTTTCGCACCGCCAACAAAGAAGAGAGGGTAGGGGAGCTTCGATCACAGTTTTGTGAAATTTATTAATTGACAACCGGGTAAATGTGATTTCATGTGTAAGTGGAGGGCGTTGTATTCATGCATGATTATGTACTGGCTAAAATATCAAAATCCATTCCAATAGCCTCGAATCTTAAATTGCATTAATGCTTATGGGGGTGCATAATAATAATTGTTATTATAATACTCAGTTTTTATATGTAAAAAATACAATTTAAAAGTCTCCTAGCACTCTGTAACCCACCTATAGCAATATACAAATTTAAGTTTAAATTTAGAGAATTTGGAAGTTGGAACTACCTACATGTACATGTATAATCATGTAAAATGTATCATGAATACGAATGAGAAAATTTAAGTTTCTTGAAAAGGTAAGACTTTAATATAGACTTGAATTGATCAAGAGAGAACATACTTTAATATTATCGGGAATTTTGGTCCGTAGTGAGGGACTGCATATTGAAATGCTCTTTGCCCGTATGACACTGAGTATACATTAAGGGCTACGACATATATTGCGGTAACTTGAACGTAGCTGCCTAGTAGGGTGTCTGTGAAGTTGTTTTAAGGAAATAAGGCTTTACTTGGGTCAACACATTATACAGTATGAATTAAATGCCAGCTCAAACTTATTGAAAAAATTGAGTGATTGTACGCATTCTTTAATAATTTTTCCGTTATATATATGTTTCACCTGTGATATTAATGTAATGCAGAGGGGTGTGGATTATACACCCTTTTCCGCCATGATCGGCTCCTCTCCAAAAATGTACTATCAATATCTCATTTCAATGAGAGGGGTGTGACCTTCACGTGCAAGCAAGCTAATAAAGAAGTTGATTTGAATTGCCACACACAGTTGCTCAAGAAATGATGTTTTGATGGAGCTTGACATTTCAATAGGTCATAGTCCTGACGTAGTTGTATATCCATTTGAGTGGATGTACAACCACTCGACTTGATAACGTGATAACCTTTGACGGAAAGTTAGGCTTTCATTGAATGGGCCAGATCAAAATAACCATATCTGAAAATGTCAGTCAGAATGAAATTGATACCAAAAAGAACGATGCAGCGGCAGCCATTTGTAAAGAGTGAAATTTTTAACAATATAGGCCTTCAAGTGTATATGCCGAAACAGAGAAATGCCCTTCTTGACACAAAGTTCACAAGGAATTACTCAAGAAAACCGTTAATATAATTTTATCCCAGAAGTCCCCGTTATTGAGTGGTACAATGGATCCCTTCGGCAACAAGTACTGTTTTAACTATCTGGTGGTAGAGAACCCATAGTTTGGCTGTTCTGGAAGAGTTCTGTAAATCGTTTTTCCATGTTCAAGACAAATGGCTTTGCTTTCAACCATGATATGTTTCACTAGAGCAGAATTGGTAAGGAAATTGGATCTTTATGCTTTGGGGTATGCTGCACCTTTGAGAACAAATTATGCACTTCTCCTATGGCTTCTGCTTAACCGCTGCCTTCTATGGTGTATCCAATGCAACCAATGTAGCTCTTGAGGACATGGAATCCACCCAGCCATACACCAACTTCCAGGTTCTGCTCTTAAACGATTTGGAGAAACCTTGATGGCTGGTATGTTGTGGCTTTCTTAGGATTAACATTGATGATTAGCAGGAACTCGACGGGTGATTTGAGTACTAGTTTATGTACTGCTGGTGCATAAATTCCATGAAAGTTGGTTTAGAGTTATCTCTTCTATGTGCACCTGCTATATCAGTCAATAACAAGGGACATCTGCAGAAACTTGTCTTACCGGTACTTTCTCAAGTAATTTATGTGCCTTTCTCTAAATCAACCTTCTTGAATGCACCATTCTTCAGTCAAGTTCATAAGTTTTATCTACTGTCCACCCCTTCCCAATGAACCAGTTAAACAATATAAATTTGTCAAGGCCTTTCTAATAGAAGGTGCTGTATACTAACCAGGCGCGGATCCAGGAGGGGGCCGAGCCGGCCCCGGCCCCCCCTATTTTTTTAAAACCTGCAGAAAAAAGTGTACTCTTTAACTTGATAGAAACTATGAAAAACAGAAAGAAAAAGAGGTATCATACCCATGATGTGTAATTTGCAGCCTCGTAACGGCCGGGCCGACCCAACCCCGAAAGGAAACAAGAAAAATGTGAGGGGATCAATTGGAAAATAGGCTTTATATTAAAAAAAATCGCTAGCGCTTCGCGCTCGCATTGCTTGTGTAATAAATCCCATTCAAGAGGATTAATGGCACTTATATATCCAGTTCTGAAATCAATTTGCACACAATATTTTAGCTCGCACATCAAGCTTTCATTATTTTGTTTGATTTAAACAAATTGTTTATCAAAATTTTCGGCTCGCGCTGCGCGCTCGCATTGTTTGATTTGGGAGTTACCCATCCTCTTTGAAAATTCTTACCAAAATTTGTCAAAATGCTCCTTTATCATGTCAGTATATGAACAAATTAAGCTCGTGCTTCGCGCTCGCATGTAATTGTTTGTGAACACACAACTTGTTCTTTATTTAAATAAAAACGCGCTTAGATTGTCCAGTTTTCAGGTCGAAATATCAAAAAATTTTGAGCTCGCGCTTCGCACTCTCATTATTTAATGGGTGATACTTCTACCCTCTTCATTAATCACTAAAAACAGTCCTAATTGAGTCCCTTTTCACGTTACTATAATAAAATTTCGGCTCAGGCTTCGCGCTCTCATTGTTTAGTTGGATACTTATCTTTTTTCATGATTATAAAATCTCCTCAGAATCTTCAGGTCTAAGGAAATAAAATATCAAATAATTTGAGCTTGCACTTCGCGCTCGCATTATATATTAAGACCACATGTGATACCTTATTTTGTTTATAACAATAAAAACTCACATATTCTTAAAACTTCAGTCTTTAGTTAGGACTACCCCCTGAAAAATCAACAAAAAAATAAGATTATAGCGGCAAATCGAGCAAAATGTTGATGAAAATATTTTTCGGCCCCCCTATTGGCGAAAGCTGGATCCGCCCCTGCTAACACAAATTCAGTAGTTACCATCACTACAATCAGTGTTAGATTTCGAATCATATTCATACACTTGTAGTGTCAAACTACCATTTTTTAAGATACTCTAGATCCGGGCTCTAAATGCGGATTAATTAAATTGAATATTCGAGTAAATTGTCATTGGAATCGCACCGTAACGAGTTATAATTTCTGCTCAAATATAATAATGGAAATTATTGCATTAGGACCAGCATTAATGAAATTGTAGAGTCCTTGATTCGCAACTGTTATATTTGATCAGTTCCACAGATCAGTTATACAGATCAGTTATATTTGATCAGTTCCATGTTTTTTATTTGAAAGTGGAACTATTTTGTTAGAGGATTGCACGAATACCAGTGTTAGTCATTTTAGTGATAGAGCGAGCGGGCAACACCCACTTTATACGTCCATTGACACACTTGAAATAGCAGCCGACAAGACCGTTTGCCAGTGGGCGCTATACGTGTTGGCGTTGGCATAGCCATGTCTAGGCTGGGTTCACATAGAAGTATACTATTCGGGTATACGGTGCACGTTTTCGAGGGCACGCAAATAGCTTGAATCGAACAAGGAAATAGGATCTACTAATACCGGGTCACATGAGAGGGCACTATACGAAAATTCCGTATAGCTGCGTATAGTATAGTATAGTGGGAATCGTACTTGTTCGATTTTCGTGCAGCGTATACAGACGTGGCATGTGGTGTTCTGAATTTCCCTATAATATTTACTGTGTGCGTTGGTTAAATGAGGTAAGTTCAAATGAAATGATTTCTTGGTACTCATTTTAATGGAATTTCTTAGCACATGCCGTCATATTTAAGTTATCCAGCACTTCAGAGTTTATCTCATGCACATGCTGTATGGTTTATGTGGGCTCTGCATTTTTCGTTATGTCTTTTTGACCTTGAAATGACTGAAGATACAATGTCAAAAGGTCCGCAGCGAAGGCTACTTGAGCTATGTTGTTGTGTATCGCTGAGTCATGTTTGATTAATTACTTAATTATTTTTATAATAAGTCGATAATAATGGGGAAATAGATTTCATTCAAGAAAATATTGTTTATAAAATGATTTATTTATTGTTTCACTTTTGCTATGATTTCACAGAGCTGGGATGGGGAGTAGAATCAAGCTCCCCCCTAAAAATGACGTCATCAAAGCAAAATAGGAATGATTGATAAAATCAATTGGGCTGATACAGGTTTGAAATCTTAAAATATAAATTTGGAAACATAACTACAGTATTTCCAATAACATTCCTCAACCCCCCCCCCATTCTTCTTTTCTTCATATGTACCTCCTCAGCCTCGGCCAGCAGGAGAAAAGCCAAATCTTCTTCGTCTGAAGTATCCATTTTGAATATTAAAGTAGGACACGCGTGCTACCTTTATGTGACCCGCCATGCCCGTATAGCGTATAGCGAATAGCGAATAGAGAATACCGTATACCATATACTTCTATGTGAACCCAGCCTTAGACGGCTTAGATATGGTACGTAACAATGAATTATCACTCGCATTATAGCATTATTGTAGCGAAAATTAGGCAATCGATTAAAATATATAGTAAATTAAATTTTGTGCAATTTTCCTCATGATTATGTACAACGTTGGTACAGATTGGATTTTGGGCGTGGCGTTAAAATTTGCCGCGGCATTGGTCATGTGACTTTTATTCTTGATGAAAAGTTAATCATAGATGAATGTTTACCTTGTGCGAGAAAAGCATGATTTATTTGATTATGTTTAATTTATTCTTATCATGTTGAGGTTTTCAGGAAAGATCAACTGATATTTTGATGCTTCTAGACATTTGAAGTGGGTTACTATTGTTTCGATATTCAACCGAACACATTTGAGAGTTGATAATCTTTAATCGTAGCTTAAATAATTTTGGGGCTATGTTTATTGAGTTTGTTCTTTTCAAAATCGTATATTAGAGGATTTATGTATTTATGTATTTTTGTCCAAATAGGGCATGCTGACGTGGCTTTGTAAACGACGCCATGTTTAGGGCGTGGCTCATATAATGGAGATGTCTAAGCTTATATACACCACCTAGGGTGAGTTGATATTAATAGAGCTACATGTTGGTTAATTATATCACATGTTTACCTTTGTTCCCTTTTTGATGTGAATTTATATATTGGTGTTGTCTATCTACAGGATTTACTTTAACAGTTTTACGTGCCGTGTAGGTGTTAATCCAGACGGTTATGGATTTATTATATACAGTTTCCATTTTTGATTCTGCGATATATACGATATATTGATAATGTTATTATTAAAACATTATTCCTGAAAATATACGACAATATGAAGCACATTTATATATCATCTTTTTAATACTACGTGTATTCTAAATTTGATGCTTTACGGATATTAGTAGTTATTTACCATTCAATCAAGTGCATAGACAATTAACCTAACTTCACAATTATAATTAACGAAATATCAGGTGATAAATGATGTGACTGTTGCATTGTATTATTTATATTTGTGCTCTGTAATACTGAGTATTGCCTATGATACTACTGTATGTTTATTCAATGCAGGGATCTGTTGTATACTAATAAAGAAATACATTCCACGCTAGTCACCGTCTCCCGACTCCGATTTGTTGGCTCAAAAGGGGTGTCTGATCTGCGACATCCAAACACTTTTGTCAATCAGCTACTAGTATATCAAATTAAAAAAAATGGAATGGGTTGGGTCGAATGAATATCTTTTGCCTTCCTGTTGTAATTAGGCTCGTGGAATCTTCTCTTTATTTTTTGTTATATGAGGGCCTATATGCTGATCATATACGAAAAGTGGTTAGATCCCAACCCGTTGCCAAGTTTAACCTAAATAAGGAGATTTTTATTACCAATGATTTACGCCTCATATAAGGACAATCGTTTTTGTTTTATTATCAGTCATCAAATAATGTTTTTTACTAGCCACAAGTTAGAAAATTTATTTTGGTGACATAGAAGTGTTTATTTACATAAACACTGATCAGGTGATGAGCTCTACCATTAGAACAGTATCAATATTTGCGCAACAAACTAAATTAAACACTGATTTTTAACAAACCCTATCATATTGTGTACGTGCAAATCAATGTCTGAAAATGCGCGAAAATAACATATAAAACCAACGAGGCATCTTGAAATATTTTTTTGATAGATAAAAGTGAGAGGCACGTTAGGTATTGATTCATTTATTCTAATATACATATATATATACATAATTTTTTTTTTTTTTGGGGGGGGGGGTGCATGTAAGCCAAACTATTAAGCAAAATTAACCGTTTTGTGTTGAAATTCCTAGGGGCTACATATGAAAAAAAATCCACTGACAATCATGATTTCTAAAGAAAAGAAGAAGAAGGACGAGAAGAAAAAAAAATAGTAGTTTGTGGTAGTAGTAGTAGTATTAGCAGTAGCAGCGGTTGTAGTAGCAGCATGTCCATTGCATCTGTCAAATGACAAATTTTAACATAATAAGTATCTAACAACTGCTTGTTCTTTTATTTTCTTCTCCTTTTTTGCACTTTGGTTTGCACGCGTCTAAAACAGATAGCTTTAATGTACATTACATTCTTGGGATTAGACAATTGTATTTAAGGGGAATCACAGGACTGATAGTGATCAGTGATATCATATCGTCTGTTCATAAAATTAAATACAGATATCGTAAACGTAATCGTTTATTGTAGATTGAAGAGAAAAATGATTTTATTTCGAACACGAATTACTTGGAATCACCTGTTGATTTGATAAAGATTATTTTAAAGATAAAGATCTTGGGTCAGCGTTAATGAATGTAATGCTTCTAAACTTCAACACAGTGTAAAAGGTACCGTACTCCCATTTGCTTTCTTTTCTAGCCTGAAGATGAAGAATGTAGGCTTGCCACTTATTTATATAAATGTACATGCACTTCAGTCGACTGCATATCCCAATGTGTTTTATGCTTTTTGACATCAAGAATCAAAGGAAAAATAGATAAATATGTACCCAAAAAAGCCGCAGTACTACAATTAGTGTTTCTCGCCTTGAGCCTACGTCGTAAAATATGACACCTTCTTCATACCAATTTCATGGAGACAAGTGTAAAAGTGTAATAAAAGCAACGTTTTCAAAATTGTTTAAATATCGATGTAACTACTACTACTACTACTACTACCACTACCAGTACTGCTACTGCTTCTACTACTACTACTACTACTACTACTACTACTACTACTACTACTACTACTGCTGCTGCTGCTGCTTCGTCTACTACTACTGTTACGATACTGCAACAAATAACAATGAAAATTTAGTTTTAAATTTGATTTCCTTTTTTTATTACCGGAAATATAACAATAATAAACTAGCAAAACATAAATAAATATTGATTTTACATCTTTTGAAGTGTCAGATGTGCAATCCAAAGTTATGATAGTATATCCAAATAAAATCCAAGTTGGTTGGCGAAGATTCCTGAATGATGGCGATGATGAAATTGATGTTGAAGCACGATGAATAACAAGAGTCACGGTAACGAGTTGAAATGTCCGTGAAGACGATGTTGATGATGATTAACAGTCAATTTCAGCAATCCTTGGGATGAAAAGCGTTCATTAAAACAGGTTGATGATCTCGATGAGAACTGAGAATTCCTCTCTCAAAGTAACCGCAAACAGTTCATTGATGGCGTGCAAATAATTCCACAGAAGATAAACGTTGTATTCCAGTTGGAAATAAACTATAATCTGACATAAAAGTCTGGCGTGAAACTCTGAGTTCTGATCTGAGGTGATGTGATAATCTCCTTGAAGAAACTACCAGCTTATATATAAATTATTCTCTATTCTGGAAGCTTCTAGTACTGTCTACAAAAAGAACATTCTGCCAATTTCTAGACAGTCTAAATTTAGAAGCCTCTTGAATGACCTCAGTGAAATTAACAATGTGAACAACATAGCTAATCCTATTGTTCATTTCCACTACCACTAGGAATCTCTTTTGTGTTGCATTCTCTATTCAGAAGTAACAAAATTCCTCAGCCTTTAAATAGGTATAGGCATGCCTAACAAAGCTTTACTAAGACATTCTGGAATATTCTTAATCATTATTAGGTGAGCGGCCAGAAGCCAAAAAGTGGCTTATTTCTTGACTTTAATCCCCCCGGCTGGATCAAAGCAAAATCATACATCAAATTAAAGGAAATTTTCTGAATTTATCGGAATTGGGCATTAAAAGTGACGTAATGTGTAGCATCACCATGGAAACCGGCCTTGATTAAACCACGCCCATTTTAAATACTTATTGAATGTTTATCGTGAATATTGATTTTTTTACTCATTAATTTAAATTATCAGGTATTTTTTCTTATTTTTAAAGGATAGTTCCACTATATATTGTAAGAATGATTACTGAATAACAACTTAGCATGTATTTTATGAACATTTTCTCAGAAATTGTTGCCTAGCAACATAACTTTCCAACCAGTTAGCTCCTTAAGTAAACCACTTATTTTTCCATTTCAAACCTAACTTTTAACTTTTTAACTAGGTTAGATTAAACCTAATAAGTTGCACCAATGAAATTCTATGGAGTATTATTGAAAAATAATAAAAAGAACTAAAAAAACCCATTTTAACTATTGCGAACCTCAAATAAATTTGCTAAGCTCTACTTAACACACCCCCTTCTATCGTACAAATCGCCATATTATTGTTCATTTTGACTACATTGATACACGTACGTACAAGTCACATACTTTATACTATTTTGTGGTGAAAAAGAGGATTCAGTCAATAATACCTGGTCAATTAACATGCAGTATCTTGTCTTCAATAGAACATCAACAAAATTACCATTTCACATTACCCATGGATACCAATTCATTGCCTAGCAACGACTATTTTCCATAGCAACGACTATGATAACGACTCTCCTCCCTGGACAAATCTGTGTAAAAATAGTTCATTATGAGCAATAATACTGACACAATTATCATTTAGATGCCTACAACCTCGTTTTCAATAATCATTCAACAAACTGACTATTTTTAGCTTCCATGGAGACAAATGTGTTGCCTAGTAACAATATTCCCTAGCAACGGCTATGTTACCACTCTTCATCTCGGTCAAATGTGCTGAGGAAGTTGTGCCTTAGAGTAAAAATATTGAGAAAATTAACATATGATAGTTTGTTAAACAGTATTCAGAGATTTATCATCATCTACTGACACAATTCCATTGCCTAGCAACACTTTTTACCTTAGCAACGATGTATTTTCCCCTTAAACAATCTTGAGGAAAATAATCCACTTTTAAGTGTACAATACCATTTGTAAAGGGATGGTCCAGGCTGTAAATATTTCTATCTAAATAAATAGAGTAAAATTCACAAAGCAAAATGCTGAAAATATGATTGAAATCGGATAACAAATAAAGTTATTGAATTTTAAAGTTTATCAATATATTGTGAAAACAGTTATATGCACATCGTCATGAATATTCATTAGGTGGGCTGATGATGTCACATCCCCACTTTCCTTTTTTTTTAGTTTATTACATGAAATCATAAATGTTTCCTTATTTCATACATGCGTACATGATGTGTCTGCAATATGATGAAATAAGTTGCGGCAATAAATAACTAATGTACTTAATCAGTTGTCAATCCAATTGTTTCTTGGTAGAAATATTTTAAATAAACCTAATTTCATATAATAAAATACAAAAGAACAAGTGGGGATATGACATCATCAGCCCACCTAATGAATATTCATAAAGACATACCTAGAACTGTTTTACCGGAAATACGCAAATCTTTAAAATTCAATAACTTTGTTAATTGTTATCCGATTTCAATCAAATTTTCAGCATTTTGCTTTTTTAATTTTACTCTATTTAGATAAAAATATCTCCAGCCTGGACCATCCCATTAAATAATATGCCTACATGCATACTGGCAATGGCAAATTAAAGGACACCACTTAATTTCTCTCATTTCTAAAAGAAAATTATTTATCCTTGTTTGTATATTGCTTGTCTACAAATTCTTAACAGTACGATGAGCATGGTATTTAAACTTAATCATATAAAAAGAGCAGCTACAAAGAGAAATGTAAATGTTGAAGATATAAAGAGATTAATATGGTTTGGAGGATTAATAGCTGGGTACATAACATATTTTTTCGCTCTTGGCTGCATATTCCTCAAGTGAATATGGAATGGTTAACAAATGGATGTGACTTGTCAAATAATACCTAGTCACCCATGCATGTCCAACTTCCAAGTTTGTGTCTGTGTGGCGGCTGTAGCCCAAAGATGCCAAAGCTGTGAGTTCGACAAGTTTCTGTTGAATACTATTAATAAGTGTCAGAAGTTTAATCACAGGGAACTTATGATGTCACTTTCAATCTGATAACTGTCAATAAATCAGAGGGATGAAAGTATGGAAACTTGGGATCTTAGGCCTTAATATGGTGGTTGTTTACCTGATTGCTATGAAAGCATGACTGTTTGTAAGCAAACAACCAGAGGACCGACAGCTCCATGTCCTCCCCGAGACCTGGTAATGAGGATGCGCCTTTCTAAAGAGCACTAATGTACCAAGTGGGAATCAAATTCAGGTCACCGGAATCCGAAACCCCCGCTCTACCGACTGAGCTATCATTCCTGATTAGGCCAAGAAAATGACAAGAAAACCATTAAGGATAGAAAGGTTTACTAAATTGGGAGATGTTTTCTATGTCTAAGTGTCATTATGTAATATGTCATGATGTTTGCACACATCTGCTGAATAGAGACAACCAGGGAAGGGCATACAATAAAAGTCCCTGAATATAGAGAGGAGGCATATCAGCTTAAGTGGTCTTTGATGTTGTCCTTCAGGTATTTTCTGCCACATCGATATTGTCAGTGACTCCGGCTGTTAAAAACTGATGCCTTAAATACTCAGTTTAAGAAAATATGTCTGAAAGAAAAGATGATTCCCCTCACCATGCATACATATGTAAAGGACATTGACAAAGCTTCGGAAAAACAGGTACACATGCCACTATTGTAGGTCTTACACTAACGCTACTGTTTGTTCCATGGAAATTAAGATCAATATAAATCTTTAAAGACATCCATGGTATAAGAAATATGTCAAAGAATATATCTAAAACTGATGTAATTGGGATGATACCCCTACAGTATTGGCAAAACATACTAATCTGTATTTGTAATGATGAATCTAAATTACAGCCATAATTGTGTATCACTGCTTTTATGGAGTGGGAAAACATTGAACTGTGCAATAATCTCTAAATAATTACTCCTTTGTGTGCCAAAGTGATTATTTGGCAAGTCTAACTCCTTACTGTGCTATAAATCATCTCTGAGCCAATCCAGAAAGACCCCAACTTAGTGTATTCCACCTTAAAAACAGAGAGCAGATAAAAAACTGAGGATCAGATGGTAACAAGTCAACCTATCATGGCCTCATTCTAGACCGTTCATTTTCATGAAAAGAACATGCTTCCAAAACAAATGCAAAATTTGGAGCAAGGAATATCATTCTGAAGAAGCTGGGAAACAGATGGGGAATTGAGAGATGCCAAATCTATCTGTACCACAGCTCTTGCTCTATGCTTCTCCACTGCTGAGTACGCAGCCCTTGGTGACAAGTCTTAATTGGAGCTTGCAGAGCCATCACTGGCTGTTTGCGACTAACAGAAGTGAGTAATCTTTACATTCTCTGTATTATTGCCCTATCGTACATCAGAAGAGAAGTCATCAGCACAGAAGAAAGAAAAAAACAATCAAGAGGATAGTATTCCACTCGTCAACCATGAACTTGCCAAGAGACTCAAATCTAGACACAGTTTTCTCCACTTAACAGAATCCCTTGGCATGCATGATGACTCTGCACGCATGAAAGCGTCACCCTCTGGTCTAACAATCTCCAGTCTGTGATGCACAATCTCACCTATGGACTTAGTACATCACTCTCCAGGTCCAAGTGAAGAATGGCCTACCTGATCTTGTTTAAATCGCCTATGGGGCTACAATAGGGATGGAGAAACTACCTGCAACTGTAAGGATGATCATAGGATACATTTTTGTGTCTGCTCCCTCCTACCAGAGCTATGAACTGCCACTGCCTTTGCCACTGCACTAGAATCTTTTCACAGGAAAGCTACATGTAGATCTTGTACCATTAACAGGACATGACATCCTTAATGAACTAAGAAGAAGTGTGTCATTAATTATCTGACTGGTAGAAGACACCTATTTATGGTAATCTGACATTTGGAAGGGGAGGGGGCAGGGACTTGATTGGTTCCTGATGGGGTTGTCGGTTAGGTTTAAACTTTGCTGAAAACGGTGCCTATATTCTGATTGTTAGTGTTTTAAGGTGAAATTACAATAGACCAGTTCGTAGTTACTTATGGACATTTTTGGTCAAATGACCTTTCATTTATTTCATTATGATAGGCAGATTTCAAAGCAAGATATTACGTAAGCTTGCCTTACATAGCAGGATGAAGAAATTGAATAGACCAGGTGACTAGAATAGCACACCAATGATGAACACTTTATGAAGGTATTTGTTGCATTCCTACTTTGAATGCATTTGAATGCAGACCAAAAGGTGATGCACTGTCTGATCCTCTCCTCAGTCGTAGATAGTGTCTGCATCCCTGCTCATCAGTGTAGCCCCGAACTGCATATTAAGGACTTTGCACCTTCCTGTTCCAGACCATAGGCGATTGAGACATAGCCAGGATGGCCATTCGTCACTCGTACATGGGGGCCACATTTGCTAGGTCACATGGAAAGCTTTTGCGTCACAGACTAGAGGTGGTTTGACCATCATCGGGGGATCCTTTGGTTGTGTGCATAGCCATTAAGGGATTCAGTCAAGTGAAGGAAACTGTCTTGATTCGAGTCTCTTTTTGGCAGGTTCAGAGTTAAAGAGTGGAAGAAGAAGGAATTTTTTTGCTTGTTTTTCCACCTGTGCTGATACCTCTATTACCCTTTTTACACAGGATTTTCTTAGCCCCGGACTATCGCTAACCCCGTACTATTTTTTTTCCTTTTTACACATGCCAAATTGTTATTGCTAACCCCGGATAAGGAATGCTTGCTTTTCACACACGAAACTCGCTAACCCCGGACTAGTGGTAGCTCATTCACTCGTACCCTTTTTACACACGCTAAAATTTCCTTAACCCCGTACTTTAGGTGGGGCTAAATTGCCATTGCTAAATTGCCATTTAGCCCCACCTATAGTACGGGGCTAAGCTTAGCCCACTTTCTTTTTACACTAGCGATCTTAACCCCGTACTATCGCTCTTAGCACCGCAATTGCTGGGATAACCTAGACCAAAAGCTTCGGTCTCTGTTATGTTGGTTGTTCAGCTGAACTCCGTTGGCTTCACTCACCAAATACAGAGACCGAAGTTCTAGCGCGATCTGTACAGGGGACTCAATGGCCATATGTTTATGTACTTAAGATCGGATAAAACGGGGAAGTGAATTTGCGCGACAGCCGAGGTAAGTCACTGTTTTTGTTCCTTTTAACTTGATTTTTCTCCGTTTTTTGGCAATTAATGCCAAGAGGGAATATTAATTTGCATTTTGGTCGCGTTAATTTTCAAATTTTTTATTCATTAAAGACAAAAATTGAAGAGCCCCGACGGGGGGATTTTGCATTGCAAGTCCCCTAATGGTGGCTGCACGCTAGCGAGCCGTCTGTGTACGAGGAGAAAAAAAAAAAAAGTTAAAAAACTCCTCGAAACAGACGGCTGCCAGCTGTCTAGGATAACCCTGCTTTTTTGCAGGGCCAAATAATCCCGTACTAAAGGTGGGGTTAGCCCACTTTTCAAAAATGCTGTGTAAAAAGAAAGTGGGCTAAGCTTAACCCCGTACTATAGGTGGGGCTAAATGGCAATTTAGCCCCACCTATAGTACGGGGTTAAGGAAATTTCAGCGTGTGTAAAAAGGGTATTTGTGTGGGGGACTGTGTCACACAATAGGTAAAGATCATTTACTCTTTTTGGTAGCAGACAGTCGGAAATTGCTCTGCAAATAGCATTCAGGACTGGGTTAAACTTGTAGAATACAGCAGAGCTGTTGAACGGATGATATGGCATCAGCTCCCCATATCGTGCTAGCAAGCCTCTTTTTGATGTTGTTCCTTTCTCCAGCTTTTGCCTTTGTCTTGGCAACATATTCTTTGTATGCAAGAGTGACGTCAAGGTAGGCAAGCTTGCTGGTGTGATTCGTTCGCTTTCAAGTTTCAACACCATCTGACCATCAGTTTACGGTCTGCATCTCTATCGTTAAGGTGGGAGAAGCTAAGTTGGGTGTTCTCTTGATAGTAAAGAGCCAGATACGCCAGAGAATCACTGAATGTTTTTTCCACCTCTTCGAATGACTGCTTCTGTGAGGCAATGTACAGTTCTTAAGCATTGGTAGCTCTTGGTGTTTGGGTGAATTAGTTGGTAGTTTGTGTATTCGGGCAAGGACACTTCTTTGTGGGGGACCATTTTTCTGCCTCCACCATTTGCTGCTGGAACCACTGAGATTCACAAACAACCGGTTTGAGGGAATGTTCTGAATTAGCCTTGTCAACTTGACGTCCTTTGTCATCACAATGACTTTCCTCGTAAGTAGGCCTACCCTATGATTAACTGTTGTATAAGCTGCAGAGAAGTCAACAATGGCTGCTCTAGTTTTCAGACCTTCCTCAAACCATCTGATGTACTGAGTCCTGGCCTGAATCTTGCATACTTGAATGAGGAACTCAGTCACAAAGGGAGCAATGCGTTTAATCAGGAGCCTTTCAAAGGGCTTGTATGTGTGACAGAGTAGACAGATTGTTCTGTAACTCCTTGGGCTGATTGGGTCTTTACCTGGCTCTAGTTAGGCAACTACCCTCAATTTCCTTTTGCCGTTTTATTTTTTCATGCAAACAGTGGTTTAACATGTCAGCAGCCATTGGGCTGCAACAGGTTCAAGAAGTGTGATCTGCTCACAGAGGACATCTAATCCAGGTGCCCTGTTGCTCTTCATTATTTTCTTTGATAGCATAGCACAAGCAGACAAGACGTTCATGCTGAATGGTCTTGTGGTTTCAAATGTCTCTTAGTTGGGAGGCTGTCTCTGCACTTTTAGGGAGGTTGGCCCTTCGCGGGCAATAAATAGGGATACCTTGTACACAAGAAGATAGTTGGCCATTTTGTCAGTGGTCACTAGGGTTATAGTTTGAGACTCGCTTAGTCGTTTTCAAGGATCCGAATTATTTTCCCCGGCTTTTCTGCTGTAGTTAGTCATATCCAGTGATTTAATTAATTACTGTCACTTTCTTTTTTACTATCCATAATGACAATTGTCAACTTTCCCCCACATTCAAGTGTATCGGCACCAAAGGGGTAATTCTCAAAGCTCCTTTAATTATTAATTGTACAGCAGCTTCGTCATCCGTCAAGCCCGCATAATAGTTTGTACGGCATCCTCGTGGAATATTTTTCTGTGATGATTCCTTCAACAGCTTTCCAAATGTGTCTTAATGTCGTAAGGAGTGCTGGAAGATCCTGTGGGTAGGTATTCGGATCTATGACAAACTGCTCCCAGATTGCTTTCTTCAGGGTGAAACGTCTGTGAAAGGGAACTGTGCATGGAGTGATGGCTGCATTCACCTTCAGCCCAATCGGTCGATGTTGAGTGTGCGGGAGAGGGTCAAGCACAACTTTCTCAAATTTTGTCGGGTGATGCAATCTAATTTGCATGTGACCAGTTCTCCACAAGTTCTCCATCTCGTTGGTTTCTCCCGGGGTTTCTCCATACCCCCAGATAATGCTTTGACTGTTGAAATCCCCAATAATTACATTTCCTAGATCGGAGGTGGCTTCTCGAGTAAGGAAGAAAGATTGGTTAGGTTTATAGAAAGAACTTAAAGAAATACTCATAAGTTCAATGGTTAGGACTTTGCCCTTAAGCTTGATGAGACAATAATAGGGCCTCCTCTTAATTAATTATACTTGAAAAGATATTGGACATGCTAATTAACTGCTGGAATCAGTAATGCTCATCTAGAATGTCCAGGGACTAACCGGTTCTAGTGAGCAACAGGCTCAGATTAGAGCAATTTTTGTTGTCTACTTGATACATGTACGACATACTGAGGATCTCTTGATCTATGTTTAAATCACGGCAGGTGATCATTGAAAAGCTTTTTTAACCATGTTGTGCAGATAAACCAGCAATCCTGCTTGAAGGTCTGCAAGTAGACTATTGTGTTAACTGCCCCATTGCCCATGGATGCATTGGTATAATAAAAGAAAAAAGACAAAACCTTGCAACAACACAGGAAAATTGCCAGAATTGCAGATAGAAACTTTGATAGATCATTGTGATTTACATAATTTAGTAGGTTCCCTCATAATGTAATAAGCTTTTGAGTTCACAATCACTACATTTTAGGGATTATATATGCCATACTGATAAATAATTTCGTTTTCCTATTGCAGACACTTTACACTTTAATGGTTGGTCTTGGATATGTATTACCCTTCCTAATAAATGTTGTATAATAAAATGTTCCAAATAACAACCTAAATGATATTGTTGATAATACCCATTTCCTCTCCCATTGCCGTATGCAGCGAAAAGTTACATTTTTAAACTAAAAGTTTTCACAAAATTCACCCAAAGTGTGCATGATATCCTTCAATTTACTATGAAAAAGCGCCTCTTGCCAAACTCAGTAGCTTCGCTCCCTCGCTTTGTTTCTTGGAATTTTTTTAGTCGTCAGCCACCCCAAGGAAAAATCTTCTTCATACAGCCATACCCTCTCTCAATATGCCAACTGCCTAGCCAGATGTGTGAAATTAATTGTCATCACCACGATAAATGCTTAGAATAGTATAAGATGCATTTTGAGTACCAAAAAACAGGAATTTTTGGGAGGTTACAGGCTTGAAATATCGCCAAAAAGTGATGGTTGCTAGGGAAAATACTGTTGCTAGGCAACATAAAATGGTTTCCATAGGTAACAAAAAATATCTGAATACTCAATTATTTAAATTAGAACAGATGACATGACACAGCAGGGTATCTAAGAATGATTTATAACAATATCATAAAATCCTTTAAATGATACGTATAGTCGTAAATACACACAAATAAATTATTAGTGATATCCGTCACATGCAGGGGTTATTCAAACAAGGCAATAATGTAATTTTTCATGATCATGAATGCATTATACACCCTAGTCTTCCTCTTTTATCACGTTTTCATCAAAATTCACCTTCTTCATTAGTTTTTACAAATTAAAAACTTTAAAAAAATGATAAAATGAATTAATCTGATAAAAAAATAAGAGAATATTGAAAAGTGAATATGGTTGCTAGGGAAAATAATGTTGCTAGGCAACAGTTTTGAAATCAAATATTATAAAATATATATTTGGTTGCTAGGCGTTATCATATCATTCAATCTGTAATGATTTTAACCTCGTAAATTCTGTATTTATATATAAATTAGTGCAATTAATTAACAAATATAAATAATAAGTTACTGCTTTGCATTTATCACAAAAATGGGCGTGGCCTATTCAAGGCTGGTTTCCATGGTGAAGCTACACTCTGCGACACTTTTAATTCTCAGTTCTGAAAAATTCAGAAAATTTCCTTTAAAATGATGCATGTTTTTGCTTTGATCCAGTCGGGGGGATTAAAGTCCCAAATTTTGGCCTCTGGCCGCTCGCCTATATGGAGCGTTGTGGCCCAGTGGATCAGTCTCCGGACTTTGAAACAGAGGGTCGTGGGTTCGAATCCCAGCCATGGCGTAATTTCCTTCAACAAGAAACTGATCCACAATGTGCTGCACTTAACCCAGGTGAGGTAAATGGGTACCGGTAGGAAGAAATTCCTTAAAAAGCTGTGTGCGCTATGAACGCCTAGCTTAGCCGGGTAATATAGGAGCGCCTTGAGCACCTAACAAGGTGGATATGTGCGCAATATAAATACCCTATATTATATTATTATTATATGCTATGAATATCCCTAAAGAGAAAATAACTAAATAAAATGAATGTAATTGCTCTTACCATTCTACTTATATATAACACTACTACTATTACTACTACTACTACTACTAGTACTACTACTACTACTGCTACTGCTACTACTACTACTGCTGCTGCTGCTGCTTCTACTACAACTACTACTACTACTACTACTACTAGTACTGCTACTATTACTACTACTACTACTACTAACTATTGCTGCTACTACATTACTACTTCTGCTGCCGCTGCTGCTGCTACTACTACTACCACTACTACTACCGCCACTACTACTAATACTGCATATATTAATAATATACTACTACTACTACTACTACAACAACTATTACTACTACTGTCATGTCTGTATATATCTGGAAGTAGCGAGGAGTTGGTACAGTTCAAATTAAAAGGAAATCCAAACCTTAAAGTAATATTCCACGCTTCTTACAATGCTTTCTCATTTGTAACTTTCCTATTTTACAGATCACCCGAGCTATGGCAGTATCCCCCACGACCGCGGCGGATACCATGAAAAGGGTGTTAACATGCGATCTTTGCAAGTCAGACATCCTGAAAGAACCAAGGTATCTCAAATGTCCTCACGCATTTTGCACAGAGTGCCTCCTGATTTTCTTGTACCCAGCAGACAGTATAGAAGACACATGTAAGGTCACACGTCCCACCTGCCAGGAGATCACTCGGTTCCCTAGAGGAGACATACGAGTTTTTCTAAGAGAGTCGAGCAAGATTGCCATCTCTTGGAAAACCCTGGCTGCTAACGAAGGCACACCCATGATTCATGGGTCAACAAAGACTGCAACCATCGAAGAAAATAAATCCCGTTTTTCTTTTAAATGTTGTATTCTGATATAAAAAGACTTTGTTTTCGTTTAGTGCACGTCAGAATGGAACCATAAAGTTTGACGGTTTTTTAATTTTTTTTTATTTGCAATTTAGTTATTACCCTTGACATTGTTGATGGACGTTACAAACTTTGAAAAGACTTTGGAACTAATAATCTTGCCAATAAATCTCGATTCAATCATCTTTTTCCAACTGCTCCTGAATAAAGGGGATCAGCTATGAGGCTCCGAAGCAAAGCAAAGGAAACTGCAGAGAAGTTTTAAGACGTATGGACTGACTTCGTGTTAGTCTGGTACCCTACTTGATGGAGCTGATTAATGAACTGATCAATGCATTAGTTAGTGTTTGGTTTTAATTTTGCCAAAATATGAAGCTAATCGCATGCAGTTATTGACGAAATTTAAAGTAATGTTTTTTATTGATCTTTCTAAATTTCAATCCCTGCTTTTTCTAAATATTTACAATTCTTTCACAACTTCCCTTTAAAACTTTCATCAGTCAATCGTATTTGATCATTATCGCTATTCCACATTTTGTCACATACATTCAACTATTTTTTTAAAGTCAACCGTTTAACCCCTAAAATATGAAGCTAATGCAGTAATTTATTAACGAATTTCTAATATTATATTTATCACTTAATTCTCATTTCAATTCAGTTTCAATTCAATTCAAATTTTCCTTATATCATATCTCTCTTTGTAATTGTTAATGAATTTACTTTGTCATTATACTACATGTATTTTAATCAAATTTTTATATTTCGATTCCACAATATTTCCGCATAATATTATTATAGCTATATTATTCATTGTTATGTATTTCATTTTTAATGTATTGATTCATGTTAATTTACAAGTAAATGCATCACAATTCCGCTTGACCGCTGTGACGTATGATTTTTATCAATATACCATTCATCTATCTATCATAATTTAAATAAGAATTAACCTGTAAATGAACACTGTGAGCAACAGGATGTGTATTGTCTCTACGTCGATCTTAAAGGGATGCTCCGGGCTGAAAATATTGATATCTCAATAAATAAAGTAAAATTCACAGAGAAAAATGCTGAAAATTTAATCAAAATCGGATAATAAATATTTATTTCTGTTAATTCTACTCTATTTATTGAAATATAAATATTTTCAGCCCGGAGCATCCCTTTAAATATTTTCTGCGCTAACTTACATAAAAATTAGACAGTTTAAGCGCCGTGCAATCTTCATCAACGTACATGTTTTCGTTTGTCGGCAATTAAGACATAATTATTAGACATATGACATATAAGGCATTTGAGGCATATACGACATATAAGGCATATGGCATACAGTATAAGGCATTTTACACAGTTTACCGTCATATACTATTCGATATTTTGTATCACATTGGTGTCAAAGGTTATGATAGTGGTTAAGATCGTATTTAGAAAAAGAGCAAAGGTAACTAAAATAGTTGATTGTATGTCTTAACTTGCCCCGGTTACCATTGGAGTGCCTCAAGGCTAAATATTAGGGTCATTAATGTTTGCAATTTACATCAATAGTCTTCCATTGGCTTTTACTGATCTCGAATGCAAAGTACATGTGTATGCTAATGATAGCGTCTTGCTTTGTAGAGCAAAAATGTTGATGAATAGCAAAATGATATGCAAGTTGTCTACAGGTATTGGTTTGCAAAATAATAAGCTGACATTGAACTTAAAGAAAAAAAAAATGTTACTAGGCACTCGACAAAAGCTTAAAGAATTTTCTAATCTGTATTTAAAGGACAAGTCCACCCCCAACAAAAAGTTGATTTGAATAAAAAGAGAAAAATCCAACAAACATAACACTGAAAATTTCATCAAAATCGGATGTAAAATAAGAAAGTTATGATATTTTAAAGTTGCACTTATTGTCACAAAATAGTTATATGCACATCCTGGTCGGTTTGCAAATGAGGAGACTGATGATGTCATCCACTCACTATTTCTTTTGTATTTTATTATGTGAAATATGAAATATTCTATTTTTCTTCTCATTCTCAAGTGAAACAACGACTAATTCCGCCCTGAACATGTGGAATTAACATTGTTTAATACTATATGGCACAGTCAAGTTGGTCCTTATTGTCGAATCTGTAAAAAATGAAATATTGTATAATTCAAACAATAAAAAACAAAAGAAATAGTGAGTTAGGGACATCATCGACTGTCTCATTTGCATGCAACTGAGTTGTGCATATCACTGTTTTGTGAAAAATAAGTGGAACTTATAAATTTCATAACTTTCTTATTTTACATCCGATTTTGATGAAATTTTCAGCGTTATGCTAGTTTGATTTTTCTATATTTATTCAAATCATCATTTTCCTGGGGAGGACTTGACATTTAATGCTCTCCAATCAGCACATCGAGGAAGTTAAGAAATCTAAACATCGTGGTATTGTGCGTGATGCACAATTCGTATGGAAAGAGCGCATCGATTATACAGCCAGTAATGTATCTCAAAGAAATAGGGGTTTTAACAGCGATCTGCTAAACCGGTTTTACCAAATGAAATGTTTAAGATGTTATGTTGTTTTTTAATTATGCCACTTCTAGAATATTACGATGTTCCATGGTCAAATGCCTCATCGACACATCTCGATAGATTAGTAAAGTTACACAATAGAATGGCTAGAATGTTTCTGGGTGCACATCCACGAACTCACATAGTTGATATATTTAGAGAACTAAAGTGGCAAGAACTGCCCATTCGATGAAATCAACGTAGAATGATCTAAGTCTATAAAATGCCTGTATGGCCTAGCACCTGATTATCTGAAATGTATCTTCTCCAGGCCAATTCATGAAATTGAAACACGATTGTGCATGAATAGCTCTCTCAGTAATACCATAAAGTTGAATAATTATTGTGCGGCCAGTCGGACATTTGAATTCATGGGATATGCTGGATGGGACAACCTCAATGTAAATAAAAAAGGCGGTCGTTAAATGCTTTTAAATCATGATTTAATTATCAAAATTGAAAGAAATTTTGATTTTCCGTATATCGTATAAAACAATCAAAATAAATGAGGGAAAGTAGTTATTTTAAAGCCTGGTTTAACAAAAATGTGTGATGATTTGATATCAATTTTATTTCAATTATTGGATTAGGGCGAGCTTCATAATTTTTATGATCTGTTTAGATTTCGATGTGTATTATTTGTGTTTGTTTGTCTTTTTTCAATTCTTTTGAGTTCAATAGTAATAGATATGTATATAAGTAAATATTTAATTTGTACTAATTTAATTTGTATGTATTACTGATCTAATAACAAATTTTATGTTATGACAGGGTCGTTGTGGAAAGCAGTTTTAAAACAGACAATGCCACCCTGTTTAAATAAAACTACAAATGAATTTTTTAAATATGAGCGCGAACCGCAAGCAATTTTTTTGGTTCGATTTTGTTTTTGTATTTGTAAAGTCTATTCCTTACATTCTTCACATTATTCCTCATTTTATTTTTATTACATTTTTTAATTAACTCCTTTCCTACTTTTCACTCTCTTTTGCACCGCCAACAAAAGAGGGATTGGAGGGGAGCTTTGACAACAGTTTTGTAAAAATATTATTTTACTTTCCACAAGTGGCAACCAGGTAAATGTCATTTTCATATGTAAGTGGAAGGCGTTGTATTCATGCATAATGCATTGGCTAAAAGAACAAATCTATTCCAACAGTCTTGAATCGTAAATTGCATCAATGCTAATGGGGGTACATAATAATAATAATCATAATAATAATAAAAATAATGATAATCGGATTTTATTTATCGAAAATTACAATTTAAAAGTATCTTAGCACTATAAACAGGTGAACATTAGAAATACTGAACCTACTTACAATACACAAATTGGAAATTACATTTAGAGGATTTGGAAGTTGGAATTACCTACATGTACATGTATAATCATATTGTATGATTATTGAGGAAATTTAATTTTTCTTGAAAAGGTAAGACTTTAACATAAACTTGAATAGATCGAGAGAGAGCATTCTTTAACACTATAGTTTCGGGAAGTTTGGTCCGTAGTTGAGGGACTGCATATTGAAATGCTCTTTGTCCGTATGACCCTGAGTATACATTTATAAGGGCTACGAACATCTTGCTGTTACGTAGCTGCCTGATAGGATGTCTGAGAAGCTGTTTTAAGGAAATAGGGCTTTACTTGGGTCAACACATTATACAGTATGATTTAAATTCCTCTCTTTAATAATTGTTTCGTTCTATATCTTTTTCACCTGTGACATTAATGGAGAGTGGGAGTGGATTATACACCCTCTGCCCCCAGAATCGGCTCCTCTCCAAAAATGTGCTATCAATATCTCATTTTAATGAGGGGGGAGGGGGAAATGACCTTCACGTGCATGCACGATATCAAGAAGTTGATTTGAATTGCCACACACAGTTGCTCAAGAAATTATGTTTTGATTGAGCTTAATATTTTAATAAGACATATCCCTTTCAATTTAGTTTTGATTTAGAGAATTCGGATTTTATAAATAATTGTTTTTGACACATTTATAAAGAATAAAGACCCATAAATCAAGTTTTCTATTTAAGCAGAATTATTGCTATGATTTCACTGGCGTGTCTATAGCATGTGCATCTATGCGGATCCGGTTCTAGGCAGATACGGTTCTAAGAACACTAATGACTATCTGCGGCGTATCGCGTTCCAACTCCGGCGGATTCAGAACCAACAAAAAGGCTGGGAGGTTGCGTAGAATTAAATTATGAACAGGTGACTTGTATACGCACTCATCATCGGGTACATCATCCAGCCCGTTTTATTTATAAACGATCTCCCTAACCCATCATATTCAACCCACATAAAACCTCCCTCACCATAATCAACTTACACCCAACACACCCCTCGCATACACACCCTCACAAACTACTTTATTTATTATTATTCTTACTTTTGATATTATTTCGCTGTCTTTGTGCTCTACATCTCATTTCAAGAATATATTCCTACCCCCCCCCACTGTTGGTGATCTTTGCGACGAGGTATAAAAAAATTTGCTACAGTTCAGTTGATGACCCCACCCCCCCCCCCCCTTCACCAAATATCTTGAAAATCCCCTTGAAAGACCATCCTACCAGTGGTCGGACTTCACTATTTAGCCAAGGAAAATACAAATACGTTTGACAATGAAATCCCCATATTGCACTATCTCTTGACCTTGCGAGAATATTTCTTCTATTTACCCACTCAAATCTCGATTTGCTGCTCTATTGTATGGATCATGTTTGTCAATTGTGGCCCAACAACTAGTAGTATTGACAAGGCTCTTACAAAGGAATTTGTTTAATTTTCGAGCATTTCACTTGTCAGCATTTCTCAATTTCTCTAATTAAAATTTGTCATGTCGCATAATTTCGTGAATGAGCTGTGTTCCATATAGGAATACAAATTAGGCGTGTCGTTACTTGAAAATTGTCTGATCATCATTAACAGCGTAATTCTCTCATTAAAGGTCAAGTCCACCTCAGAAAAATTTTGATTTAAATCAATAGAGAAAAATCGGATAAGCATAATGATGAAAATTTCATCAAAATCGGATGTAAAATAAAAAAGTTATGGCATTTTAAAGTTTCGCTTATTTTTCACAAAATAGTTATATGCACAACTGAGTCACATGCATATGAGAGAATCGATGATGTCCCTCACTCACTATTTATTTTGTTTTTTATTGTTTGAATTATACAATATTTCAATTTTTACAGATTTGACAGTAAGGATCAACTTGACTGAACCATAAAATGTTAAACACTGGTAATTCCACATGTTCAGGGAGAAATAAAACTTTGTTTCACAGGACAATGAGGAGAAAATAAGAATATTTCATGCTTTCATATAATAAAATGCAAAAGAAATAGTAAGTGATGTCATCAGTTCCCTCATTTGCATAAACCGACCGGGATGTGCATATAATTATTTTGTGAAATTAAGCGAAACTTTAAAATGTCATATATTTCTTATTTTACACCCGATTTTGATGAAATTTTCAGTGTTATGCTTGTGGGATTTTTCTCTGTTTATTCAAATCCGCTTTTTGTTGGGGTGGACTTGTCCTATAATTTCATTCCATTCAGACAAAGACTGATGGCGCCCCCTCCATTGTAACTTGATATTTATCATGAAGAGACCAATGATCTATTCGTTCTTGTATCATGTTTGAAAATGGGGCCTGTACTGGAAGCAAATAGGGCGCGTCATTCATTGAACAAGATGGATAAAGTGGATTAACGCAGATACTGACATGGATTACGTAAAAAAGCTTTTAGGAGAGGATATACATGAATTTATGCTTATGGGTTACAAACAGAAACAAAGCAGAATTTAAACAATTTCTCGTTATAAATCTGTGTACCTTCGTTTACTTCAATTTCATATAGCACAAAAACAACGATGTACATGGTACAATAAAGTAAAAACATAAACATACATGTAGGTGGGTTTTTTTAAAGAAAAATGTACAATATTATATTTCATTATCGTGATATGCGAGTACACGAAAGCCACTTTTTTCAAGTTTTGTAAGGTTTAAACGTAGATCATATAAATCAAGGGCCTTTTCCACTCATTCAATGAACAAGGTTATAATATAACCTTGTTCTCTATGTGTGGCAAAATAAGGTTGGCAATGTTTGGCTTATTTTCTCTTTTTCTTTGGAACAAATGCTTGATTGTTTGATACTGTCAGATTCCATTACAGCTAATCATCATATAACTTGGTTCTTAAGGAAACTTGATTCTTCTAATTATTTAGTTCTGAATTGAAAATAGAGAATGAAAAATGAAAATTTTCTTTGCATATTACTTTCCACCAAAAATATGCCCAAAATTCAAGTTTTGGAGCGCAGCGGCTCTGGTGAATAAAAAATTATTTCCAAGTTACTAATGAAGAATAAATTGCAACTAGATGGAAATTTGTATTTTTGGTCACAAAAGTGTTATTTTAATTATTTTCAAAGTGTATGTTGTGTACTGCATTGGCATACCATAGTCCTACTTGTAGATTCCCCACAGGCAGGATGGTTGCAGTGAGCAAGTGGCCTTTTCATGCCTTTTCTTTTCAGTGTCAGAGTTAGACATATTTTTAATAGACAATTTCTAATTTCTGATACATTATTAAAAAAAATCGTTTCCGGAAAGAAACATCTCCGGGGTAATCACCACACCCCCTGGCAGCTACCCTTGCACAATTTGCTCCAGAATTTTATAACACTTGCTATTTGTCTTAGGAATGCGCATGACAGTTTTCATTTGTTTATCTTTCTTTTTTTTTTTTTGTTGGGGGGGGGGGGGCCTTATAAGATGTTTTGCCAATATAAAGCTGCATTATGTCAATATTGACAAAGCTAATAACTGAATTATAGTGGCCCATATTAAACTAATACAAATTATATAATTGATGCATGGTACAAGAACTTGTTTTCATTCAGAGAAGCAAGGTACATTATAAACATGAAAACATCGGTAAGGCTAAAAATGAATTCCTATTATCATTTCGCCACCTATATATCGTTCATTTTATCTTCTTATTCATGACATTTCAGTAACAGAGAGCAAATGAATTAGCATGATATATGAAATGTACAAAAAAATATAACATAACTTTCAAATACATAACGGAGCTGAATTTACAGGTTTTTAAAATACAATATGAAACGGGGACAAATTCATGATATCTGGTAGAATGAATTAGAATTACGAACATATAATACACATTTGTATAAGTTGTATAAAAAAATCGCTATTACTTACAAATATGGCAACGAAGAGACGGAAACATTTTAAGCACTGGGTTGGCAGCATGTCCTGTTCATATTCTAGGAAACATTTCTAAACTCCAAAAGACCTTTCTTCAAAATAAAATGCTAGAGTTCGCTACCTCTCCACTAAACATTTGTACATCCCAAAACATATAAAGTACGAAAGGCCATACTCCTGGTAAAACATGGGTCTTGACCCCTGAAACCTGCCATAACTATCCATCATTTTAACTTAAGCCGTTTTAAATAACATGGAACATCACATGGGCTAAAAAGCAGTTCAATAAAGATCTACCAGTCTCTTTGATCATGGACCTATTCGGGTGCACAAGGCGCCTTCTCGAGTTCATTGTAAATGTCTCTGACATTGTCGCCTCAATAGCATTCCTTTTACGTTTCTTCCCCTTAATCCCATAGGTCCTTTTCTGAACTCGGGGTTTTATTCAAATTCGAGTCTCCACCCTTTCACACGGTGAAAAAATTCCTAATTTCAACGATGATTCCAGTGAAAAATAAGGCTCATGACGAACATTTAGCACATGTGAAACCAAACTAGAACATGACTAGAATCACGATTACAATCGCAATCATAATATTACAATGATGATTCAAGATTCACGTCTGAAAAGGCCCTCAGAGTAGCCAATTGTGTTCAAAGCGACCAACAATTAAAAAAAATGTAAATTTCGGCTTCCCGTGATTTCAGCAAAAAGATAGACCATGGTCGCCTTTTCACACGTGAATCTTGAATCATCATTGTAATGATGATTGCAGACGTTCGTGAATCTAATCATGCTCTAGTTTGGTTTCACACGTGCTAAAAACTCGTCTTTAGCCTTATTTTTCACTGGAATCATCATTCAAATTACGATTTCTTTTACCGTGTGAAAGGACGGTAAGTTAAACCAGACTTCATAATACGAGCCAATAATTTGTCCTCCTAAGATAAGCCGATAACTTTCTGATTTTAAATACAGTCCCATCCAATTGTCCTATCGCTTACACATTTACACCCCAAAAAACCTATAAAGAGCATGATCTCCTTAATATAGCATCGTTTATGGGGAATGAAAACAAAAAGCTAATGAGAAGTGTAAAAATGAAAGCTGCATAAAGATGGACGAATTCAAAAGGAATAATAATAGGATCAATTAAATGATCACCATGAAAATAATATTCCAGTCGTTATCCAAAATGAAATACTATGGGTAACTTTTAAGCCGGTTATAAAACTTTTATAACATCTCTCTTTAATATTAATAGATGTCTGAATAAATGAGTAATAACTATATGGCCTTTGAAGGTTTCACATGCAATGTCGAATCAGTGATGCCCTAAATCTAAATTTCGACATTCACGGTAATTACTTGGCCTATATTTACATGTACACATGATAAATTGTATGTCGTCAATACTGTATAAGAGCATAAATATTTTTCTTGCATGACAGAATTGCCAAAGTTGCATTGGTATTTCACGCAAGTTCCTAGACCCATTTGTATAAGACAATATTGAATATTTTACGAGAAAAAAGGCTGAATCATTCATATTTTTTTTTCAAACTAAATTTATCAAATACAAAATAATAATTAGATTTAAGATGCTGGAAAAAGCATGGTTGTTTTAATCCTTGATACCCCCACCTCTCTCTTTCTCATTTCATGTTATCCTTAAATTATATCTTTTTAATTTTCTAATAGAAAACGGTATCGGTTTGTTTCTGATTTGCGTCTTGCACAGAGCCATCAACGTAGTAAATCGTATCGTAACCGTTACCGTTCTGACCAACCACCGACACTATACGAGAATCTGAGGCATTGTCATTTGCTCGCTCTGGTTCTAGGGAATACAGATTAGATCTACCATTTTCTTCTATCCCTTTACTGCCAAAGTTGTCAAGTCCACCAGACTCCTCATCAACATCACTGATGAATATGAGTTCTCCCGTTTGCTTCCTCTCTTGTTCGGCGATACGGAGGCCGTAGTCCTCTCGGTGGCTCTTCGCAAGTACAAGACAAAACGAGAAGAAAAGGAGAATGAAAGCTACACCAGCTAGAGAAATGCCAATAGACAATGGGATGATGTAATCCGGGCGCGGTTCGGTCCCAGCAGATGTAGACGCACTGGTGGTTGGAAGACCCTCTGTACGTCCCTGTGATACTGTCCTTTGAGACATTGTCTGTTGTCGTACAGATATCGGGGAAGAATTGGGAGCAGTGTTTCCTGAAGTTTCTGTTGTTGATGTTAAAAAATCTGCTGTTGTTGATGGGGATGCTAAAGAAGACATTTCAGGTGACGCATCATCAGTAGTAATCAGACTTTCATTTTCAGTTGTAGCTTCGTCAGTTGTCAATACATTTTGAGATGTTTGTGACGATCTTGTTGACATTAAAGAGTAAGTACTTAAAGATGTGAGCTCTAAATCATTTGGTGTTGAAGATTGCCTTGTCAACGCCACCGAAGTAGATATTCCATTCAGTGTAGAATCTGTTGGAAAACCAGAGGGACTTCCATTTGATTCTTGTGTTGTAGAAAATGATTCGGTTTGAGAAATCGACAGTGACGAAGAAGGAAATGTAATATCTTCACTTGTTAAAGTTGTGGATATGGCATCTGAAGTCGAAAGCGTAGATGATGTAAAACCCGATGTCGACGATTCCACTTCCCGAGTCGTGTAGTCCATTAACATTGTGCTGCCCTGACTAACTGAGCTTGTAGCATAAGTTGAAGGTATGTGTGTCGAAGGTGCCGCGTCAGATGTCGATCCTGGTCTTAAAGATATGATAGTCGTTGCCGTTTCGGTTTCAAAGGAATTAGACGTTACGGAAGGTGTAAATGTAGTTTGTATTTCATCCGTGCTAGATTGCCCAGCAGATGACATCGGCGTTTCATTAGTGGAAGGCATGGCAATAGACGTCAAAGTCATCTGCGTTGGCTCTTGACTGGTAGCGTTGTAAACTACAACACGAATGACGTAGAGTCCTACGAACTGATCAAATGAATCCGTTAGTAAAACGCTATACGTTCCTTCATGTTCCTCCGTAACACGAGATATGAGGAGTTGCCCGACGTTATTTACTGAGTAAGAACCGATAATGTCACCTTTGGAGAGTGTTAAACCTTCAGCCGTTACCCAACTCACATTCAAATTTATTCCATTAGGTATGCGAGGGAAAATAACGTTCGTTTGACCTTCTGTGAAGAAGAGCTCTTCGGGAATAATAGAAGCTGTTGGGGTTGGACTTGACGTCATTTTAGTACTGCTGCGCGTAGTATCTGTGGATGACAAAACAGGGTTGCTTATTGAAAATAGCATAGTAGCATCAGACCTGGTACTCAGTATTGGTGTTTCTGTTTCAAATGAACTGGTTGTGGAAGAACGGTTAGGCGTGGTATCTGTAGGTTGTCTAAAATCCGTGGTGGATTCTGAAGATGGGGTCCCACTTACGCTAGAAATATCTGTCGATGTTATAGGAGTTTGTGTCGGTTCTTGACTGGTAGTGCTGTAAACGATCACTCGAATGACATACAGGCCTATGAATTCTCCAAGTGAGTCCGTCAGCAAAACACTGTAAGTTCCTTCATGCGATTCTGATACACGAGATATTAGAAGTTGACCAAGGATACTGACGGAGTAGGAACCTACACTATCACCTTTAGAGAGCGTGGATCCATCGGACGTTACCCAAGTAACGTTTACACTGATTCCATTCGGTATACGGGGGAAAACGACGTTTGATTGACCCTCTCTTAAGAATAACTCTTCTGGGTATGCAACTGTTGTTGGAACAGTTCTTGACGTTGTCGCTGGAACATTCTGTGTTGTGCGTTTAGTTCCTGTTGATGACATTGTTGAAAAATATGTTGATGTTTCTCGGGTCGTAAAGTTATCATCAGTGATCGCAGGATTCGATGTGGTTCGAATAATCGTCGAGTCAGAAAATAGGTTGGCATTAGAAGATGGTATTGGGGAATCAGATGTTACAATTCGGGTCGGCGTATGTGACGCTGACATTTGTGTTTGCGTAACACTATCCGATGTTCCTGAAAGCGTACTTAAATCAGATGTAATAGGGGTCCGAGATTCAGATGTTGATTCCGTGCTTGAAACTGGCGTTGTGGGCTCGGAGTACTGCACTCGAATGACATTCAGATCGCGGAGATAACCATCTGCATCAATAATGGACACTGTATAAGTTCCAAGATTTTCGTCCTTCACTGGTTGTATGATTAATCTTCCATCATCGGTTACATTGTAAGGTCCTATTGACTCGTCCTTTTCTAAGGTTATCCCGTCTGGTGTTATCCAAATGACGTCAGAACTGTTGGTAATAATATAATGCGGTGGAAGAACAGCTTGACCTATTTGTGTAAGTATCACAACGAAGAAGTCTTCATCTGGTGCATCCGAGGTCCTCGTAGGACTACTTGATGGATTATTGGTGGACGATGATTCAGTTGGCTGTGAAGAACCTACTGTATTCGTGTAGTTTGAAATTACGGACGTGAAACCTGTTGACATTGTTTCTACTGACGTTGTTGTATTGGTGGTGTCTGTTGTCGTTAACTCAGGAGACCCCGTTGAGGGGGTCATAAGTTCCACGCGGATGATATTAAGATCTATAAGTGTGTTGTCTAGCGTTGTAATCGTCGCGGTGTAAACTCCGAGGCTTGTATCTTCAACAGGCTCTATCAGAAGATGACCATCGGATCTAACCTCGTAAGGACCGGCCGTATCATTTTCTGCCAAGCGTTCACCATCCGGTGTTACCCAAATGATGTTTACCTCGATGTCAAATGGGTATCTAGGTGATAAAATGGTTTGATTTCTAGAATATAAAATAACAGTAAAGTCATCCCTATCAGTAACAATTTTAGTCGTTGTTACAGTTGTTGTATCTTGTTCGGATTCGTTGCTAGTTGTCTTTTCTTCAATGGGTATAGTAGTAGTCGCTTCAGCGGAAGTAGTCACGACGACAGTTGTTTGAAGAGTGGTTATTTTCACTGTAGGTTTTGTTGTAGGTAACATAAAAACCACGCGAATGACATTCACATCCAAGACTATCCCACCGTTGTCGGTTATGACAACTGTATACACTCCAACCAAAGATTCAGTAATCGGTTCCACTTTCAAGAAACCATCATTGGAAACACTGAATGGAAAGATAGTTTGATTCTTGGTAACACGCGTGCCATCTGGGGTTACCCAAATGACAACCAGATCTTGAGAATTTGGATATTCTGGAGAAAGCACAACACTTTCTAAAGATGTGATTGAAACAGTGAATGAATCCCTGTCAACAACATCGCTCTCCGTTGATAGAAATGGGTCGAGAGTAGTTCGTCTACTTGAAAAAATAGAATCTGCTGTAGTCGTACCTTCCCTAGGTGTTACACTTGCAGTAAATGATGTCCTAGATGGCCCTTCACTCGAAACAACTCTCGTACTTCTCTCCGATATGGTAGTTGACTCCGATGATATCTGAATTCTAAATACTTTAAAGTCCAATTCCAACCCCGACATATCGGTGACAAATACAACATAAGTTCCAACGTTCATATCACCTACTGGCATGATCTGTAAATCTCCATCGGAGGAAACGCTGTATGGGTCACTTGTGTCGTTCAAAAATAGGATTTGACCATCAGGGGTTACCCATCGGAAAATGACATCGACTTGGCTTGCTGGTTTTGGTGAAATAAGTACTGCCCCGTTCCGATCTACAAGAATGATACCAGAGGGGTCTGCCGATGAAAATATCTGCCCAGTCACAGGTTGTGAAGAAGGGGGTGATGAGCGCTGTGGTGGGACAGTTGATCCCTTTGTTGACGTACTTGGAGAAAGGCTGCTTTGAGAAGTCATTGTGGTGCTAACATTAGTTGTAAATGTTCTTGACTGGGTTGGAGCTGAAGTAGATGGAGCATTTGTTGATAACAGTGACGGAATGATAGAATCCGCTGTTAACGTTCCTGGAGACGATGGTTGATTGCTTTGAGGGGTTGCCGTGCTTTTAGCGTCAGTTGAAAATTCTGTTGACGCTAAAGTAGTCATGCTAGTGGGGAATCTCACACGAACTATTACTGATGTAACTACGATATTACTTAAATCTATCACAGACAGCCTATATATCCCTTCATCAGACATGATGACACGATTAATTACAAGAGTACCATCAGTCGAGACAGAAAATCTATCAATACTTTCATTCTTTTGGATTCGGATTCCACCTGGTGTTATCCAGATGAAATTGTAATCTTGTGGAAATTGAATATTCGGTAAAATGGACCCTATTCCGCCCAGAACAATGACAATTTCATATGATTCTGTTTGACTTTGGATGGTTGTTCTTACATCCTGCCTCAAAGATACACGAACAACTGTCGACGTTACTACTGTATTATTTAAATCGATCACTGAAAACCTATATATCCCAGCATCAGATTCAATTACAAGATTGATTTCTAGACTACCATCGGTTAACACAGTAAATCTGTCGACACTTTCATTCTTTTGAATTCGGAGCCCCCCTGGTGTTATCCAAATGTAATTATAACTTTCTGGATATTGGTTATTTGAAATAATGTGTCCTAAAGTTCCAGGAACTATATCCGCATCGTATGAATTCGACTGTGACGACAGCGTGCTAGTCCCTGCGGCATCCGATGTTGTCATCGGTGTGGAGTTTGATCTTGATGTTGAAGATCTAGACTCGGTGCTTTGGGAACGTGGAGTTGTAATTTCCGGCGGAACAGAGAGTTCCAGTGAAATGGTTTCAGTTGCTACAATGTTTCGACCATCTAAGACGTCACAGATGTATTCCCCTACATCAGCTAGGGATGCAGAGAGGATCAAAAGATCGCCATCTGACGTTACCTGATGTACTTCGTTTGCCGTGTCTGGAGGCAAAAAAATCCCTCCAGGTAACTCCCAGGATATTTGCCAATCTGGATTCGATTCAGCTGGGCACACAAGTAGGACACTGCTTCCAAGGGATCCCATATAAGTGCATTCAAAATCAGTTGCATTTAAAACGGACAGTTGTGTATTAGCCAAAGCAACTGGGCTTGCACAGGTTATGGTATTGGTCTCCAAAGTTGACCGCAACCATTTAACATGGCAATCGCAATGCAATGGGTTTCCTGTAAGATCAATACGGACTAGGTCCATGTCTTTCTCAAAATTAAAGACTGCCCTGTTGAGAGTCGTGAAACTATTTCCGCCCAAGTTTAGAACTAACAAGTCCAAGAGTTCCCCGAAAAGACGACGAGGGAGGAATGATAATGAATTCGATGCGAGGTTCAGTTCTGTTAGGTTGGTTAGGTTCTGAAAGGTATCGGATGGAAGAAAGTCGATCACATTATTTGCCAAATTCAGGACACGAAGACCCCCAAGTGCGTCAAAAGTAGAGGAATTCACAAATCGAATGCGATTGGATTCCATGTTCAAGACCTCCAAGCTGCTCAGGTGCTGAAATATATCACCCGATATTACCGATATAACATTGTCGGCTAAACTCAAATCAACCAAACTTGAAAGATCTTTGAATGCATCCGTTGATATATCTGACATGGAATTAGTGCTCATATCCAAATGTGTGATATTAGATCCCGAAAGAAAATTATTTGGTAAAGACCGGAATCTGTTGCTAATGAGATTGAGTCGACGCAGATTTGGCAGGATAGCAATGGCACCCTCGGTGACATGATCAGCGGACGTGCCCTCGACTCGTAAGAACTCTAACTGCGGAATTCCTAGGAGTAGGCTCTCATCGATCGCCGTTATGGCTCCGGCACGATAAATCCCCAAGGAAGTGAGATTCTGCAGTGGTGCAAAGGCACCGGGTTCGATATATTCAATATTACGTGATATGATGTTAAGTTCCATTAGGTTGGGAAGTCCTCCAAGATCTGAAGCGGATATATTAGTAATATCATGTGAGAGCAGTGTCAATACAGTGGTAGTGCCGGGTATCCAATCGGGTATTCTCCCATCTGGAAGTGCTGGCACACAGGTTAACCTGAAATCGTAGCACTGGCAATCACTGGGGCATGTCTGGCCAGCCACCCCGTTCGCGTGTATCGTGATCAGCAGAAGAATCAGTGTCTTGATGAGCACTACAACGCCATACGTATGCTGCTGCATCATGGACAGACTCTGCAATATATGAACAAAACAATGTCTTTTTAGGAATCTCATGGTTTATACTGAAAATTGCATATTGTTTGAAATATTATTGTAGTATTGAGCGTTTTCGGGAACATTCCCTTCATGTAAAGTCACGTCTCTTTTATGTTGCCATTTGTCCGTGGTAATAAGCTTAGCGATTGATAATACAGTGGATTTCAACCAAAGTTTGCAGTTACACTAGCTCTTATAATAAATCCTCAAGTATGTTGGAGGGGGGGGGGGGTACAGGGCCAAGAACATTCTTTTAACAGTTATTCTTAATTAAGCTGTCGGTAGCATATTCCGGTTTGGAAATTTATTTTCACATTCTCTGCTTTTGAGGGCAACCAATTAAGTTTTGAATCATAATGATAATATATTTATATGGGCACGTCATTTGTAATTCGCTGGTACGCATCTTTAGAAGATGTTTTTGGCGCAGTAAAGAAAAGAAAGGAAATACTAAAAAACATACCAAACAGGGGTAAGCTAAACTTGTTTAAAAAAAAAAACAGGTTTAAGGCACCCAAAACCTTTGTCTTTATACAAGATATCATGCAAATTTTCTTATATTCAACAATGAACACGGTCTCACCTTCAACTTTGTGGTTTAAATGATAATGATGGTTGACGATGAAATTATACCAATGCACTGACAAGAAATAAATGGCAAGGTCCACAAAGCGGGAGTTGCTGTGGTAAAAAAAGAATACAGATTTAGTAAAGAATGTAGTGAACACTAATCGTAAAAGAAAACATTTGGCCGATAATGTTGTTATTGTACTATTTGTTGTTGTTTAGGACAGAGACTTTTCCCATTATAAGATCTGTAAATTTGTAAATTGTGAATGTAAAAATTGTTAAATGTAGTTAACTAATAGGCATAGGATTCTAATAAGAAAAAACTGTAAAAGGAAACCGATGACTGATGAATTGTTTATACTTATGATTCACCCGGTTCTTGTAATGGAATTACTTTTACACAAACCTCCCTTATTATAGATATTAATTTCAATTGTTAAAATACACCTTGTTACTTTTGTCTGACAACTAGAATCAAAAGGGTTGCCAAGAGCTACGGTACTGTTATAAAAATTGCTAAAAAAAGTGCATGAGCAGTACCTTAGAAATATATTTTAATTGTAAAATATAAATATCCTTTCTGTGCTCGTTGAGATAAATAAACTGTTAAAGTACTGTTGTGAAAAATGAAAATTCATATACTTACATGGCAAATGATTCTTTAAAAAACGCCTGCATATATTGCAATGTGATATATATCCGTTCTTGTAAGTCACTTGAAACTCCTCAAATCAAATGATCATGATGCTGTTCTTTGCCAAATATATATGGATTATTTCAAGCCTAGGCGTCGTCTTTGGGTGGAATTCTTCTTTTCAGTTGTATTTGTCTTTGTCAATTTTCCATAGTCGTCATCTTCATGATTGGTCAACATTCAGATTCTTTACTTAGAAGGAAGGCATCTAGGAAGGTTCAAAGGTTCCTCCTTATTATAATATTTGTATTTTTTGCGTCATAGAAAGGGGTGTTGAAAGACATGGCGTTGGGGTAAAACTAAAGTGTTCTGTCATTTATGAATTCAGTTAATCTCTGCTTTTCCCTTTTCTCTCTTATCCTCTCTTCCACTGCATATCCCCCTTCTCTCCCCCATTCTCATTTTCTTCAAGCGACGCCTTTTCCAAGCTATTATTTAATTCATGCAAACAATATCATGACGCATGATATTTCATTCAACATTCAAACGAAACCGGACCTAGTCCGGTCCAAAAAAAAGGAAAGAGAGAGAAAGAAAAAAAATACATATTGGGCAATTCCGTAAAATAATCAACCTTTTGGTACATCCGACTCCCATTTTCTCAGGTTTTACTTTACTTCATATACTGACCAAGTAATGGTTATTTGAGAGCATTAGAGACTGTCAAAAGAATCAGAAGTCAGACTATCAGAGACTAAAAGAATCATTAACGTCCCACATATATGGGGTCGGACGTATATATTGTATGGAAATGCCCATTATTTTCAAATACCATCGGCCAGTTTGGAGTAGGTCTTGGTGATGTGACTGCTGTTTTACTCTGCGCATCACGGTGGTTTCGTTCACTCATAAGTTTCCTCTACTTTATACCGGACACATATACCCATAAATACAGAACAACTGACAACGAAAGATGTTTATCTCTTCAATTTATTTTTAAGTCAGTTTACCTTTTTTTCTATTGCTAAAGAAGAAATGAACATATCTTGCATGTACCAGCATCTACAGAGAACCGATAGAAGATTCATTTTCTCGTAATTATTCCCTTAATATACAGAAACGAAATTACCGACCATCTAAATGTCACTTCTGAAAGTTTATACGTTATCTTTCTTTGGAAATACATTCGTTAGTAGCTGATGGAATTCAGGCTAATCTTGCTTAGAAAACTTAAGAGGTTGAAATGATATTAATGTTTAATCAGGCTAGGACGCCCACTTTGCATTGGTTCAAAGAGTGTTATATGAAATAAATGTAAACGGATCAGATTAAAGAAATTCTGCTGTTATGTCTGTATAAATAACACTGCAATATTTGGCTACTAGGCGATGTAAATAAATATTGCCTTAGCTTCTCACTATTGTAAATTATGTAGAGGAAATGTCAGAAGACATATATTATATTATGTAGTCATGGTGGCTCTCATGTGACGATGACTTAAAAAACACAAATAAATCAATCAGTAAAATGTGCAAGTTGATATATTTTTTTAATTCTTTAATTATATCATGTCAATAGAAAAACCGATTACGTCTTTCAGATATGAACTTTCCAAGGTATCGCAGAGTACTAGTAGACGTATATTTGTTCCATTTTCGGACGAAAATGTTTAAATAATCATAACAGTATATTTACTATACCTACCAAACAATCATAGAACCTAAAACAAAATAAAGCTATCATAACATGTTCTTTTTTTCTTTCAAAAATGTTTAGTGTTTATAAATTTTCCTTAAAAAGATATCGGCAAAGGATAGTTTCAACCCTGTTGAAAAGGTTAGAGCACATTGAGGTGTTTTTTTAACTTCGATAGACATATTAAATGAATAATCCCTGGCCAAAATGTATATATATTTAATGCTGGTAACAATGTTCTATTACAATACAAAAGCAAAGAAAATGGCTATGCCCATCATGCTTTAGTGATATCAAATCTATTTTCAAAGCGACACTTTGGTCATCTCAATTGAATCATTATCGAGACGGGGATTCCTTAAATTTACCCTATGAGATTGTGAGTACATATTTAACAACTTCGACAAGGGTCAGTTCTGATGAAGACATATGATATATTAATTTCAAATCGAACCCAAAATACGATTGAATTGATATTAAAGACCTATATGATCATCTGCCAGTTCTTTGCAAGACGATGTAATGTTGTCTTCTGCAATGATGTTTTCATGGGACGGGAATTAATATTCGTGTTTGTTTATGATAATTGTGAATATTGTTAATTTATATTGCGATTTTTTTGTATGGATA
This sequence comes from Lytechinus pictus, assembly GCF_037042905.1. Lineage (NCBI taxonomy): Eukaryota > Metazoa > Echinodermata > Echinoidea > Temnopleuroida > Toxopneustidae > Lytechinus > Lytechinus pictus. The sequence goes on from NC_087257.1 coordinate 15,645,023, forward strand.
TACCCATCTTGCCATTATAGTGCAGAGCATCAAGAACAATACAATGCAATATTTGGAATACTACCGAAGAGAGTTAAAACTTATAGGTAAGAGGAGATCACGAAAGCTTACAACCTTCAAAATAATAAATCACAACAACATTGTGTTGAAATCTTGAAAATTCCTTCAACAACTTCGACAAGGGTCAGTTCTAATGAAGACATATGATATATTAATTTCAAATCGAACCCAAAATACGATTGAATTGATATTAAAGACCTATATGATCATCTGCCAGTTCTTTGCAAGACGATGTAATGTTGCCTTCTGCAATGATGTTTTCATGGGACGGGAATTAATATTCGTGTTTGTTTATGATAATTGTGAATATTGTTAATTTATATTGCGATTTTTTTGTATGGATATACCCATCTTGCCATTATAGTGCAGAGCATCAAGAACAATACAATGCAATATTTGGAATACTACCGAAGAGAGTTAAAACTTATAGGTAAGAGGAGATCACGAAAGCTTACAACCTTCAAAATAATAAATCACAACAACATTGTGTTGAAATCTTGAAAATTCCTTCAACAACTTCGACAAGGGTCAGTTCTGATGAAGACATATGATATATTAATTTCAAATCGAACCCAAAATACGATTGAATTGATATTAAAGACCTATATGATCATCTGCCAGTTCTTTGCAAGACGATGTAATGTTGTCTTCTGCAATGATGTTTTCATGGGACGGGAATTAATATTCGTGTTTGTTTATGATAATTGTGAATATTGTTAATTTATATTGCGATGTTTTTGTATGGATATACCCATCTTGCCATTATAGTGCAGAGCATCAAGAACAATACAATGCAATATTTGGGATACTACCGAAGAGAGTTAAAACTTATAGGTAAGAGGAGATCACGAAAGCTTACAACCTTCAAAATAATAAATCACAACAACATTGTGTTGAAATGTTGAAAATTCCTTTCGAAGAGGGGAGTATTTCTTTTGGTTTTGATCAAATTGACGGGTGGTGCACTTCTTAATAATGAAGAAAAACTATTCCAATGTTTGGGTGGAATATTATCGTGATATAGAGCATGTAGAGGGGTAACAAAAGCAACATTAAAGTCAATACAAGTCAGAATGGATCTGCTCTCTCCATATTTATCTACAAAAGCAAGTAGACTTAGCTTACGTGTTTTGGAAGGTTTTGTGGGGTGTGTCACGAAAGACATTTTTTTCTCCAAAGTTTCATATTGTTTGTGTATTGGCAGAACATGATAGGGTATTATGTGCTCCTCAGGGAACATAAGCAGTTGGGGTGAAGGAGACGAGAAAAAAAAATTAGTAAAGAGAGATATAAAAGAATAAACATACCAACGAAATACAGTGAGCACAAATTGTTGAAATAGGATTATTGGAAGATGAGGAAGGTTTAAAGAAGTAGGAGAAAAAAACGAAACGTAACAGAAGTAGAAAGGAATTAAGAGAAGGAAAAGGAAAAAGAATAGGATGATATCAAATAAAAAACAATGGCAAGAGGATGATGTATGTTGCTAATCTAAAATAATAATTGTAATGAAACTGATGTGTAATATGTTCATAAATGTATTACCTCATACAGTAATTGTTAAATGTAAAACGACTTTGTGATTTTACAATAATCACTTATATACTAGTATAATTGATCATGATTTGTCCAATCACTGATAAGAAATGTCATATAAAGTTCGAGACGTGGTTAAACCAATATCACTCTGATAATATTCACATTTAAACATAGTTTGGCAAAACGTGATAAAAGCTGCCAATAATCAAATGACCATGAGATTACCACAATTACTTGCATGTGAATAATAATACATGGGCGTCTAGGGGGGGGGGAGGGGTGCATGTTGAAAATTAAAAAAAATGTGCCAGTTCTACAACAAAATGGTAGGATAAAAATATTTTGTAAAGAAGCATATTCAGCAGCTAGCTAGTAATTATGCATGATATTTCTAATAAAGTAAGTTTATAACGTAATTTTGCTCGCTCTTAATATCTAAATCACGGTAACATCGGGACATGTCGTAAGCAAATAGTTTTCATATTAGACAATAGATTGACGCCCATGTAATAAATCAATGAATGCAAGCCCGATATATAAATATATTTATATCTTATAACAAAGTATTACATACTTAGATGATTGTCAAAATTTAGAAATAAATATTATCAGACTTTTGCAAAATAATCTTAATGAAGGAAGTCAATATGTGTACATATTGTGAAAATCCGACGCATATCTCCGTTTTTCTATAGTTTTATTGTTTGGTTCTGTCTTGCGGCAACAGAAACAACTGGTGCCTTGGGGTTGCACACCACAACAGTTCTTCTCAGGACCGAGAACCATACAAAGTGACATGAAAAAGAATGTCCCGTATGTCCAGCTCACGCCCATGATTAGAGCGAGGAAGACGCCGATCTGTTGGTAGGAGAGAACTGTCGCCGGAAGCATACAGGCCCCAGCCACAATGGTAGACAATGCAGCAGTGGAGATGGCGGCAGTCAACTGCTTCATTGCATGAAATGACTTTGCAACACGATCACCAGTCGGTGCGATCCGATAAGCAACACCGTAATGGATTGTGAAGTCAACGGACAGACCAACAGCTAAGGACATGATGGTGGCCTCCAGGATATTTAACTCCCATCCGATGAAGACCAGAGAGCCCACAGTCACGAAAACCGTTCCTGATATTGAAAGAATGGCGAAGAGAGTGATCAGGACATTCCAAGTGGTGAGAAGAAGCACCAGGGCGGCGACGCCTAGAGACATCCCGATGGAGAAGGGGAACCCTGTTACGAGGCTCTGTTGTAGATCAAAGAAATACAGCTGGTTCTCACTGAAGCTTACAAACCACCCATGCGAAATCGCTTCTGGAGCCTTGTCCATCTCTGTCCTACTCCACTGGTTTATTTCGTTCCAGAAAGTATCAATGCTTTCATAGTTCAATGAATATCTTGTATTACTGGTGAATGAAAGTAACAGGCCAGTTAGTTTCTGTCCTTCACCGAAGCGAGTCATGGGCTCTAAACCTGCCAAAGCCACAAACTTGGAAGCACACTGTTCGAAGAGCTCTGGCTCATAGGGAAAGTCAAAGTTCTCGCAACATGGAGAAACATCCTGGTGAAACAAGGGGTTGTTGCATGGAGATTCCATCATGATTTCCCTGAAGATATCGATGAAACAGAAATCCTGATAACTGTCCTGCGGTGAGTAGAATGATTGGTTTTTAACATCAGAGCAGAAGTTTAGTAGCCATTCTTGCGACTCTGGAGATGAGATGTTGAATAGGTTGTCCAACACGAGACTACCCCTGTCATCGGGATCCCATGCATTTCCATTGTCTTTCGATTCAAGCCCCCAAACAAACTTCATAGGCATCTTGCTTTGCTCGAGTTGCTCAAAATCAAAATGGTCTACATAAACCTGGTCATACTGCTCAAGAAAATCTGACTTTATGAAAATTTGAAACACTGATTGAGTCGGTAGTTGTAGCTTTGGGTATATGAATATAGCACAGCCACCGCCTATTCCCAGTAATGTGAAAATAATCAGCCAAACGTAGCGCAGTTTGAAAACAATTTGGGGGAGAGCCTTTTCAAAGACGTGTATCGACGCTGTTTCGAGAGCTTGCGTGACTACTTTGAGACTTGAGCACTTCAACGAATGGCGATTGCGACATTTCCTGCAACGTAGGTATCTTTCTTCAATGATGACGATGGCAGGAAGCCAGGTCAGTGTGAACAAAAAATTAAAGAGGATAGCACATCCGGAGTACACCGCAAAGCACTTAATGGCTGTGATTGAACTGATGATGCTAAAGAAAAGCGCGGAGGACGTCGTAAAGCTCGTAACAAACATCGTAATCGCTGCATGGTGCAAAGTTTCTTGCAGGATCTTGACCGTGTTCTCTTCCCTGTTCGAGTATTTCTCTCCGCACTTTCGCCAAAGATCCATGTAGACAAACGTGTCATCGGCGCCAATGCCAAGTACGAGTATTACTGCCAAGATGTTGACAAACGGGAAGAACGGCAGTCCGATGACAACCACGTATACGAAATAGGCCCATACTAACGCCATTGCCATGTCGGCGATAGTCAATAGCGTGATAAACAGTGATCCTGTGTAGAGCCAAATGATGAAGACTGCAACTGCAACTGCCAGGCCGACTAGCTTTATGTCAGAGATCAGGAACGAGGAAAAGAGAAGGAACTTAAATTGCCCACCAATAGCAGTTATTTTCATAAAGTCGTCACGGAGGTCCTTTCGCCCCTGTAACCTATCCGTATACAACTGGCCAGTCGTGGAGCCGAACCCAGAAATAGGGGTTATCATCAAGCTGAAGGAAATGTCCAAATCACCTCTTTCAAATCGGGACGCGGACTCTGACGGCAGTAGGTAGTGGAAGATGTTGTAGACCGCATGTCGGTCTATGCAGTACCGCGGCACTGTCGGGCATGAGGTAGGGGAGCAGCCATACTGGAGGGAACCATTCGCGTAGTGTGGGGCACATTCTGTCAGGAGATCAACCAGGTGTGTGACGTCGTCCTCGGTGGTGTCGAAGCAAGATGCTTTGTTCTGGAGGTGAGCGGCATACATTCCTAAAGACGCTGGTTGGCAATTTGTCGGGGGCTCAGAGACGCCTGGGAGGACGTGTTCGTTGAACAGACGACACATTGAATGGAAGGCGTCAACGGAAAAGAGTGATATTCGTGGGTTTACGACGGAAAATACTATCCGGAGGTTGTGCCAATGTAGTCCTGTAAAATGATAGGATATTAAAGATCAAATGATGTAATGGCGTTATTGATAATGGCGTTTTTCAATCTGCATGCTCAAACGGCCTTCATCTGTGCTTTTTACCATCATAAGGTATTTGAAGTGAAACATATACACAAGACTATTCATGATTCAGCCCCCCCCCCTCACACTGTGATTAGAATTCGCATGTATTACTGCTGATATCAATGTGTTGCATCGATTATTTGTATCAATTTACAACAATAAATTTAGAATGGAAAGGTATTACGTGTAAATTGGAAGTATTTAAGTAATGGTCTTCACAATTTCGCAGGATTTATATTATTGCATTGTCAACATTGAGCAAGGGTCAGTAGTCGTACGTGTGTTAATAACAATAATAATAACAATAACGACATGATGATAATGATTATGATACTAATGATACTACTACTACTACGACTACTACTACTACAAGTAATAATAATAATAATACTTCAATTACCTGGTTCAACACAAGATTTAAATTGATCTTGATTTGTCGCATTCTCCTCTGAAGACGGACTTCGAGTTGTCAGACTGTCATCAAACCTGTCTATCGTGTCTACTCTAGTCGACGTCGGGACGTCCGTCGGCAGCGTCGGCAAAGTGAAATTACCTAGCACGTTCCTTCTCGACACCGTGTGATTGTCATGGATATTCATGATGTGAAAGTTGTCGTCGTCGGTGATCATGTTGAATAGCTCCAGTCCCGTGAGACGATCCCGAATAGGGGTGTGTCGTGCTTCGAATCCCTGCAGGAAAATGAGTAATGGAAAAGCCCTGGTAATATGAACCAATTCTGCTACTGCTACTAAGACTACTACACTGTTAGAAAATTTATACTTACTTAATAAAATAAGTTCCTGCAGCAGAGTCTCGAGAACACATGTAATCTTACCCGATTGCGTAATCTTATATCATGTAAAATTACAGGAAATTGGTACATGGTGTATGGAACCTTACAATTTCCTTATATAAAACACCCTTTTCCCCTTTTTAAACAGACCTGTTCTGTTAAATTGCAGAAAAATTCCCGTTTTGTGAATTTACAAAATGATTCTGTTATTGCTTTCTGCAATTTTTTTCCCTGTAAAATCAGTTTTTTTTTTACAGTGTACTACCACCACTAATAGTGATACTCTCGCCATACTCTGGGTAAATTGTATGTCAAATAAATACGCCTGTACAGTACGAAAATGAAATAGAATGTCAAAAATGCCAAAGGAGGTGGGGGGGGGGGGAGAAAGACCAAAGACAAGTAGAGAAAAAAGCGGATTGGACAACACACATGACTGGTAGAGACTTACCTTTTCAGGATCATCAAACTGTGGAATGTCGTAAAGCGTAAACGCCACAGCGCCAGCTGCGACGGTGAGCAGAATGATGGCCACACAAAACAACACGGGAAAGCGAACGATGAACTTTGAGTACCTGACACGGCACAAGAAGAAAAAAAAACATGAATTACACCAAGTAAACTGTGAAATCATTGCCTGTAATTATTTATGTTTATTACCATGATTGAAAATGGGAATGAAAAAAAATCTTATTTCATGATGTCCAACCTGCGCGCACTTCTTGCACCACGGGTCCGTATCATAAAGAGTTACAACTATGCCAACTTTGCTAATATACTAAATAGTATGGTAACATCGCTCAGTAGCCGATCATAATCAAGGTTCATGCAAGCTACAATAATGAACAAAAAAGTTACAATAATCGTCAGTCTTTTTTAAACGGAACCCAGAACCAAAGTCGATAAGCTGGGACCTTAAGTAACGGCACTGATCCGCATTTTCCTTCGGAGGGGACTGAAAGGAAGCTTTCATCTGCTATTCAACACTATTCAACAGTACATTACTTTTTAGCAACAGCGTCAAACCCTGTGTATAGTAAATCTATGGCTGAACTATAATTACACATCCTACTAACATTTACAACGCACAAGGTCTCCCTAAAATTGCCAAGCACGGGTTCTCCTTAAAAATTGCTGAAACACTTTCGATTGCAAATAATAAACTCACCAGAACCAGAAGCCTGAGTTCAGCAGTCTCTCCGATTCATCTTTTGCATTATCCCCTTCTGCATGTTCTTGAACATCGTTCGAAGTTTTGATCTCTTCGTCTCCTTTAGAATAATACGCAGAGTTTGTGATGCCACTAGTCATCACTGATGTGTGGATGTGAATGTCATGCAAAGTAAGATCACCCCCTTCATAATCATCGACGACATCATACGCAGTTGGGCCCGTGTCACCATCATGACCATCTGCGGTATCAAAGCCTAGATCGTTAGGGTAGGTGTGGTAAGATGGAGCTTGCGCTTCATCGCACAGGTCACACTTTTCGTCAACGGATTCGCCGAAGACAGTATCTCTGGCCCCATGACTGTTTACTGCGTCGCTTATTGCCGACAACGTTCTCAGCTTCGGGTCCCGAAAACTCGGAGCCTGGTGAGTAAATCCGACATTGATGCGGTGGTCGATGATGTCATCCATTGGAATTCGACGTCCGTCCCGCTTTCTGTTATTTCTAAACGACGACGAGTCAGAATATCGTGGTGATTTTCCGCCGAGCCATTGAAGGCGACGAGTGTCACGCCAACCTGTTCTTTCCGGAAGTGGATTTCGCTCCAGGTAGGGAGATGCGCCTAAAGTGTAGGGAACATCTCTTACAAGGACGAATCCATTCTCCTCCCATTGTTGTCGAGTTAATCCTGAAAACCATTTGAACAGAGAAAAAACACATCTTCATAACATGATATCGAGGATAAACTTGGATAAACTCGGATAAAAATGACGAGACCGAACAATGATGTATAAAGTGCAATGTTAAATCATTCATTAATTTAATGGTTGAAAAGATTATCGTTGTTGTTTGGAGATGAGCATCTATTTATCTTGTGGCTGTCGTTGATTGCTTAGTTCTCTACAACGACTCATGTTTACATCGCTTGTTACATTGGGCGCATTTGGAGTCACATCAAGACATTGTATTTTCAACATCCTGATTTTCATCGCATTTTCCAAAATATCTTTCCGATTTGCTTGTTTTATATGCTGAATCTAATAATACATTGAATAAGTGAATACATTTTCATTGGAAATTTTTATTTTATTATGCTCGCCCGCTTTACTCGTTCGAAAACTTTCTTGAAATAATGCTCCTCATTGAGAGCGTTATGAAAGCTTGTGTGAATAGTAAAATACGTGCCGGCTAGGCAGGAATCCCATCATTATACGTAAAATTGAAGATGAACTACAGTTAGCCAATTTCCCGTCATCAACAACATACATTAAAACGAATTAATAATAAGCACTAATGTGCCCAAAGAGGAGTTTATAATACTAAATTCGATTAACACAGGTTACCGATTTGCTCTTTGAGGAGGTCTCCTTCTGTCACCAGTCTGTCATTAAGTTTAAATCAGCTCTACCCCCTTTTTTCTACTCGATCACCTGTAATACTCTTGCTATTTCCCTGTTCTATCTATCCTCTCCTGTGACTCTGTATAACTTGAAATCCTCTTCAAGGGTACTCCACAGTACGGAAGCTTTTTGATATGCAAAAGGTGGACAACATGCGACTATTGTCTACTCGTCCTCCACGAAAATTCTATTGTTATGCTGCAGTACGAACACGCCTGCGTGAAAGCGAAACAGGCAGGGAAATTGTCTGGCCGAGAAAATTACCTTCCTCTTTTACCACGTAAATGGGAAAGTTATCACTTTTATTTTACGGGTTCAGTTCAATTATAAGTTGCCAATATCATACGAGAATAAGTTTACACTTATCAATGAAGGAAATGTGTTTCAATCTTTTAATGTAGGGATGCTTTATGAACATTCACCTTAGTTATAGTGGGTTGTACTCTTGTACTTCCTTATTGACGAATTCAGTCATATAGAAATTACTAAGCATGGTCGCTTTAAAAACACGCTGTATATTCAGGAATACCAAGATTGTTCCACTAGTTCTGTTCATTTTAATCATCATCGCTCTGAAATGGTTGGGCACCCACTCGGCACATACTCCTCATATATTTGCCTAAATCTCCCACCCCCCCCCCGAAAGTAAGGATCAAATTAATTAGAACCTTTTTGTCTTCCCAATTTGTGACACTATTTGGAGAAACAATCCTCTCTATTTTTTCTAGCTTTTACATAAGGTGTCGAATAAATAACAAATTACAACTTTATGTTCTGCAGCTCGTAAAACCTGCATGGATACACCCCAGATTGCATCAGTGAATGAGTTCGATAATTTGATTGATTAAAACATTATGATAAAATATTATCTTTTAACTTAACTTTGAGGGCTGAACTTCATGGCAAAATAATATGTTACACTTGAATACCTTTTAAGCCCAAGTTTCATATAGGACCTTATATTTCCAAAGAAATTACACTAAACATGTTAAAAAACAAGTAATATTCTAAGGTTACAAGATTTTTTTTAAGTTGCCGACATCACCACCGCTGCGGCGTCGTAAAGCCGCGCCGTTGTATCACTTTTGCTACTAAAACAGGCGACACAAGAAAATAAAATGTGAAAAGAGAAGAAAAAAAATGAAGTCTTACCTGTTGTGATTAGAGCATTCTGGTTATTATAAACGCTGTCGTTGTAATATCGAGGAACATAATTCACGACCGCTGTGGAATCCTTGCTGTGGTAGACAAACATTTTAACGATATTACTCTTTGACTTAAAAACTTTTTTTTTCAAGAAAAGATTATAGTCATTCCTCTGGAGTTGTAGTCTCAACTATGATAGTTGCAACCATGAAGAGATTGTAATTGCAAGACGAATGCAGATTTTCCAAGTGCTATTCGTTTGAAGTTGAGATTTGTATAAATTCAAGCCAATGGCGAATTGAACAAGTCCTCGTACCAACGGTATGCCTTTATTCCAATTCTCCACCTTTAAGGCACTTAACTAAAATGTATGCTTATGTTGAAACTCAACAGATATGACAATAATAAAAAAAAACTTGTCAATATTCTTTCTACACAATGTGGGATAGGCCTATTCAATCGATAAGCTCATTTAAAAGACAGCACGAGCGCAATTCACTGAATGAATAGAACTAAATGATCACGACTAAAAATACCACGTCGTCATCGTCTGCGAATGAAAGTTAAAGAGTTTGTAGAGTTCGCACTCTCCGGCAAATATTAGTCGATTACGTAATTACAGTCAGGTGATACTGGCGCATTTTGAAGATATTTTTCCTCGCATCTTGTTTAAAAATTCATTTCACTTGGGTTTATAAAGCAAATGAGGATCATCGTGATGGCATCATTACTAGACTGTTGGGTTTCATTCAAACAACTTTACTAAACACATGTTTTTAAACATCTTGTAAAGTCTTAAAATATATGAAGCAAATTATAAAGCAAATGATGATCATGATAATGGCATCATTACTAGATTGTTGGGTTTCTTTAAAAAAAAAACTTTACTAAACACATGTTTTTAAACATCTTGTTAAGTCTTAAAATTAATCATCGTTTGGCGAAGAGAAACAGAGAGAAGGGAAGTGGGGGAGAGGCGGAGGGGGTGGGGGCTGGAGAGACAGACATACCCAGACAGAGATAAGAGAAAACCAATGGTAATACATGTAATAATGACAAAATTACTATATGAGAGAGAGGGAGAAAGAGGTGGTGATGACATAGAGAGAGAGAGAAAAGAAAAGGGGGAGAAAAAAGGACGGCAGATGACGTGCGTCTTTGAGGCAGGCGCTAGATAAAGGAAAGTGTTCTTTATTAAGCATTCATTTCGCTTTGCAAACATCAAACTCTGAACAAGTTCGATTACTCCTTTGTTCCCTTTGACATGTTTGACGTCAACGAACTTTTGAGTGCCTCTATCCCCAACCATACTCCCTCATCACTGTCCAGTGGCTGCAGCCATAAAAAAATGACAACTGTTTGTTTTGAAGGCAAAATATGAGAACGCCTTTAAATCTCGGCAAGCCCAAAGGCCCGTATCATCTGAAAAAACCATCTATCTAAAGGCCCCCTCACACCTAACCGAATTGTCTGAAATATGCCTTGCGATGGCTGGCGAAAGGCATTTCTTTTAAATCGTTTTCAATGGTAACTAATGGTAAATCATATTTACCCTTCGTGTTTGGGTTCGTACATCTTCTGAACTAACAGCTGCGATTATTCAAATTCGCGCGGAAATTTTGAACATGTTTAAGATTTCCCGACGAATTGAAAAATCGTTGGTCATCTGTTTGAATTCGCATCTCTTATTTAGTCTGCGATAATAGTTCGTTTATCGTTCGTGTGTTTTTGTCGCGCATAGTCCCTCTTCGCGCTTTTGCCAAAGTGGACCGATCTCCAAAGAACCCGTAACGAAGCAACACGATGGCACAACGAACAAGATTGCCTGATCTATTCCCTCGTCTTCGTTTCTAATCGCACGCCATATCAAACCATTGCTCACTGTTCCTTCGTCTTATTGGGTTATATCAACCCTCCGCTCGCCTTCGGCAGCAATTTTCTCAAAGAGGTGAACCGAAAAATCGATATCCTTTGCATGTCATATTTATCCTTCGCTTACCGTCCGTTGATAAAATTTGACAATAGTTACTGATCGCATGATTTGACGGAAATCTTATTTGAATTCGCGTGCATTTCGCTCATTTTCCCATTCGTCACCCTTCGTCCACCTACATTCGGTCAGGTGTGAGGGGGCTTTTAGGTAAAGATGATCCAAGGGTCTCGAAAAGCGAAAGTCCCATGCCTGCATCGAATGTTATACAAAATTATACATTTCCTTAGAACGACACTAGTAAATTTACTGTCGATTTTAAATATACTGTCGGGTTTATGATTATTCCGTTCACACTATATGAAATAATACTACCTAAACATCGTCAAGAATAAAGCAACATTGCACATTGTTTGGAATTTCCTCCTAATTCATTCTTGTAAGCGCATACTCCTATACTTATAGGCATATATGCTAACTAAATGGGGATTCGTATTTTTTTACTCTCAATGCAACAACATGATAGAGTTTGAATATTCCCCAGTTAGCATTGTTTAGTAGGCTTACTTTAAAAGGGAGTGTAGGCTAAAGATTCTTAAATGGGATGGGGGGTCCCGAACTGTTTATTTCAACTATTGTCATTGATAACAAATTGGTCCCTCGTCGATGGCAACGAACTTTCTGACACCAATAGTGGTAAACTAGAACTAACAAAGACACACAAAACAGAAACCGAAACACACAAATAGAGTTTTAAGTTTTATTGAAATTTATTCATCGAGGTTCTGGAAAACTATGAGCTTTCTGTAACCACAGAGGCAAGTACCGTAATCCAAGGGGGGGGGGGGGAGGGGTTATGCCTAGAATATCTGAAGCGCTTGATACTATTCTTTACAATCTCACAGGGAATTAGATTTAAACAACGATCATTAGGGAGTGGGGGTTTTGAGCATTTTTCATTATATATCATTACCTGAACATCCGTCCTCATTTTCATCATCACTGTAAAGGACGGGAAATCAAAACAATCGTGAATTATTATCATTTAATCGGCAATTCATCAATGAAGATACAAAGAAAATACAGCACGGAACTGTCATGGAAACTGGTATATCGTTTCACACATAGTGCAAGTTCTATCAGTCTATGATGGTGAAATGAACTTCATATTTTTAACCTGCTTGGATGGTCCCCCTTTCCCGACGAATTTGAAAATTCTTCAATAAGTGTTCATTTGAAACAAAAATGAATCATGGAAATTAAATGGATTAATTTAGACTATCGTCAGTTTTCTAGCTGCACCTGATCCTGCCATGGTTCCATGACGACGTCATCGAACTTTTGAATCCCGGTGACATAATAAGGGCCCAAAATTAGGGCAAGTGCCGGGGTGGTCAAATTAAGTGAGCACTGGGGTGTGGAGCAGGTGGCCCTTTCGATAACAAGTAATCAAATATGGAAGATGGTTATTCTTCTTCAGACTGCTAACAAAATTAATTTCGTTGTTGTCGGATATATTTATGTGTCTATGTTCTCATCGTACCCCTGACATTTTTTAAATAAAATATAATTGCACTTTTATTTATTCGAAAGGGGTAGGGCTCCCCCTTCCCCCCTGCACACTTTCCCTGCTAAATCACGCCGTACCGACTGAAGACGTCGTCTATAAAGAGGTGTTATACAATGTTTGTTTGAAGCTAAGCCGACATGTAAACTTACTTTTCTTTCGAGGCGCCCCCTTAAACCAACATGTGTGTGCGGTCGTATGCCCATGGGCGTGGTATTGATGCGATTGCGGCGATTATCGATAATCAATTTAACATAATTGTAATTTGTCTCATTTTAGCTCATTCATTTTAAGAGAGAGAGAGAGGGATAGAGATAGACATACAGAAATATTTACATTGTTGCCCCCAAAGCACATAGAAGACTTAATCTATTATATCACTTGCATTTATTGAAGGGAATGTTCACCCTTACCATCGCTGACGTCAAGTTAGAGGCTTTGATGAAATAAAATGAGAGAAATGTAAAGAAGGCTTGGCAAATACCAATGAAAATAATGATTGAGTTCTTTTTGTCTTTCTGTCATCATATCCATGCTGAATAGGCCCGACATGCCGTAAAAAGGGGAAAGAAAGATAAAACGACAAAATGTATTATTTTCTAAAGTAATTCGAAAGTTATTTTACCCGTGCATTCCATGCATAATCAGGGCCCTGTCTTACAAAGAGTTACGATTGTTCCGATCAATCGTAACTCTATGGACATCCATCAGTGTCATAATTTTTTCTATGAAAAATATGCACAATGACCTGTGTATGCAAAAAGAAGCTCAGTGAATTTTCAAGATAACAATGAATACATGAATATACATCATAGCTAGAAAACATTTTGAACAAACATGCATTTTAAGTGTTGACGTTGCTGGCCGTCTATATAGTTGCAATTGATCGGATCAATCATAACTCTTTGTAAGACGGGGCCCATGTATACCATTACATACATACTTCTTTGAAAAGAAATATGTTCAAAACAATTGCCATTAAATATAGCAATTCGTGGAATTTATATCACATGAAAAATCTTATGAGGGAGCTGCGAAGATATGACGTAACAGAAAATAAGCATTAAAGGACAAGTCCACCCCAACAAAAAGTTGATTTGAAAAAAAAAAAAAAAATCCAACAAGCAAAACACTGAAAATTTCATCAAAATCGGATGTAAAATAAGAAAGTTATGACATTTTTAAGTTTCGCTCAATTTCACAAAGCAGTTATATGCACATCCTGGTCGGTATGCAAATTGGCAGACTGATGACGTCACCCACTCACTATTTCTTTTGTATTTTATTATATGAAATATTATAATTTTCTCCTCCTTGTCAAGTGAAACAGTTTCATTTCTCCCTGAACATGTGGAATTACCACTGTTTTAACAGCTTATGGTTAAGTTAAGTTGGTCCTTCTTGTCAAATCTGTAAAAATTGAAATATTGTATTATTCAAACAATAAAAAAACAAAAGAAATAGTGAGTGATGGACATCATCGACTCTCTCATTTGCATATCACTGAGTTGTGCATTTATAACTGTTTTGTGAAAAATAAGCGAAACTTCAAAATGTTATAACTTTTTTATTTTACATCCGATTTCGATGAAATTTGCAGCGTTATGTTTGTTTGATTTTTCTCTATCGATACAAATCAACAATTTTCTGGGGTGGACTTGACATTTAATATATTTATGATAGTACTCATCATGCTCATGGTTTACACTCTTAAAATGTTGGGCAACATACTGTCCACACAACAATTGAGTAAAAAAAAATCCAACAGTGGGTAGTTTTCAACCAATCATGCCAATACTGTGTAGTTTTCACCCAAGGCACACATTATTGGTTTAGAACTACCCAGAATTGGATAAAGTTTGAACCAATTGTTGTGTGTACAGTATGTTGCCCAACATTTTTAAGAGTGTACTTAATCTATTATTTGATGGATTTTCATTAAAGCTCAGAAATCTGTTTCACTGTTTCAATTTTTGTTATTGTAAAAGATAAGAACATATGTAGAATTAGACGAACAAACCACTGAAAGTTTCATCAACTTTAGACAAAGAATATTAAAGTTATGATATTTTCAAGTTTTGCAATGTTTCATTGAAGCAGTTCTGTCTTCCACCATGATCACCCATTCTTGTATATTGTAAATTTGTATTTTAGTTGATTTGAAGTCAGTACGTGGGGGGGGGGGGGGGGGTAGCCATCGAATGTGCTTCTTATTCTCAATACACCCTCTCGCACTCTTTTCTATTCCCACAAATATAAGAATATGACAACCTAAATGACAAAAAAAAAATCAGGAACGTTGCTACAAACATTTTGATAATTTAATCTGATAGTGAATATATTACTAAGCCAAACATGTTTGTTTTCTTTAGATGCATACATATTATAAAACGATTGTTATTAACATAGAAGTAAGAACGGCAGCGAAACATTTATGGCACTAACAGCATCAAACTGCTCACCCATATAAAAAAAAAATACGAATATACATTTATTTTTTTACTATTTACTAATGCAATCATTCTGATCCACAAAGCACAAGCAAATGAAATAGTTAACGTATAAGAAATAACATGAATAAAAAATATAAGACGCATTTGATATGAAAAGAGGACAATAAACAATGTTTTGTTAATAGCTGTTTTTCTAGATAGCTCCAAATTTTTGGCCTACCAATAGTTTGCGTGATTTTATAAAGATCACAATTGATTTTGAACTAAATAATTAAAACGCTGAATCACATTGAATACAATAACATTCGAAATGAATCGCTCTTCACACCGAGGAGCACTTTCCCAGTCACTCTAACAACTACGGCTTAGATTTTTAAACAACTTGTTAAAAAAAGTTTAAACGATTCCAAAAAGTTCAAATAACTTGTTTAGAGTAATAAACGTAATTAGGTTTCGTGTTAAAGGGCCCTACATACTCCAATTGTACCAGGTGGGTGTTTCATAAAGCTGCTCGTATGTTAAGAGCGACTTGAAGAACGACTGGTGATCCTTTCTTGCGGTAAATGGTATATTCATTTGCGATGGTCTGGCACATTAAAAAGGTTCACCAGTCGTTCTTAAAGTCGCCTTAACTTACAAACAGCTTTATGAAACGGTCCCCGGGCTTGGTGCTGGCAAGATGGTAGGACATAGTCGAGCTTCTAAAAGAAGGACAGACGAAATTAAAGCAAAAAGGGTAATCTGGGTCATGTAACACAAAGATTAGCGATCAATCGTAAGCTTGATTTTCACGATTAATTGTGTATTGCATAGTCAGTCAATCAATCGTAAAAAAAAAACGTTTTACGATGGTTGCTAAGCTTTGTGTTATGGAGGCCCGATATATATATATATATATATATGTAATTGAGCACGTGAAAAATACAAATAATGACAAATCAAAAATGTTTTTACGGTCATTCATTTCCATAGCAACCAAGCCAGGGGAAAATAATATTGTTTCCATTGGTTGCAATAATCATGGAGCTAGAAAATTATCAGACATTCAGTCCCTTTTTCCACTAACAAACTCTCTAAACCGATTTAAAGAATAGAGCAACTTCGAGTAGGCGCCGCTCAGTGGCTACCTTTTTAAAGGATTTTTATTTCTGATTTCTATTTCGAACTACAAGATATAGATTAGTATTGTAATCAATAACATTAGAAATTGGATTGATCGCTGGAAAATGCAACAACTCTGTTTAGTTAGCAGCCTATCACATCTTATTGCAAGTCTATTATGTCATTGAGCTAGCAGGAACGATTTTTACAGGGGGTGCTGATGTAAATTTGACAAGCAAAAAGGAAAGAAAAAAAGGTTTTACGACAAAATGAAGGTCATTTTGGTCCCGCGAAATTTGACAAGCAAAAAAAAAAAAAAGGGGGGGGGGAGTTCGCCACAAAATTAATGTCATTTTGGTCCCGAGAAATTGGACAAGCACAAAAAAAAAAGGTTCGATCGCTACAAAATTAAGGTCATTTTGGTTACATTTGTCCATTTTGGCACACCTACCAGAATTCCTGGGGGTGATGCCTATGAAGAATAATACACCCAACACCCCCGCTTCCAAGGGCCATGTATTTTGTTTTGAACGATGCGTGGGAACCAATTACACAATCATTATTATATTGTTTGATAAAAAAACATCGATATCACAGGTTTCTAAATTATTGAAATTAATACCATGCGCACTTAAGGCATTGGTCTAAGTGGAATATTAAAACAAATGATCCATAAACAAAATTAAAGTATTTGAATTAAATGCCAAATTAAAAACATTGGACTATAAAATGGCCAAAATTACCATTTAAATTACAGTAGTGAATTCAATGCGCACATAAAGCATTGGTCCATGATGGTAATTTTTTTTTATTAAATTCAATGTCAACCAAAAATTACAAAGATCTAAAATGGCAAAAAAATCAAATTATTAAATATAATGCCCACATTGAAAAGAATATCTACAATGACAAAAAATATTCAAACTCGAGATGAACTTGTGCTCCTTATCTTTTTTCACAAATAAATAACATTTCTATAAAATATTCATAGGGAATTTAGACGATACAAAAATATAAAAAAATATTTAACAAATAGTTTCTTGATCGGCTGTAAGTTTTTGTATTAGAAAACAAGTATTGCAACATGTATCAAACAGCAATAACGCTTAGAGCTAGCAAACATGGTTACAATGAAATATTTCAAGACATACACGTAATTGTAGTACTGATTTTATATTTGTTACAAACATTCTCGCCTACCTAGTAATGAAAGACAGCTGGCAGGAAAACCTGCTCTTTCACTCAGCAGTCATATTTCCCCTACGGCGGCCGTACGGCGAGCCGAAAACAGCCGTGCTGTGCTTCATTTTCATTCAAACCACCTATATGGAGCTGGTACAAAAATGTTAAAACGACTGTTTTCGACTCGCTGTATGACCGTCGCAGGGGAAATGTGACTGCGCCATACTAAGAAAAAAATATATATGTGCATTGATCACTTTCCCATAAAAGGTGATCATTCAGCCTTCGCTACATTTTAAACAAATATCCATTCTGAATTGATTATCATCAAATTACGTACATCAATAATGAAAGCTCTACATGTAAAATAAAAACATCAGCACAAGGCTGATTTCAATGGGAAAATTCAAAATGCCTTACCTTTTTTTCGTAAATTTCTCTAATATATGCTATTCGAGAATTATCAGTGTAAGTTTTTAAAAATATGCATATAAATTTTGAAATATTGTGCCTTAAAGTTAATTTTGAAGTATTTCCCATCAAGAACATCCAGCAAGAAAATGATCACATTAAATCTCATGGTCCCGATGTGGTAATGCATTTGTAAAGTTTGTGAACATCTTCGAGCATAAATCCAAGTTCTCTGATTTTTCATATTTCTGGGTGACTCATTGTATAGCTGACATTGTTCACCATGTTTGAATATAATTGCTGCGATTGTGACCATCATAATTATGGCAATCAAACATTTCATGCTCAACAACAAATATTATGTTCCTTCTTTTAACACCCAACTTTAAGAGAGCCAGAAATGAGAAATAAACGAGGCACAAATTTAAGTTGATGTACTTCATTGCACTAATTTATACACACATGACTAAAATACACATTGAAAAAAAAAACACTATTTAAATTTTCATACAACGCTTGTTCACTATGAACCTTACATTAGTTGTTTAACGGTTTAAACTACCATGCTTAATTTATTGAGAATCAAGTATACAAAAATAAATTTTGCTGTTTAAGATTTTATACACTTGTTTAAACTGTTTAAACAACTATTGATACTGATGAACTACTCATCATGTAAACAACATCGTATACAAAGTTTAAAAAGTGTTTTTACTGTGAAGTACGTCCTCAGAAAAGGATGATTATACATGCAGAAATAGGGAGTATGGCAGAAAAGATCAGCTAGATATGAGGTGTATGGAATGTTAGCTCTAAGTCACGTGTCTGCTACAAAGCCAAGATCAATGTCCCCAGCTGGACTTACATCTAATAAGCTATGACCCTGTCGATTTGGACAACAGCAGCACCTTTGGTCAGCACTTAAACTCTGGTTTGATGCACAACAGCAGCTACAAGAAGGCACTGGGATCTGGGCGCAGTTGCCTTCAGGACCCAACGCCCGGCAGAGGGGCATGAAGAAGAAGTTGGCATAGAACCAGCTAACAGTCATAACAAGAGTCAGAAAGATGCCAATCTGCTGATAGCAAAGAACGACAGAGGGCAGCATCACAGCTCCTGCGATGAACGTTGAGAGCGCCGCGGTGGTTATTGCAGAAGTGAGTTGAACCATGGCGAAGGTGGAGCGGGAGGCACGGTCCTTATGCGGGGCGAGACCGTAAGCCACTCCGTAGTGGATGGTGAAGTCCACAGAGAGTCCTACCGCAAGACTCATTACAGTGGACTCCAGTATATTCAGCTCCCAACCCAAGAGAACCAAGCTACCGATGGTCACAAAGACGGTCCCGCCGATAGATAGGGTGGCGAATAGAGTAATGAGTAGATTTCTGGTGGTGAATAAGAGAACCATCGTGGCCATTCCCAAGGACAATGCAATAGACATCTTCGTTCCTCTGGCTAGGCTTTCCTGGAGATCAAAGAAAAACATCTGGTTGCTGCTGTAACTGCCGAACCAGCCACCAGCCATGCCCGGAGGCGCATTCTTCATCTTTTCCTTACCCCAGTTATCGATTTGGTACCAGAATTCACTGATGTTTTCATACACAAGTGTATCAGTGGTCGTGCTGGTGAAGGATAATTGTAAACCAGTCATCATCGAACTTTGAACTCTGAACTTGGTCTTTTCTCCAAAGCGAACGCTACCGCTTACTTGGCGCAGACTAGATGTCCAAAATGGAGCGCAGTGGTCAAAGAGCTCTGGGTCGTAGGGAAATTTAGTTTGGTTGCAGCATGAAGGGGAAGGACTGAAGGGGAGAGCGGGGTTGTTACATGGTGTCTCCATGGCAGATTTCAGTATTTCAATGAAACAAAAATCAGACGCTTTGTCCGCCTTAGAGTAAAATGTCTGGTTGCGGATATCGTGGCAAAAGTCTAATAGCCATTGTTGCGAATCCTTGCTGGATAGATTAAATGATCTGTCAAAGACTATAAACCCTTCATCGTCAGGGTCCCAGGGATTCCCATTATCATCAGGTACTACACCCCAAACAAATAATATAGGCATCACTCTCTTCTCTCCCCTTTCGAACAGGAAGTCCTTTTTATATATCTGATCGTATTGTTCCATATAATCACTTGATATGAACACTTGAAAGTCATTTTTGGTAGGCAACTGCAGCTTTGGCTTGACAAATATACAGCAAGCCCCACCTACCCCAAGTAGCGTAAATAAAACGATCCATAAGTACCTAAGCTTGAATACAACCAAGGGTAACATTGTCTCCCAGAAGGATCGGACACACCCAGTCAGAGCTTTTGTCTTCTCCTTTATCTTGACGTAACATGTGGTCGGTGTTATTCTCTCACGACACATCCGGAACTGCAGGTACTTATCTTCTATGACGACAATTGCAGGGAGCCAAGTTACAGTGTAGATGAAGTTGATGAGTATGGCACATCCTGCGTACACTGCCAGACATCGTAGGGCCGTGATGGAGCTGATGACACTGGAGAAAAGGGCAGAAGATGTGGTGAAGCTGGTAACAAACATGGTTACTGCTGCATGGTGCAAGGTATCTTGGAGGACCAACACCCTCTTCTCAGGTGCTCCACCATGTCGCTCTCTCATCTTCTTCCATATGTCAACATAAACGAAGGCATCGTCCGCACCAATACCGATGATTAAGACAAACGCGAGGACGTTCATGAAGGGAAAGAAAGGCAGTCCGAAGACAACGGTGTACAGGAAGTAAGCAAAGATCAAAGACATCACCATGTCTACAATTGTCATTAAGGTCACAAACAACGATCCTGTGTACAGCCACACGATCAAAAGAATCAGTCCAATACCGATAACCAGGTAGATGCAATTGGAGACAAGAAAATCAGAGAACAAGTCGAATTTAAACCCTGCACCAACTGCAGACAGCTTGGTGACACTGTCCCTTATGTCATGCCTCATAATATTATTCTTATAAACATCCTGCCCCTCACTGCTGTATCGGGGGAATGGTGTCACCATCAATGCATGTTGAACAGACTTGAAATCTCCCTCAGCGATGTGGCTTGCAGAATTCATGGGCAAGAGGTACTGAAAGGTATTGAACACCACATTCCCAATGGTGCAGTTTGAAGGGACACCTGGACAACTGCTTCCCCCGCAGTCCGATGTCAAGTCCTTGCTGACGAAGAACTGCGCACATTCCTGGAGCAGGTAACGTAGTTCGGTGACGTCCTCATCTAGGATATACAAACACGACTCCTTTCCGCCGATGAGAGCAGCATAGCTTCCGAGTGACGAAGGTTCACAGTCTTGGTAGTACTGCGGCATATCTGTTGCATTCATCAAGATACGAGTGGTGTATAAATTGCACATGGACCACAATGCCTCGGTGCTGAATAAGTCTACATCGTCCAAATGAGAGAAGACCAAACGAACCTTGTATTGGGCACCCTCGGCTGAGAGAAAGAAATATAGGGAAAGAGGAATCAAAATCTTGATTAGAATCACAGTGGCAAATTTGGAGAAATCTACAAACATACAACCTACAAAAAAAACCTAGAGGATTTCCATCTAAGGCAGGAGACCATAGTGAAAGATACGAAAGAGATAATAGGATTATCTGCCTGCTACAAACATAAAAGTCATTACCTGATCGGCTCATGGTTCAGAGCCAGTACATTTTTTCTTTCTCAGGGACGGTGCCAAAGGAGGAATGGGCCAGGGGAGAGGGCAAATATGTTTTTTTTTTCTCTCAAATATTGACACCCCTGTAGGCTGTACCCCTAGTTCGTCTACTCTACATTTTGTATGAAGGGGGGAAAATGACACTGTCTTCAGATCGTCTTGGAGGGGAGAACAGAGAAGAAAAGGGTGAAAATGAAGAATCTAGCAAATCTTTAATGATTATTTGCTTACAAATAAAAAAAAAATACAGATCCTTCCGAAACTCAATGTTTTGTAGCCTACATGTAGCATTGCTAATATCTACAATAACGAAATAAACAGTATTTTTAAATGGAACACGTAGTGCCAAATCGTGATTCTTGTCCCAGTTCACCCCCTCTCCACTCACATTTCATGTATTTTACAAGGTTATGACTTAATAGTCCATGGTCCCTACCTGGCTCTCTGCATACCGTTGGGATTACAGGACTGATATGGCTATAATCAAAAGAACTCTCGCTTCCTTCATCAATAGGGGTGTCGGTGACAGCATCATCAGTGCTAGGGGGATTGCCATCAGTGAGGGTATTGCTTTTGCTGAACCTGCTGTAAGTCGTGCTATCTTGGCCAGGACTCTGGGTTGACATCCTGGTGGGCGATCTGGTTGGTGGTGGCGAGGAGGACGGTATATCATTTTCACCTTGGTCTAGGCCTTGGTGGCTTGGACCGTTGGGTGGTGTTGTCAATGGGGGAATGTCCGCCTGCGGGCCTTGAACGCCATCCACACTCCGTTTGGATTGGCGCGGTAAGGTGTAAAAATGGCTATCGTTCCTCGTTTGGTGAAAGTGACCGAGTGCTGAGGTTCTGTCATTGATCTCTGTTTGTCGAGCTTGGAATCCCTATGGGGAAGAGGAAGGGAAAGATGGAGTATGAATTACTCTATGTTCTCATTACCGCTGATGTAAAGGAATGATGATAAGGTGGTTACAGGCCTGTAATGTAATGACCTTTTTTCCTTGTTCCTCATCGTTATCATCATCATCATTATCATCATCATCATCATCACCATCATCATCACCATCATCATCATCATCTTCATCATCATCATCCTCATCACCATCATCATCACCATCATCATCATCATCTTCATCATCATCATCCTCATCATCATATCTTTATCATCAAATTTTTCCCCTTTGATCATTTTTATTATTCTAGTATTAAGTGTCCGGTTATCTTTATGGCCATGCGACCCTAAAAATCACTTCTTCGCATTTTATAAAGTGAAATATAACGTCCCAAGAAAAAAAAAGGATCAGAATCGAAAGGAATGAAACGGTGTAGAGATTTATGCGTTTGAATAAACGAAATACTGAAGTATAAATTTAGTATTACACTTCAATTATTATGACACTTTCAGGGCGGCATTTACCGCCAAAGCCAGCTGTGAGAAACCAACCGGGTGGATCCGCCCACGGCCCGGTAAGGGTTAATTATTATTATCATTATAATCCTTACAATAATTAGTATGATTATTATTCTCGATATTATGGTGATTTGACTCGGTTCTGTTTTGATTTCAATACTCGTATTTTGCATCATAAGATTTTGCTCCACATATTCCAATAGACACGAATGTGACCATTGCATTCTTGTCATCAATCAGAGATCAAGTACTAATTTTTAACGCCTATTACACACAAGCCAAAAAATAGTTTATCATATAGCATTAATTGTTTGAAATAACAAGAACAAGAGTTAATCTAGGTCATTTCACACAAGACATTACTTTTGAAGAAGATTAAGAAAATTCATAGTTACATGTAGGAAGATAAACAAAGTACTGTTTCTCTTTTCTTCTCCACCCCCCCCCCCTCCCTCTCCCGACACCTCTCTGCATTCCCTTTTCTCTATACTTACCTTCAATGGGTCGCTAAATGATGGGATGTCATATAAAACAAATGCAGCAGCGCCCCCACCGGCAGTCAGGGCGAACAGAATCAAGCAGAAAAGGACTGGAAAGCGATTTAGAAATTGGGCATACCTATATGAAAAATACAAATTTAAGAAACAATGTCACAAATATATTAGTTCCCCATTTTAGCTTTATACTTAGTTCCTGTTATCATTTCGTTGCATTAGTTTTGTGTTTTATACTTCTTCCTCCTTCCGCCTTCTTTTCGACTTCTTCCCTTACTTGTATGTTTGTTGTTATTGTGGTTATGTTGCGTTTTGCGGAGGGGAGTTTCAATCGCGCCAACGAGTCATTACACCGGGACCAGGGACTAGAAAATTTGACAAGCAAAAAAAAAAAAAAAAAAAAAAAAAAAAGTTGTCACCCCAAATGTAAGGTCGTCTCGTCCAAAATACATGTTTTATTTCAATTTCTTACTTTCCATCATAAAAGACCGAAAATAGTAGGGGGACATTTGATATTGTGACCCCCTACTATTTTGGGTAGGGGGACACGTCCCCCGTGTCCCCCCCTGGGATTTCCGCCCATGAGGGTCGCCGATCACAAAGTTAGTATTTTGTGGAAGTCATTGTATTGTATGCATCACAGCACTAGCGTACCTACGGGGGGGGGGGGGCAGAGGGGGCAGTCTGCCCCCCCTGACGAGCCACAACCCATGCAAAGGACGTATCCCTGTCCCCCCCTGACGAGCTTGAAAGGCATTTTTTGCCCCCCCCCCCCCCCTGACGAGCTTGAAGACCTTTATTGCCCCCCCTGACGAGCTTGAAGCTTTTTTTTTTTTTTTTTTTTTTTTTGCTTGTCAAATTTTTTCTGGTACGAAATCCTTCATTTGTGATTGAAGACCTTTTTTTTTTTTTTTGCTTGTCAATTTTTTTGGCGGACGGTTTTGCCCCCCCTGTGAAAAATCCTAGGTACGCCACTGCATCACAGTATGTTATTCAATAACTGGCCGATTTCACTGAAATTTCATCATTAACAATGTGGACGTTCTATTTATTTATTTAAGTTTCAAAATACACAGAAAATACAGCGTTACTGAATAATTCAAAACTAGTAATCAACACAAGCATACAATATCAAATTGGATAGTGAATAAAAAAAATCGCGAAAAAAACGCCGCGCAAATGTTTTTGACCGCGTCGCTCGCTGGGTGTTTGTACTTTCAAGTCAAGTCTCGCGCAACTTCTGAGATCAAAATTGCGACCCCCGCTTCCGAAATTACGGAACATTTCGTAAGTTCATGCGGACCCAAAATTGTTAAAAACGTGAATTCGTGTACAAATCCAATGCTTTATGCTTTCATTCACGTTTTTGAGCAAAATAGTACTAAGTGTTCTTAGCCAAAATTCATAAATGTATCATTATTTCTCCTTATACTGATTAAAGTTTAATCAATTTCATTTTGTTTATTTTAAAAATAAATTCCCGACAATTTCCATTGAAAAAAATAAAATACATAAGAAAATAATTGTGATATTGATTTTTTTAGTACATTTGATCAGAATCCTATAAATAGTCTGTTGATAAAAAGTAGCATTTTATGAGCCTTATTTATTTAATTAGAGAAACCTTTTGATTTTGTGCATAAATTAGCACAATAATTAGAAATGAAATTCTATGAAGAATTCGATCTTACAATTTTGTAGATTATGCCATGGGCAACGCGTGTGCCGATTTTCGTCGCAATCACGCGACCGACAGCCGAGATCCCCCTCCCCAGTTATCTTAGTCGTCGAAATAGCCCAGTCTATTAAGGGTTAATACCAGGCTGAGATAATTAATTCTCCTAGCTTTCTCAGAATGGGATATGGTGATTAGGAATAAACAAAATACAGGAAACAAAGTTTAATAAGAACTGATTGTTATCGTCGTCGTCGTTTTCATCATCTTCATCATCGTCATTATCAACATCACCATCACCACCACCATCATCATCATCACCATCATCATCGTCATTCGTAATCATTAACATCGTAATCATCATTATCACCATCATCATCCATCATCATCACCGTTATTACCATGATGAGGATCATGATCATGATCATCATCATCATGATCATCATCATCATCATCACCACCACCACCACCACCACCACCATCATCGAAAGTTTGACTTTGAGACATTACCAGTGACAGAAACCACAGTCACTCTTCCTTTCCTCTCCATCTCTTTCATGAGCATCCGTTTCACTGATAGTGGTCAATCGAAGTGCGCCCCCATTAGACGTTGGTTCGTAAGAAAGGTCCTCTGTTTCGAGGCTCCCGGCACCTACCGACTCCCATGCCGCACCTGTTCAGTAGTAGAAATGAAGGATAAAAATGTATTATGGTCTCAAAATCACGCACATAATGGAAGACAATTAAGAACGTGCATGATCCTTTACTTCATTATTATGGGCTTGCTTGAATATAGATTTTGTTCTTCCTTTTTTGAAAGTATTCAGCACCTGGTGGGTGTTTCATAAAGCTGGTCGTAAGTTAAGAGCGACTTTAAGAACGACTGGTGATCCTTTCTTGTGGTAAATGGTATATTCATTGGCGATTTGGTTAAAGGACAAGTCCACCCCAACAAAAAGTTGATTTGAATAAAAAGAGAAAAATCTAACAAGCATAACACTGAAAATTTCATCAAAATCGGATGTAAATTAAGAAAGTTATGAAATTTGAAAGTTTTGCTTAATTTCACAAAACAGTTATATGCACATCCTGGTGGGTATGCAAATGTGGAGAGTGGAGACTGATGACGTCATCCACTCACTATTTCTTTTCTATTTTATTGTATAAAATACGGAATGTCCTATTTTTCTCCTCATTGTCAAGTGAAACAACGATTAAATCCTCCCTGAATATGTGGAATGAGCATTGTTAAATACTACATGATTCAGTCAAGTTGGTCCTTATTGTCAAATCTATAAAAAATGAAATATAGTATAATTCGAACAATAAAAAAATAAAGAAATAGTGAGGGACATCATCGACTGTCTCATTTCAGTTGTGCATATCACTGTTTTGTGAAAAATAAGCAAAACTTTAAAATGTCATAACTTTCTTATTTTACATCTGATTTTGATGAAATTTTCAGCGTTTTGCTAGTTTGATTTTTCTCTATTTATTCAAATCAACATTTTTGTGGGGTGGACTTGACCTTTAAGCGCGTAAGAAAGGTTCACCAGTACTTCTTAAAGTCGCTCTTAACTTACGAACAGTTTTATGAAATGGGCTCCTGGACTCGTAATGTAGATTCAAAACTTCCTAAGTTCTCTCTTGAGCAATGGCATGCATTTGAATGAAAAATGTTTTGCTTTGGTTGCCTAGACGCCCAATAGGCAAATAGCCCAGACCTAGGAAATCATACTTTGGAAGTTGGCATAGAGTCATAAGTTTTATTTGTCCATTGGTGTCACTATGACTATTTCATTCTTGAATTAGGGGCTGGGCAGTAGTAGGTGAACATGTGCCATGAGAGAATATTAGTACATCTCTATGTAATGGTGGGTTGAAGTAACGCTTCTTCATGACTGAACTTATCTTTTCCTAGACTCTAGAACCTTCTATTTTCTAGGTTAGCTTTAAAAAAATCAAGAGATAGACCTTCTTCCAACTTATTCAATACGATGCTAACCATATATTATTTTTTATAAAGAATATTTTCTGTTGAATGAATCTTCCATTGAAAAAAAATATCATCATCAATCAAACCTATTTTTATTCGTGTTACTCTTTGAATCTATTCCAACTTTGCTGCCTATTGCTGCTGCTACTACAACAACTACTTCTTCTTCTACTACTACTACTACTACTACTGCTACTGCTGCTGCTGCTACTACTACTACTACTACTACTACTACTACTACTACTGCTGCTGCTGCTGCTACTGCTGCTGCTACTACTACTACTATACTACTACTACTACTAGCTACCATTACTTCTTCTCCTTCTACTACCACTACTATAGTCTAGGCTATGACTACTACTACTGCTTCTACTACTACTACTACTACTACCAGGGGCCACGGAAGCGGGGGGGGGGGGGGGGGGCTGGGGGGGCTTCAGCCCCCCGACTCTTTTCCAAAACCGTGTACAAAAACGTAAAAATGACCATATGATTGTGATTTTTTGCATGGTCAGCCCCCCCACTTTGAAAACCGTTCCGCGGCCCCTGACTACTACTACTACTACTACTACTATACTGCTGCTGCTGCTGCTGCTACTACTACTACTACTACTACTACTACTACTACTACTACTACTACTACTACTACTACTACTACTGCTGCTGTTGCTGCTGCTGCTACTGCTACTACTACTAATGCTGCTATACTACTACTTCTACTAGCTACCATTACTTCTTCTCCTTCTACTACCACTACTATATAGTCTAGGCTATGACTACTACTACTACTACTACTACTTCTACTACTACTACTACCACTACTACCACTACTACCACTACTACTACCACTACTACTACTACTACTACTACTACTACTACTACTACTACTACTACTACTACTATACTACTACCACTACTACTACTACCACTACTACTACTACTTCCACTACTACTACTACTACTACTACTACTACTACTACTACTACTACTATACTTTTACTACTTCTACTACTATTACTACTAACTGCTACTACTACTACTAGCTACCACTACTTCTTCGCCTTCTATTATTGCTACTACTACTACTACTTCTATGTACTTCTAGCAACCGTGACCACTACTCTTTCTACTCTCACTTACTATGACTACTACTACTACTACTACTACTAACTACTACTACTACTACTACTACTTCTACTACTACTACTACTTCTACTATTGCTACTACTACTACTACTACTAGCTACTACTAACTACTACTACTTCTATGTACTTCTAGCTACCACTACTTCTACTCCTACTAATATCACTAACTAAGACTACTCATACTACTACTACTACTACTACTACTACTACTGTAACTACTACTACTACTACTACTACTGCTACTACTACTACCACCACTACTACTGCCCCTGCTGTTGCGGCTGCTGCTGCTGCTACTACTACTACTACTACTACTACTGTATTGGGTGCTTTAACAGCTCATACTACCAAAGTACCATACTACTACTCCTACTGTAGTGGGTGCTATAACGGCATATAATTATACCATCATTTCAATCACAAGAAAAACACATGTACGAGGACGATTGTAAGACTAGTATCATCGTGTTTACATACTCAATTTCACTGGAATTTCCCCTGGATCTCACACCTAGTCATAGCCATACCGTGGAGCACCACGAGCATACTACTCAAATATACAAAACAACTTCAAGGAAACACTGCGATGCATACAGACCGATACACGGCACTGCCTCCATTCAATAGCTTTTGAACGGGTGTTTACTGTTTACTCTCATATCATAGAATAGACTTGTAGTTGTACCTATTATTGGGATATTAGAATATTCTAGCATACACTCACCATCATCAATGTAACCGGTGTTGAGTGACGAATCGTCGCCATTGAATAGCCGGGAATATCTTGGCATTTTGCACCATTAATTTGATATATAGACATATAATTACACAGAACATGAAAATATGTAGCTCGCTACGAAAGTCATCACACGGCCAAAATACTCTCTCGATCTCACTCCCTGGCCCAGACGCATTCTCCACACCTAACAGATTGAGGGCGCTATGTCTATTGTAGTCTGCTGGGTGAATGCATTATGGCTAAATTGCCAATTCGTCTGC
Source organism: Lytechinus pictus (assembly GCF_037042905.1). NCBI lineage: Eukaryota > Metazoa > Echinodermata > Echinoidea > Temnopleuroida > Toxopneustidae > Lytechinus > Lytechinus pictus. The sequence continues at coordinate 15,674,461 of NC_087257.1, forward strand.
TGACATTTCAATTCAATTAAATTCAAATCTTTATTCCATTTCCATTCAAAACATGATACCAAGTAATATAAATCAGATACAATTTTACAGATGAACATTCTTACTTGAGCATAAATGGAAATGAGGGGGTCCACTGAAAGCAAAGCTTGTAAAGCCTATGGATCCCCTTGGAAATGAAAAAATATTGTCGACTTATTCATATAATTATGCGTATTTTTCCTGGAAAGAAAATACCCGTCCACTCACCACGTGGTCTATTTCCATTTAGTCTAAGGCCATTCCGTCCATCAACATTCCGGCCGTCTAACAACCATTTGGTTCAGTTATCATTTGGTCCAATTATCTGATCACTTCGTCTAATCCCCATTTCGTCTACAACCAGTTGGTCTAATATCAATTTCCTTTTCATTTTGCGCAATTAACACTTATGGGGTGTTGCAAGAAACTTGCGATCAATATCGCAAGTCTATTTTTGGTCCTTAAATCAATCATATGTCTTGTAGTTAATTGCAAATTAGCCATTGACTGATTGCTAATCTGCTCCTTGAAAGAAGAAGTTTAATCCGATTTGCTATACAGCTAACGTTGGTCTATCAGTTGTAAAATTGAAACAGAATATTTGCCATTGATCGAAAATATTTTCTTGCAACATCCCCTTAGTCCAATACGACCAAATGGTATTAATGACTAATGGACCCCCGTATATGGCTAAACTAGTTATTAGACGAAATGGTAAGTACACGAATTGGCAATTAGATCATGTTCATAGAAGACGAACTGAACTACTACCAAATGATAGTAGACGAGTTGGCAATTGGACGAATTGGCATTAGACGAATTGGAAATAAACCGTCCGCTGTGCACACCCATTTCCAGTTTCGTCCCTACCCGAAAAAAGTAATACTTATTTTTTTGGTGCTGTGTGTAAATCAAGGTTAGGCCCAACTATTTTGAAACATCGTTCATTAGGAAATAATGAGGGGAAAAAAGAAGTTTAAAAATGCGATATTCTCCATTAGGAAAACGTAGGTAGTGCAACGGGATAACCAGCAATAATATATTTCAATCGCATATATACGATGAGGGTTTTTTTTTTTTTTTTTTTTTTTTTTTTTTTTGGGGGGGGGGGGGGGGTTGCACGCGAACGGGATAACTCTCCGGGGAGGGGGGGGGGGGGGGGTCTCACGCAGCACGATTTTGTAACAAGAACCTAATTTTTGACGTAGTGATCCCATTGCAAATCACTCGAGCTTGAAATACGTGGTTGAAAGGTTGTGAATTCAAATCCCAGCTCTGTCATTATCTCCACTTTTAACCATGCAAAAACGCCCGAGAGTAATTTCTGTCGTCTATTACGGTCAGCCGCTATGACTGATTAATCTTGGCGTAAAATGTTTCATTTGTAATTGGGTATCCCGTTTCATAAAACTGTTCGTAAGATAAAAGCGACTTTAAGAACGACTGGTGAACGTTCTATTGCATATCTAAATGTCAAGTGCACCCCAGACAAAAGATGATTTGAATAAATGGAGAAAAATCAAACAAGAATAATGATGAAAACTTCATCAAAATCGGATGGAAAATAAGAAAATTATGACATTTTTAAGTGTCGGTTATTTTTCACGAAACAGTTCTATGCTCAACTCAGTGATATGCAAATGAGAGAGTCGATGATGTCACTCACTATTTCTTTTTTTATATTTTTATTGTTTGAGTTATACAATATCTCATTTTTTACGGATTTGACAATTATGACCATCTTGTTTGAACCACAAACTGTTAAATCAATCGAATTCCACATGACCAGGGAGGAATAAAATCTTTTCCGCATGACAATGAGGAGAAAATTCAAATATTTCATATTTCATATAATAAAACACAAAATAAATAGTGAGTGGGTGATGTCATCGGTCCTCTCATTTGCATACTGACCTGGATGTGCTTAGAACTGTTTTGTGAAATTTAGAAGAACTTTAAAATGTCATAACTTTCTTATTTCAGACCCGATTTTGATGAAATTTTCAGTGTTATTCTTATTTCATTTTTCTCCTTCTATTCAAATAATCTTTTTGTTGGGGTGGACTTGTCCTTTAAAAACAAGAGACCCTAGCTCAACGTGGACCAGATCATTAAACATGACTTGTTTGAATACAAAACACCTCCGTGATCAGCTCAGTTGCTTTTCTCGGGCGATAAATAGATATTCTTTAATATTGTTAAAGATCCCCCCGTCCCCGAAATATGTCCATGTATTTGAAGGTAAACAAGCTTTACTACTACTGACCCCGAAATTTCCTGTTCCGGTTCCCGCTATTCTCGCGTGAAAAAAAGAGAAAAATCCAACAAACATAATATTGAAAATTTCATCAAAATCGGATGTAAAATAAGAAAGTTATGATATTTTAAAGTTTCGCTTAATTTCACAAAACAGTTATATGCACATCCTGGTCGGTATGCAAATGAGGAGACTGATGACGTCATTCAATCACTATATCTTTTGTATTTTATTATGTGAAATATGAAATATTCTAATTTTCTATATATTGTCGAGGGAAACAACTATTAATTCCTCCCTGAAAATGTGGAATTAGCATTGTTTAATACTATATGGTTCAGTCAAGGTGGTCCTTATTGTCAAATATGTAAAAAATGAAATATTGTATAAAATTCAAACAATAAAAAACAAAAGAAATAGTGAGTGATGGACATCATCGACTGACCCATTTGCATGTCGCTGAGTTGTGCATATCACTGTTTTGTGAAAAATAAGCGAAACTTCAAAATGCCATAACTTTTTTTATTTTACATCCGATTTTGATGAAATTTTTAGCATTATGTTTGTTTGATTTTTCCCTATTTATTCAATCAACATTTTACTGGGGTGGACTTGACCTTTAAGATAAATTATTTATGAAATAAACAATTAAAATTTGAAACCTTAGTCGTAAGCATTAAATGTCACACCCTCCTTACGAGTTGAAATTCAGTTTGATACAGTTTTAGATGATAAATAGGGCATATGGATTAGCCACGTTTGACATTACAATCAAAGCAAATTTTGACGACCAAAAAATGAAAGGTCGATGTTTAACTAATTACCATTTTTTTAATAGACTGACGGTATAAAGTTCAAACTTTTATGCATATACATAACCTTTATGATTAGGCCTATGAACTTCCTCAGCAAGTTGGAAGGGGGTATATAGTCCATGCATGTATTTGATGTTGAACGAGCTGTAATGGTCAAATTATACTACTACTGACCCCGAAATTTCATGTTCCGGTTCCCGCTATATTTTTGCGTGAAAATATCCATATAATTGATGCTGAACGAGCTTTAATGGTCTAATTACTACTACTGACCCCGAAATTTCATGTTCCGGTTCCCGCTATTCTTGCGTGAAAATAATGAAAGGAGAAGTCGTAAAAGTCTTAGGAGAAATTCTTTCTGAAACATATTTTGGACATCGCTCTCAAGCTCTTAGAGCTTATGATGATCTTTTCATGTACGTATTATCCTTGTGATTATACTAATGATAAATCAATCAATCAGTCAATGATCAATCAATCAATCAATCAATCAATCAATGATCAATCAATCAATCAATAAATCAAGCAAGCAAGCAAGCAAGCAAGCAAGCAAGCAAGCAACCAACCAATCAATTAATCAATCAGTCAATCAATCAATCAATCAATTAATCAATTAATCAATCAATCAATCAATCACACCCGCCCTATAGCCTGGCTCACACTATGCGATCCGATGCGACGCGATTTTTCAAGAAATCGCATTTTGCATTAAATGCAACAGTTCCTAGAAGTAAAATTATTCTATATAAAGTTTGGCATGATGTTAGGAATACTAAACTCATATTTTTACTTTGCGGCAAGCCCTGTGGTCGGGGTCAAGTCCGAATCGGCTTCAAGTCGTAGCCGATGATGACGTCATTACGATTTGGAATTGAATTTGTTTTTATTCATTCAGGGAGGCTCGAGCTTGACTGAATTTCAATTTCAGTAGTCCTACCACTATTCTGTACTCTTATCCGTAAGATTTTACTAGTTGGAATGTCCATATCAAACGGTATCACAATTTCTTTGAAATTCAGATCACAACTACCGCGTAGCCAGGATTTCATTTTGGAGGGGGCGGTAAATGCACGCGAAGCGTGCCAATTTACACTTACAGAGCGCGCGAAGCGCGCTCCCTAGGGGGTGGGTGCAGGGAGGGGGAGTTTCCACGTCCCCTAGCTGCGAAGTGCGAAGCTTTGTGTTTCATAAATTAATTGAAAAGGAGCCGTCTCTCTTGTCTCTAGTACCTATATCAGCTCCAATTCAGTTGAATAATATATTGTGATTTTGAACCTTGTGAAAAGTGAACGCACAAAAAAGGGATAAAGAGGAGGAAATTAAAATGATAATTACCTCGCGCAAAGCGCGGAAGCTAAAGCGTTTTATCATTTTTTTGCAATGAAAAGGGTCCCGAGAAAAGGGCATTCTCTAAGTCATATTGAATGCTTCCCTTGAAAAGATCAGATTTGATTACAAATAATTTAGCGACAGTGCATATCTTTAACTCGCAAAATAAGAGGAGAAGATGGGTATATGCCAGGAGGAAGATATTCATCCCCGCGCAGAGCAATTCGAAACTCTGAAATTTCAAAGGGCGGACGTTTCATCAAATGCAGATATCTTTATACCCATCGGCTCTAATGCAATTGATTTTCTAAGGTTATTGAACTTCATTACAAGGAAAATACCACGCAAAAAGTTGGAACTTCCGTGATTTATTGAAATTATATAAAAATGATTATGTAGAAATTATTTGACTTATCCTGAGGCGCTTCATTTTGAATGATATAGAAGCTCAAGTGTCATTCAAAATTTCAAACTGAGGGCGCAAAATAGGACAGGAGATGAATGTGCAGGGACATGAAGTTTAATAGAACTTATAAAAAAATTATTGTACTTTTTTATTTAATACGACACGAATTCCTTCCTCTTTTTAAATTAGAAACCTGTTTGCCCCCAAATTATGGTTGTTTATAGTAATAAGCTGAAAAGCGGGAGAAGTTGCTTATATGGAGGTGACGGCAGAAATTGATATAAAGATTTTACCCGCCCGTAGTCGACCCGACCAGAAGCTGCGCGATCAATTTGAAAAAAAAGATAACTTCATATCGGCCCAACCTTACTCTAATTCCATGCCCTAATGTATACATTTAAACTTGAACTGACAAGAAACCCCAGAAACACATACAGCTGAGGTGGGAAAACAGGGTAAGAGAAAGGATGAGGGAAACAAAGGATAACTGCAATATTGTCATTTAACCGCGCGCAGCGCGGAAGCAAAATTCATATATATTAGAGCAAGGGTGAAGGAGTTTCTTTTTTGAGAAAAAAATAATGAATAAAAAGAAAAACCCACAAAGCTAACTTTCTTCACTTTCCTCCTTTCGCTTTTCCTTTTCTCCTATCTTTTTCCCTTCTTTTTTTTTTTCTTTTTTTTTTGGGGGGGGGGGCGACCGCCCCCACCGCCCAACCCCCCTGGCTACGCGCCTGGATCACAACGAATCGCATATAGTGTGAGCCGGGCTAAAGAGTTGAAATTAAGTTTGATACAGTTTTAGAAAGCAAATTTCAACAATAAAAATGTCAAAGGTCGATGTTTCACTAATTGCCTGTTTTTTTAATAGACTGACGGTATAAATTTTAAACTTTTACATAAACATATTTTCTCCTCGTTCAGAGGTACTGTACACTCTAAAAACAAATCAGTAAAAAATGTTAATAGTTAATAGGGTCAGCTGGGTGCAACTGTTATTCTAGTCATATTTGACTACTTTCTAGTCGTATTTTACAAGAACAGAGTTATTTATAAATAAAATATATGTCAGAAATGTGACTAGCATATCAGTTGCACCCAGCTGACGACTTGTCTAGTCAATTTGACTGATTTGTTTTAAGAGTATATTTTTTCTCATTTTAACCATGTTAACAGTTTCTCTCAAGACACATGGTGTGTAAAGCTACAATAGAAGTTACATATTACACATATCATGCATGTAGTCTAATAATAAATCACTATCGGTTTAAAGATCTTTGAACATCTTGGAATGAATTCGCCCTTCTATATATATATATATTTTTTTTTTTTAATCATGCCAAATTGAATAGATAAATTCCAGTTGTGGGGACGATCTCAAAATGACTTTTTGCAGAATTCAATATAATGATCACCAAAGTGTCTGTTTGTATGAATAAAAAAAATATGTGCCAAAGGATTCTGGAAGAAAATAAGCGCGGATTCTGTCACTTCCGTCGGGTCTTTATTCCAGCAATAATAATACACTGTCCCACATGTGCCTATCTGTGTTGGCGATCTTCAGTGTGATTTTTAGCTTAGATATTATGATTTCACAAAGTTCCGTTTATGTAACTGTACCATATCTAGATCCACGATGATATAGTATAATACTTAACCTTGGTTTTATAGACTTTCTCACTAAATAAGTGTTTTACTGCAACTACTGTCATTTAGCTTTAAAGCTCGTGGATAGTGTTGGTAAAGGATACAAAAATTCCAGTTGAATGGATCTTTCCTATTGAATAACGATTGCTGATGATGATTCAATGCGAAATTGACAGAATTTCTTCTTGGAAATATTAAATTTTAAATAAACTCCGAGAAATAAAATCATTCTCCTCGGCTGAATTTCAAAGACAGTTCGCTGAATTTATGCGCACTTATATAGCGCCCACTTTCGTCCACGACTGATTTTTCCCCCTGTTAGTTGATCACTAGCCGTTCCACTTTTAGCAAACCGAAATATCCCTGCGAGCGTAGTCTGCTAATTCCGTGTGCGCGCTCGTCGATCATTGTTCCTTAGTTTTAGCATGGCCTCCGTCGAGTTTCTCCCCCAGCGAGTTCGGCGAGGAGCACAGCTAGGAAACCGATGAATTTTTGTTAGATGGGTTAGATAATTATTAAAAAAAATGTGGACTAACTTACCCCTTATGCTGTCCCTCCAACCTGTAGTTCACATGTTACAGTAGTTTATTTTGACGTTCATGAAAACGTATTAGAGATGAGTCTGTCAAAATTTTGGCTACAAATTTCCACGTGCGACAAGATTGGTTCATGGTTCTTGAAACTGCGAGATACATTATACTGCGTGCTGCATGCGATGCGATGCGATGGACATTGGTCACGCTCGCTCAGCTCGGCGCTTCGGCCTGACATTCTCTCACGCTTTATCCAACTCTATGCATTCTGTTCATACACAGTTTTGCGTGTACGATGTGTTCATGTCTTTCACGTCATATTTCAGCGCATGCATTGGGGAAGGGAAATTAATTTGGAAGTGGGAAAAGGGAGAAAAGAAGAAAGGGAAAGGTAAAAAAAAAGAGGATAACAAGTAAAGGAAAAGAAAGAACAAATGAGGCAAGGGAAACAGGAAATAAGAATGGAACGAGCTAACATGATAGCAGAGGCAGATCAATTTCGCGGCCAATATCACGAATATGGGGGGGGGGGGAATTTTTCACCCATTATTTTCCACGATCGACCGCTCTGAGTTGATTTTTGTTTGTTTCTTTCTTTGAAGGTGTATACCTCACAGTCAGCTTTATTCTTATAAAACAACATAAATGCAGGGGCCGCAGAATGGTTTTCAAAGTGAGGGGGGCTGAGTCAAATGTTTTTTTTTGGGGGGGGGGGGTGACCATGCAAAAAATCACAATCAAATGGTCATTTTTACTTTTTTGAACACGGTTATGGAAAAAAGCAGGGGCTGGAGTCCCCCCTCGCTTCCGCGACCCCTGAAATGTATAATCCTATACGTACTATTCAATATAGTGCGAGTGATGCGCGAGTTAAAATTTTTCGTAAATGTCATATTTTGTCCTGAAAATAAAACATCTAACTAATAACTATACTGCAAATACGAAGCACGAGCAGATTTTTTTTTCATATATATTCTGGCCTGATAAACAAGGGACCTGTTCTGATTGTAGTAGCCATGAAGACGATACATACCCAGGACCAAAATCCAATTGAAACCAGTTGGATTTCCAACTGGTTTCAATTGGTTTCAATTGGTTTCAACTGGTTTCAATTGGTTTTAACTGGAATATAACAATTTCCAGTTGAAACCAATTGAAACCAGTTGGGCAACTGGAAATCCTAACTGGAACCCGTTGGGCAACTGGAAATCCTAACTGGAACCAGTTGGGTAACTGGAAATGACTTCCAACTGGAAATGATTTCTAACTGGAACCAGTTGGGTAACTGGAAATCCTAACTGGAACCAGTTGGGTAACTGGACATGACTTCCAACTGGAAATGATTTCTAACTGGAACCAGTTGGGTAACTGGAAATCCTAACTGGAACCAGTTGGGTAACTGGAAATGACTTCCAACTGGAAATGATTTCTAACTGGAACCAGTTGAGTAACTGGAAATCCTAACTGGAACCAGTTGGGTAACTGGAAATCCTAATTGGAACCAGTTGGGTAACTGGAAATGACTTCCAACTGGAAATGATTTTTAACTGGAACCAGTTGAGTAACTGGAAATCCTAACTGGAACCAGTTGGGTAACTGGAAATCCTAATTGGAACCAGTTGGGTAACTGGAAATGACTTCCAACTGGAAATGATTTCTAACTGGAACCAGTTGAGTATCTGGAAATCCTAACTGGAACCAGTTGGGTAACTGGAAATCCTAACTGGAACCAGTTGGGTAACTGGAAATCCTAACTGGATCCAGTTAGGTAACTGGAAATGACTTCCAACTGGTTTCCAATTGGAAATTTTCCAGTTACCCAACTGGTTCCAATTGAAACCAGTTAATTTGCATATTATCTGCCAGTGTGCACAGATTAATGTTTTATGTGATTCATCATCATTTAAAATGTATCTATTTAATTCTTTTCTATTTCAAGTACCATACTTGTTTCAGATAAGTGTTTAGAATGCTTAGCAGTGAAAACCATGTTCATAAATGTTATAGATTATAATTAAAACAGATTATAAGATAATTAGTACACCACTAACTGTTACCAAATTACGTCAAATACAAATACATATATTTGAAGATCTTTCATGTAAATATATATCTTATAAAAGTCTACTTTATCAATGCACTTTACAATGATATTATAGACATATAGCACTGCTTCCTGTTGGCATGAGCAATAGTTAGTGCAAAATCTAATTAATTTGTAACTAATTAAGTCATTCCAACTGGAAGTTCCAATTGGATCCAGTTGGAAACCAATTAGTTTCAACTGGTTCCAATTGAAACCAGTTGCCTCCAATTGGTTTCAACTGGAACCAATTGAAACCAGTTACCTCCAATTGGATTCAACTGGTTTTAATAGGGAAATTGGAACAACTGGAACCAATTGAAACCTGTTGCCAACTGGTTCCAGTTGCCCAATTGGTTTTAACTGGAACCAGTTGGCAACTGGTTTCCAATTGGTTCCAGTTGTTCCAATTTCCCTATTGAAACCAGTTGGCCAACTGGTTTCAATTGGTTTTGCTCTAATTGGTTTCAACTGGATTTTGGTCCTGGGTAGGCCTATATAATTATGATGGCCTATTTCAAGAATGGAATAATGCGAGCGCGAAGTGCGGGCTGAACATTTTTGACATTCCAACAAGAAAATTGACATTCTAAGCATTAATCCTGAACTGAATAGGTATATAACTAGACAATACGAGCAATAAGCGCGATGGGGAAAATTAAGATTTAGAGCTAAAAACGGGACACTAGTTCATGTTTTGTAAGGCGTGAAGATGGGTAATTAGGCATCTTCCTACGTAATGCGAGCGGGAAGTGCGAGCAGAATTCTAATCTGAAAACTATTTCAAACACTGAAAATGAAACTGACTGGATGTGGATCGCACTCAATAAATGATTCAAGCGCGAAGCTCGAGCGGATATTTTTCGGAAATTATTCTGACCTAGGACGGGAACATTCTAAGGACATTTTGTCATATGAAAATAGAAATTATCTACCTATTAAGTGTCCCCAAGCGCGAGATGAAAATTCTTTCAATTATAAAAAAAGACAATATAGTGATTAGCAATTCATGAAATGTTATTGTTATTATCTTATTTATTACTCTAATAAGCCCAATAAGAGCGAGAAATTTGTTAATATCAATTTTTGAAAACTGGATATTCTAAGTATTTTTCTATTTATGAATAGAAGGCATTGGTTGATATATCTTTAACAATTAATGCGAGCGCAAATCACGAACCGATTTTTTTTAAATAAATTGTCATGAAAAGGGATTTTAAATAGTTTGTTATAGAGATAAATAACTAACCAATCGAAATGTGAGCGCGCAGCGCTAGCTGATAGGTTTTGACAATCAGAGCTGATATGTTTTGACAATCAGACCTGAATAAGAATATTTTGAGAATTTATTGTAAATACGAAGACTAGAGATTGGGTACTTGACAAATAATGCGAGCGCGTAGCGCGAGCTGCATTGATACTCGATCAGACCATAAACGGACTACGGCTGCACATTAAAAAAAATCAATTTGTAAATCAAGCAACGTGATATTTTAAGCTCCATATCAGCCCATTGAGGATTATTTGTATCTCGATATCAAACATGCAAGTGCGAGCGAAAAATTCATATAGTGATATGAAAGATTCTTATTTTTTTTGTATTTTCCAAGTCTTCTTCTCACCTTATTTTTTTCATTTGTATTCCTCCTCTTTTCCTCCTTTTTTTCTCCTCTCTTTTCCCTTTTTTTATTTTCCCCACTCCTAGAGGGACCCGGGAACTTCGCCCTGGATCCGCGCTCGCATTATTCATGTTATTAATCTAGAAAGATCCCAAATTACTCATCCTTTTCATTATTTACAAAACATGAATGATGTGTCCCGTTTTAGTCTAAATCTCTTTTTTTTTACGCTCGCGCTTCGCCCTCGCATCAATAGTTCAGTGATATACATATCCTGTTTACGTTTACAAAAAAGCTTAGAATTTCCCTTCTTTAGGTAAAAATGTACTTCTATTTGATTGTTGAAATATGCAACGCATTCATGGCTAACTGCAAGACGTCCTTGACAGGTGCATGGTTCCTTTTCGATCAGATCAAAACGTATATTTAAAATTTCTGTTCACGCTTCGCAGTAATTATTTAGTTGCATATATACATGATTCGTTCAGGCTCACAAACATTGCCCAGAATGTTAAAATTTCAAATACAAAATTAGCTCGCGCTTCGCGCTCGAACTATTTATATAAGGCTTATGAGATTATTAAATATTTATGTTGATTTATAGGAATACAGCTAATGGACTACCCCTTCAAATAAACATACATAAATCAACTTCGAGCGGCCGATTGTGGAAAATGTGACTGAAAAATCCCCCCCCCATATCAGCGAAGCTGGATCCGCCCCTGTACCCAACATATCATTTGTAAATATGCCTCTATAAAGGAGCTATATACAGTTCTTTACTTGTGTTTCTGCTCAGACTCATTAGAAAGGTGCAAATTGGAAACTTGAAACTGATCATGCATCCAGTGCCATTTGGCCAGGGTATACCAATCATGGTACAAGAGCGATTTATATAGTTTATGGCAATATCGAATTGGACTGTGTCAGGCAAGGTCGCCAATTATAGTAAAAAGATTCTTATAAAATTTTACGTTGTGAAGAAAGTTCAAAAATGGTCACTCGTTTCGTGTTAGATGTCAAGTAAGATTTTTTATTTATTGGAACGTGGAACAAAAGAAAATGTATCATTTTGGATTTTGAAATAAAAATTGGTGGAAACAGCAAAACAGACGGGCCCATATTTTATAATAGCAATTTTCGTACATTTAGCTCTATTGTGCAAGACTCTCTTACACTGGGGAAATGAAACAGAATATATGATAAATGACCATGCATGAATGAATGAATAAATGCATACAATTATTAAAGTAAATAAATAAAAATGTATGTCTATGAGCAATTTTCAAAATATACCTTGGTCGCCCCCAGCCCTGATCCGCCAATTTACATGTGGAAAGAAAAATTATGGGAAAACTGGCGTATATGCTGTATTCTCGACCGCTGGTCTTTCTCACATTCATAAAATATTTTGGGAATAAGTTTTGACTTTATAAAATTATGAAGTCAGAGATCTTTTCATTACAAGAGATTCGTACTTTGTTTCGTTGACAAACAAAAATTACACGTTTTATACAGCCGAAGGCCAAATACTTGCTCGTGCAGTATTATTTTGTCCACCCTATGCGATTGGTGAGGTGGGGGGGGGGGGGGGGTAGGCCTATTGGGGAAGGGATAGGCCATGCAGTTGAACAAATAGGCATTTTCACAAGAAAGTGTGTGTGAAGAAATAATATTACTTCAATACACTATGAATTATGATGCAATTAATTTAGGCCGATATCGCAACATGTTTGTTTTGGGTTTTTTTGCTTTTCTCTCACTCATAACAGTCCGAGTGACAATATATATCCGGTTATTCATGAGGGACGTGTATCGTTTGGTTGTCAAGTTAGAAACAAAGAATTGCAATAATAAAGTTTGTCAGACTAGACAAATTCCCAACGACTCGTTCCCATGCAGCTCGATCCCCACCCAACCCCCCTCCCCTACGTTCTTTCTTTCTCTATATAATTTCTTTCTTTCATTGCATTTTTTCCCCTTCCCGTTCTTTCACCTCCTTTTTCTGATAATGACTTGAAAATCGATCAGTGCTTGGCTTGTAAATCATTGTCCCTGCCATTTTTTTTGCATCTCTCCCACAGTTCAATGTTTAATTAAAGGTCAAGTCCACCCCAGAAAAAAGAAATGTTGATTTGAATCAATAGAAAAAAATCCAACAAGCATAATTTTGAAAAATTCATCAAAATTGGATGTAAAAATGAGTAAATCAGTATGGCATTTCCAAATTTCACATAGCCTATATTTTTCACAAAATAGTTATATGCACAACTCAGTATTATGCAAATGAGAGTTGATGATGTCCCTCGATCACTACCAACCGCGTAGCCAGGATTTCATTTTGGAGGGGGCGGTAAATGCACGCGAAGCGTGCCAACACTTACAGAGCGCGCTCCCTAGGGGGTGGGTGCAGGGAGGGGGAGTTTCCCCCTCCCTTGCGAAGCTTTTGGTGTTTCATAAATTAAAATGAAAAGGAGCCGTCTCTCTTGTCTTTAGTACCTATATATCAGCTCCAATTCAGTTGACTATATTGTGATTTTGAACATTGTTTTCAAAAAAGATTGTGAACGCACAAAAAAGGAAAACAATGGAGGAAATTAAAATGATAATAACCCCGCGCGAAGCGCGGAAACTAAAGCGTTTTATCAATTTTTTGCCATGAAAAGGGTCCCGAGAAAACGGTATTCTCAAACACATGTTGGATACTTCCCTTGGAAAGATCAGATTTGATTACAAACAATTTAGCGACAGTGCATATCTTTAACTCGCAAAACAGAGGAGAAGAAGTGTATATGCCGGGAGGAAGATATTCCTCCCCGCGCAGAACAACGAAACTCTGAAATTTCAAAGGGCAGACGTTTCATCAAATGCAGATATCTCCAATACCCGATCGGCTCTAATTCAATTAATTTTCTAAGATTATTGAACTTCATTACAAGGAAAATAGTGCGCAAAAAGTTGAAACTTCTGTGATTTATTGAAATTATATAAAAAGGATACCTAATTTCTTTGACTTATCCTGAAGCGCTTCATTTTGAATTATAAAGAAACTTTGGTGTCATTCAAAATTTCAAACTGAGGGCGCAAAACAGGACAGGAGATGAATGTGCAGGGAAATGACATGAAGTTTAATAGAATTTGATAAAAAATATTGTACTTTTTTATTTAATAAGATACGAATTTTATACCTTCCTCTTTTTAAATTAGGAACCTGTTTGCCCCCAAAATTATGGTTGTTTAGTAATGAGCTGAAAAGCGGGAGAAGTTGACTTTATGGAGGTGACGGCAGAAATTGATATAAAGATTTCACCCAACCGGAGCCGACCCGACCAGAAGTTGCGCGATCAATTAAAAAAAAAGATAACTTCATATACTTCGGCCTAACCATGCCCTAATGTATACATTTGAACTTTACCCGGCAAGAAACACATATAGCTGAGGTGGAAAAACAGGGTTAGAGAAAGGGTGGGGGGAACAATGGAGATCTTCAATATTGTCATTTAACCGCGCGCAGCGCGGAAGCAAAATTCATATATAAATCTAGAGCAATTAGAGTGAAGGAGTTTCTCTTTTGAGAAAAAAAAAAGAATAAAAAGAAAAAAAAAACTCAAAGCTACCTTTCTTCCCTTTCCTCCCTTCCCTTTTCCTTTTCTCCTCTCTTTTTTCTCTTTTTTTCTTTTTGGGGACGTTTTTTTTTTTTTGGGGGGGGGGGGGGCGACCGCCCCCACCGCCCCCTGGCTTGTTTGAATTATATTTCAATTAGAGATTTGAAAATAAGGACCAACTTGACTGAACCATAGATATAATCCTCAGCGGTTATTCCACATATTCAGGAAAAAAATAAAATTATGGGGAAATATATAAAATGATATCGAGGCCCTATATCGACGTTACACCCGACCCACATTATTATTTTTATTGTTCTTTTGGTAGGCCTATTTAGTTAGTGAGATAGTGGTTATTACCATGTGAAATGGCCATATTATGGAAAGATATACGATCAAACTGAATAACATTATTTACAGAACTTTATCCAATAAATTACTTATTCCATAGGAGAGCCAGTTTTCTGAAACTCGGCATGCTGAGCTGTATACTAGGCCCATGGTTTCGATTGAATCAAATTATCTCGGGACACGCAGGATCTCTCCATGTACATGACCAGTGAACTGAACTCTTCATGACCTTTAGGAGGCCCGGTATACAAGATCATTGCATGCAATGTATCTGTTGACCTTATTACGTAACGTCTCCACACGCACTATTCAACACAAACACACACACTCATACCGTACACGTGTACACCCACGCACAAGTGAATGAAATTCCCGGCCAGTCCTACTGCATACACAGAACATACATCAAACGTGCACACTGTACTAGTCTACGAATTCAGACACAATTAACCCAAAGACTGTTTATATATCATTTTAGTGAGAATTAAATCAATGCATTTCCAAAACATAAACAGGATGCACAATCTTGGAATTTTCTTTGAATGTAAGGGTTCTTTCTGTTGGTTTCATTTTCCTTTCTTTTCTTTTGAATCATTAGAATCGTAAAATAAAACTTTTTGTCAATCTGAAACAACATGAGCTGAGGCTAATACGCGGGAAGTCGGAGAAGAACCAAAAAAAGAAGTTTTTCCAATTCTAATTCTGTGCTGTACGTTATATTCATTCTGATTTATAAATTGTTCCAGTGTTATATTAGCAATCAGAGAGCAGATACTTATTTGCAACAGCTAATATCGTGGTTGCATTTTTTTAATGGGGAAGATGGGACGGTCGAGGTTTGTTATATGCAAGCGGCCCCCAGCCAAGGGCAAGTTCAAACTTCAAGGAAGGTAGGAATGAGGTACGTACTCCTAATATCGATCAAGGCTGTTTAGATCTAAAGTCTGCTCTGCCGTTCGTTGTAATGTGATGCAATCATGCAAGGAAAGTCTGGAAACGGCAATGTATCTACGACTATGAGCTTCGTAAAACCATAGAGCTGTAATAGCTCTATGGTCATGATGGTAAAACTGATTGACAACGCAATTGTGTAGCGAGGACTACATTATCGTTCTCGCGTAACACACGCACGGCAGAGGCGGTGGTGCGCACTTTGAGTGTCTGCATGCAGCTACGTTTCAAAAAGCTGGGTATCCCGACAAAGTAAAATCCACACATGTAAGAGCATAATTTATCATGAAAAACACCTTTTCATTTCATATCATCCACATCATGACTGTTTTAGGACATACACATTCATATAATATACAAATTAATTAGAATGGTGACATGCCGATTTTGAGGAATTACCAAAACTATCCACCCTCTTTAAGGCTCTTCCTTGCATCTTCCGTATCGCGTCTGCCATTTCCAAGTCGGAATCTGTCGAGGTATAAAACCATAAATCATAATTTGTTTAAATCACTTTCTAATCAATGATGGAACTTAGTTTCCTTCAGATTGGCATGTCGCCATGATCCCTATGACATAAACCTCTTGGAGGCTTAGATTTTTTGTTCACTCGCTTTTATTTCTGCGTTCAAAATATTACAATACAAAATATAAAATGTGTTTTCATATAGGACTACAATATACCAAATTATTAATATGTGCAATATATACACATCATTATGTATATATGGATTATTAATAAACTTATATTGTTGAATTGACTGCTGCACCTGAATTTTCGTGCACCGCTAATGGCATATATTTCATTAAACACGATAATCATGTTCTTTACATAACAGTACTCCGGGCTGTAACTGAACTTTAAGGGTTATACCGCCCTCACTAGGTTAAGTTTCAACATATAATTGTTTTCGGAACCGTCTTCCAGGGTACGCTGACGTCTCTCTTTTCGACGTCCCCCCCCCCCCCCCTGTTTTCCGACCTTGTCCACGACACGTTTTAAGACGTTGGCAGTTTCTTCTTCCTGCGGATATCTTATCACTTAATATAAATCTGGATATAGGCCCCATTAAAAAGCGGCAACATAAATATTTTCAGAATAGGCATGCATGCAGGCAAACTGAGACAATTAAACGACAACACAATGAACAATTATACAGAACAATTTTGCAAATCAAACTCTTCATTATGTCGCTCCATTGACCTGGCCTGCGCATGCGTGAACACAAGACGTCTATATACAAAGTGACCTATTTTGAAAACTAGTTAAGAGTGGATAGCCTAGCTACAGCAACGGCCAGCTAGGTCAAGTGCACTCTCTCTCTCTCTCTCTATGTTGCTTGGTATTTAAATAGGTATTAAGGTTTCAAAGCACAGCACGGTTGCGACTGTGACATCCAGAGATGATAGACGATGACAGGAGGATCATGTTGACAAGTTCTTATTCTGACTGCGACAGCATCTCAACTCAGCGTTGGAAACCAAATCCAGTCACTGCATGCTTTCCGGCCGTCATTTTGGAGTTAAGAGCTGGCCCCCAAGGCAGAAGTGGAAAGACAGACGGATTCAGCCAGCATCAGAATCAAACATCATACGGTAGGTTTATATTTTAAGAATAATAATTATACCAAAAGTTTTATAAAATGACAACTTTAAGTTGTTTATGGTTTCTCATCGTAATAATTTGCGACAGACGGATGTTTACCGAATCAAAATTATACGATGTATCATGTTAGTATGAATTATGCAGGCCCAAATGTTTTAATGACGATATACAGCGTTGACTCTACAATTTCAATTTCACTTTCAAATGAAAAATATATATTTTCCATTTTCACAAAAATATAATTTGTACAAAAATATCATTTTTATCATATAGGCCTATTTAACAGAACGTCTTGTCATAAGAGAGGCTGATAAAGTACTAATGTGTGATGTCACAAAAAATACAAAATAAATGTACATTAACCTCTACAGTTAGTTCTTTGAGTCACAGTTGACTATCCATAGTTAAACCACAACTTCAAACATTTCCCCTATTTGCTATATTCAATCTGTAGGCCTAATATAACTCGGTCCTTTTCCTTTTGTTGATGGTTTTTTTTTAACCCCCCCCCCCGAGGGGGGGGGGGGGTATTAGTCTCGGCCTCAAGGGCGGATATCTTTCCCCAAAGGAAGGGGGACCAGGGGCCGGAAAATTTGACAAGCAAAAACAAAAAAAAGGTTATCACCCAAAAAGTAAGGTCATCTCGTCCAAAATACATGTTTTATTTCGATTTTGAATAATGTATTTCTTTCCATCATAAAAGACAAAAAATAGTAGGGGGACGTTTGATATTGTGTCCTTCCTACTATTTTGGGTAGGGGGAAGTCCCCCGGGCATTTCCGCACATGCTCGGCCTACACCATGTGTAACACATGCGCGCTCGACAAAACGTGCAGAACGGTACATTTTCATGAATGCTTAATAGTCGTGTTACATAGAATTTGAACTAAATGGGAGTGCTTTTTCGAGGCTTTTCATTCAAAGTGGTAGAACGCTTTTAACTGGGTACATTTTCCATACTGGTTTTGTAATTTAACAGAAATACAATTCCATTTTGCAGTTGTTGTTCTTTTTGCATTTTAGTAAAAATAAAATGAAATAATTGTGTTAGTCAGTTCGCATATGATGTTAGCTTTCAAAAGGTTATTATGATTTGTATATAGTTCTGTCGTGTATGAGGAAGTGATATAGGAGGAATATACATGTATTTCAATAACACATTTTTAGGGCGTGGTTCCACGAGAAACACCTAAATAAGGGTGGTTCCGCGTAGAAGTATGAAATCCATAGGTGTATTTTGGAAACACATTGAACACGCATATATGTAAACCGATACATCTGATTGCCCCCCCCCCCCCGGGTGTCCACATCTTACTCCGTGCAGGTCCATGGAATTGGAAGTCGGCAATAGAAGTCAAAATATTATGACGTAGGTACAAGTATTATAGCCTATATGAATGCTATGGACGTGGGCCAACAACATGTCGTGTCCATTGGCTCCTGAACATGAGCATATCTCACATAGATTGTAAGTTCGGTCGCGCCACAGAAATTCTAGCTTGAACTAGACGTGCAAATCTTACTGTCATGTTTTTAACAGAGTCCTTTTCAACGATATTTCAAAATCTGGCATATTAATTTAAATTGATTATCAGAATGCTTTTAATATTCAGGTACAAAATATCGAGTCAGCAAACAGCTGATTTTTATTAAAAAATCACGATATGAAAATGTACTTCAATATTACGAATAATGCTACGACGATACAAGAAAATAAAAAAAAATAACATCGAGAATACTTACTACGATGGTAATATAATGTGAAATTAGAAAATAAAATGTAAACAATGACAATGCACTATTATGTACATGCTGTATCATAGATAACCATAATTTGCGCACATTTAACAAATTATCAAAAAGTTGATATTCAATCCAAAATTTCTCAGTTCATACAAAGTCAACTAAAATCGTTAACCAAACGGAAGGTACGACCTTACAGTCAAAATCATGGTTTCGCTAGTTTCGCGATCGCTAAATTCTACTGCGAATGACTAGTGCGCCCTCGCCAGAATGAAAGAATGTGTCATTAAAAAATTGTGACATATTATTTCATGCAAGATAGTTTTGAAAAGCTTAAAGGGGAATGAAACCTTTGGAACAAGTAGGCTTGTGTCAAAACAGAAAAATCAAAGAAAAAGAACCAAAAAATTTGAGAAAAATCGGACAAAAAATAGAAAGTTATGAGCATTTGAATATTACAATCACTTACGCAATGGAGATCCTCCAATTGGCAATGCGACAAGGAAGTATAATGTCACATGTGGACAACTTTCCCTTTCATGGACTATAAAATACCCCCAAAATGTATCTTTTTGCTTTTTCTTATGGTGATACAAACTAAACTCTTTATCCGTGATGTATTCTTTAAAAATCTGTTTTACATGCTTTCCTATAGTAAGAACACATGATCTACTGATAGATGTGATAAAAAAGGCAGTCTAAGTGAAATATATACTAGTGACATCACACATCTTTGTCGCATTGCCAATGTGAGGATCTCCATAGCATTAGTGATCGCAATGTTCAAATGCTCATAACTTTCTCATTATTTGTCTGATTTTTCGCAAACTTTTGTTGATCTGTTTCTTTGATTTTTCTGTTTTCACACAATCTATCTTGTTCCAAAGGATTCATTCTCCTTTAAAAAAAAGAAGCCAAGAGGACAAAGATAATAGCATCAGATGGAGGTTAAAATCGGTTGGTATCACATTTTCCTTACTTTTTGGAAAACCTCTTTCTTGATGCTTGTCGAAAAGTTTGGATTTTCTCGGAACGGACGCAAAATGCAACAAAATTTGCCGATGTTTAACCAATATTTTCACAAATGGAAACATTCTATAAAGGAAGTTACTCAACCCGTAATGTTAGGTTTCTTTTTTGTTGGTTTTATTAGACTTTCAAGATTCTTGCGTCTAATTTGCTCATAGCAAATTTTCAGTATAAAGACTTTCCATGAAACACCCCCATGTGGCATCCTACAGAGGACCTTCCTTCACTCACTAAGAGAACATTTCCTGTCTACTGGTGGCTTCGAAGTGCTTCTTGAATCATGTTAAGGTTTACACGCATATGCTGACAGTACAATATGGAATTTTGGCACCGCTACTCTGAACGCTTTAAACATGTTAAAGAACAGGAAATATATTAAACATTCTTATTAATAACCATTTATCGGTAGTTTGGCGTTTGTCATGCATTGTTCTGCGGATTTTACACATCAAGTCAGCAGGGCCCCGTCTTACAAAGAGTTATGATTGATCCGATCAACCTCAAGTATATTATGGAAACCCATCAACGACATAATTCCTTTCTTTAGGAAATTTTCACAATGTCCTTTGAAAACAAAGAAAAGCGTCCTGAAATGTAAAGAAAACTTATACATCACATTATCCAGAAACTATTTGGAACAAACATGTAGTTTAGATGTTGACGTTGTTGGCTTTCCATAGTTGTGGTTGATTGGATCAATCGTAACTCTTTGTAAGACGGGGCCATGGAGTGACCATACATACGCATTAGAGAGTTTTTGCAGCGCGACGCAGAAAGCTTACTAGAACATAGATAATGCATTGTCGAATGCCCTTCATGATAAAGAGCAATTACCAAGAAAATATCGAAAATAGGTGAATCAAAACAAAGCTTCGCCCTGGACTCTGGACTCGGTTCACCGATTTTCGACGAAGACCTCTCAGCTTTTTCATTGTTATTTGACGGGGATTTTTAACAAATTTCCTATGTTCTTGAAAGGGTTCTGCGTCCACAGTCACCCCGGCGGCGAAAGCAATTTCAACCTGAGAAAATGTATTAGGTAATTTTGCGACTGCAAAATCAGTTTGGAGTCGGTTCAATTGATATGACTGTATATAGCATTACGCGAATCATAATCACCATGATAAAGGTGTATTTTATCTTTTAACAGTCATTTCGCGAAGGTGGGTGAAAAGAGGTCCATGCTTGACACGGGTGACATTCATAGTTCCAAAGGTTCATCATTCCGAAGGTTCGTCATTCCGAAGGTTCGTTAATCCGAAAACAAAATAAGGTTCGTTATTCCGAAAGTTCGTTAGTCCGAAAACGAAAGGTTCGTTTTTCCGAATATGACATTAATTTATTTTTGTAATAAAGACGGTGTAATTGTAATTTAAAAAAATAAGAGGATAGGCCTATTATGCATGATAGTTTCAACGGAGCATTATACATGTGTATAATATGGTCAAAGCGTGTATTGCATCAAGAATTGGCGCTTGGATCAAACATCTTTATTTTTATTTTCTCTGAGCAATTGCTGCATGATCAAGCGAATGGATCAAGAATATTGGGAACTGCATGTGTGTTGGTCACATAAGACCTCAAGATATAAGAGGATTTTTTAGGGGAGGGGTGTCATTTTTAACAGTTTCTGCTGGTTATGATAAAAAAAAAATAGAATCCCCGTATGGAAAAAGTGCTCTTTTCTCAAAAGGGAAAATGCTTTTTTTTTTCAAAATGAAATTTGCCCTTTTTTAAATGAAATACTTTTTGAAGTACAACATAATACATTCCAGGTTAGAAAATCACCTTTTTGTGCTCGCGCTTTGCGCTTGCCTCAATTATTATGTAGTAAGAAACTCACCCTCTTTCCGTTATAAAAATGCTTAGAATGTCCAGTTTTCTGGTTGGAATATCATACATTTTTATCTCGCGCTTCGTGCTTGCGTTAATTCTTTGATTAGATAAACATTTTTTTCATGATAACGAGAACTGCATGGAATGTTTAATTTTCATTTCTTATTGAAATGTCAAAAAGTTTGTGCTTGCGATTACCGCTCGCAACATATCGCACGGGATGTACTTTTAACAGTATGGCCTAATCATCCCCACAATCGACCAAAAGCGAGTTTTCGAACCTAAGATTTGAAAAAAAAATCTAAACCGCGTAAAAAAGCCAATATACATGTATAATAATAAATCACTTCAAAAAGACCTTGCTCAACTTAATTATTACAAAACACAAACTCTAAAAAAATATTGGGTAAAAATGCTCCATGTGGTTAATTATGTGTCCAACCAACATTGGGCATTTTTATTTATCCAGTGTGATGAAAATTCTGCCCATTCTAAAGTAATTGCTGCTTATTTTTTAACGTTACTGGACGATATGCTCGCATTTGGGTAAAATATTGCCCAAAATTGGTTGGACACAATTACCCTCGTGCTGGTTAAACTTTTACCCAATATTTTTAACAGTGCAGATGATAATCTTATGGTGAAAATATCACCAAAAAGCCAATGTTTACTTATATGTGCCCCTATTTTGGCTTTGCTCCCCCCAGGAAAATACGTTCGACCGCGCCCCTGCCTTCCCATTCTCATAACAATTAAAAATGAAACGGTGTATTCATCCCCCTCCACCACGCATGCTCCTCTAGGATTCCCGGCATCGCCACAGATTATTTCATTTTTCGGATTAACGAACCTTATTTCGTTTTCGACTAACGGTTCTTCGGAATGACGAACCATATTTTGTTTTCGGATTAACGAACCTTCGGAATGACGCCACAAATGTTCGGATTAACGAACCCTTTTTCTTTTTCGGATTAACGAACATCAAGGTACAGGCACTTTACGTGTTTCGGACTTACGAACCTTCGGGATAAACAACCTTCGGAATTACGAAGTGCTTGTTTCATTTGGAAATATTTATTCATCTTTTTGTTTTTATTGACACCAATAAAGGCAATTCATAAGAAAGATTTGAATAATTTAACTATTAAGCAGTATTAAAGGAAACGTAGTGTATAAGCACAATGTCTATATAATTATGCATAATTATAGATGTAAAAACAAGTAAACTGTACAAGTGACTTACAAGGAAATGTCAACTGAAATTTATGCGACCAGGGGCCTGGAAACGAATTTGAACTATGAATAGATTAAAGAGCCGGTGAAGGTGGTTTTGATTAAAAAAGGAATAACGAGCAAACACAAATTACTTCCGCTTAAATATAAAGGTGATTTTGGTCAGACAAAAAAAAAATGACAGGCAAAAAATAAAGGGGGGGGGGGGTGGTCGCTTGCAAATAAATATTTTGGTCAAATCTTTAAGCTTACCAACCTATGCAGGGAAGAAAAATCTTGGGGTTGCTTCCCAGGACAATGAAAGCAATTACTGTTTTATGCTTGGAGTGAGAGACGTAACTAATTAATTTTTCTCAATTTTGTTATACAGATGTTGGCCCTTCACAAGATGTCCAAGCTCGCGCCAGTGAACCGGAAACAGAAGTAGGATTAGCATTGCATATCAAAGTAAACAAGTGATAGTCTGTCTGACCAGCTGATTCGCTGCCGTCATATCAAATAAACCTGATAATACGCAGTTTTATTTTTAATAGAATAATCAAAGGTAAACACATCTAGACGATACTGATATGTACTTGAGTTTCGAGGTAAGAATTTAGTGAATGGCCGCTCTATTAAAGGAAACGATATCTCTCATCGTGCAGCTGATACGAGAATATATCTCTAAATAAAACATTAATGTTTTCCTGTTGCCCCCTACAAAAATATCAATTTGTTGCATCAGTGATTTACAAATCTTAAAATCGAACAGCATAATAACATTTTCTACTTCATCTTTGTACACTGGATAACAAACATATTAATTGAAACAACTGAAAACATAGGAGAATTAAAAAAAGTCTGAAGGCATCTGAAAACCCGATTTCTTCAGGAACACATAATTTAAAAATTGTTACTCATGACTGCGAAGGGGAAGGCTGTGGAACATAAACTTGCCAGTAGAGATGGAGTTTGTTCGAAGCAGGATGATGTCGATTTCAAAAAGCCTTCAGCCAAACGAAACTTTACCTGCAAGGCTCTGTGGGAAGACCCAACGTATTTCCGATGGATCACTACTTTCATCTGGGCTTCGGTCAGCGTTTTCAACTTTGGTATTATTGGAGACTTTAGCATGTTCTTCATCTATATCGAAGAGGATCTTAAAGCTTCTGTGATGGAATTAAGTAAGTAAAGATACATGTATTTTTACACCAAACTTTGGTTCTAATTTGCACCGTCAACACGAAAGTCACATTCTCCATGTTCTCATTCCCCTCACTCCTCTTTCGAAAACCGGGTCGGGATAACCGAATCTGGACACTGGGTTTGTTGGTGCCACACCTCATTCAGGGTAAAAAAAAAAACCGGGATAAGGTAAGATGCATCCATTTTTGCGGGTAAGGTCTGGCCCTTTTCCTATTTCCCAACTAATGAATAAAGATCCCGTACACATGGTGGAGATCCCGGGCATTACATCGGACTTTTGTCCGGGTTAATAGTTTACCCGGAACGGAGTGTGGTATCAAAAGCAAGACCCGGTTTCTGACCTAGGAAAAAAAAAGAAACGGATTAATTGTTCGTCTATCTCCTTTGATCTATTTCTCAACTATATACTTCAAGATCCCGTAATCGACATCATGAAGAACCCGAGTATTATATTGGACGTTATTTCCCCGGAGCGGGGTGTGGTATCCACAGCTAAACCGGGTTTCTATCACAGGAAAAAATAATTGATAATTCTTATATCTCACTCGATATGATTTCACGTTAGTTTTCCTCAAAGGAATCACAGAATGTATGAGTTTCTGGTTCCACGTAGTTTGTCCAAGAGGTGTCCACATTATACTCTTTCTGTAAAAGAATATAAAGTGGAAATTGTATAAGGTTGGTAGAGGAATGAGATGAATACATTATTGAAATATTGTAAAATAAATTTTCTTATTTCTGTATGCTTCCTAGACTGGCTAGGTAGTCTTCCATGGATTCTCTTCAGTGTGTGTTCACCACTCACCGCACCCATCGTCAAAGTCCTCGGCTATCGCTACACCCTTGTCGGGTCTAACCTTGCCTGCGCCATTGGGCTCTTTGCCACCAGCTTCCCGCACCAGATATGGCCAATGTATCTCACGTACAGTCTGGTGTTCGGCGGAAGCACGATTATCTATTATACTGCCGGATGTATCTATGTCACAGGTTACTTTGACCGGAAGTCCTGTACCGGTCCTGTGTCTTCCATGGGATTTTTTTATGAGATAGGTAAGATGTTGTTACTTCTTCGATCTGCATTTTCCATCTTTCGATTCTATGTTATCATTTGACAATACGTTTATATTATTACGACTATAATATTTCGACTTTACGTCATTTTGCGACTACACGTTATCTTTCAACCATAATTTATGGCATCCTTCGACTACACGACACCTTTCGACTAAACGTTATCTTTCGACTATATCATATCTTTCAGCTGTTCTGGTATTCAGTCCCGTCATCCAGGTGACTGCCGATGCATGGGGGTGGCGCTGGTCGGTTCGCCTCCTCTCTTCATGCACACTCGTCTGTTCTGGGCTTCTTGTTATATTCATCAGGTAACAGAGTCAATAGTATATAAATACGCTCTGCGATTGGTCAGTTACGCACGCAAAGCACGATCTCGTCTTACATTAATTTATACGAATGCGTTACCTCGCATTTGTTTCAGAGATGAATCATATGCTAAATGGTATGTAGAAATCTATTCTTCATGCATGCATGTGACATGAAAATTTGATTTCATACAAATAAATGTGGCTGCATAATATATTTCTTTTTGGGGTGAGGGGAGGGAATATTACAAAGACTATACACAAAATACTTGTTAAGAATCACAAGTCATTCTAAAATGGTTGTCAATTAAAACTAGATTAATTACGAGGAAGATAAAACGGATTCAATTATACCACTCTTAGGAACAAGTTACCTATTCAAATCGGCGTTTGTACCGGAAGAAATATGAACAACACCCCCCCCCCCCTTACACGTAGGTGTAAAGTACAGGTATTCAGAATAAACTGTACTGGATAATGCTACCCACGAGTGGCGATAATCCTCATTTTTCAAAATTGTCATTTCATGACATGCTCCCTGTCCCTCTCTCGTATGAAAATCTCAGATCCGCGGCTGATTAAATGCTACTTTAATCTAAATTATTGGTTTAACTGTACAGTGCGTCCCACAAAAAACGAAACCGAGATTTAGCGATGATTTATCATAACTTAATCGCAAATACAATAGACAAATGACCTACCATTTTAAAGCTTATAATCTCCTCTTCATCTGAAATTACTTAGATTATTTTTCATTCGCGCATGAGTGAGCAAAAACAATTTGAAAAGGGGATACCAAAAAGTCACTTGGCGGGCCGTATCTGGGTTTTAAAAAGAAAACCACATTTAAAAAAAAATCAATATCTGCTCTTTAATTTGATACTTCAATTACAGAAAATGGTCAAGAAATAACAAAGTTCTGGTTATTTGAAATAAGGCTTGAATTTCAATAATTTCATAAAATGAAGAGAATTTACAGGCTAGCGTTCAAACTCTCTCGACACTCCGATTTTGTTGACGATCAGCCATGCGTTAAGTCTTTTGTTACCGTGCGATAGCTTCTGTGGGAAACCGGTGAAAACACGCTTATTTAATGATATTATGGAAATACAAGCATTGTTTCGAGCGATCATACCTTTTTTACTACTTGACCATTTTCTGTGATTTAGGTATCACAGAAAAGAGAAGATATTGAACCTTTCAGTCATGTGATTTTCTTTTTGAAATTCAGATACCCCCGCCAAATGAGTTTTGGCATCCTTTCTTCGAATTGTTTTTGCTCAATCATGCGTGAATGAGAAATAATCTAAGTAATACCAGATGAAAGAGGAGATTCTAAGCTTTACATTGGTAGGTCATTTGTCTATTTCATTTATGATTAAGTTATGATAAATCATCGCTAAATCTCGGTTTCGTTTTTTCTGGGACGCACTGTATAATCTGTGTTTTTTAGGCAACCTCCGTTAGATCTCTCGGGACGGATTAGTAGTCCAGTCACCAATGATGACGACCAAGGAAAAGAGTCAATTGATGTCCATGAACCATGCTTAGCGACCACGAAAGACACCGAGGCCAATGATGTGGTGACGACGTCGCGAGAGAGATACATCAAGATGATATCGATGCCTTCTTTCTGGGTCTTCGAGTTGAGCATAATATCATCTTTTACAGCGCTGTCGTTCAGCAATATTAATCTCGTGAGTGGAGCGTAGTATTTCTTAACTAGACCATTGCATTTATCTCCCAAAATAATTTCGAATTCCATCGAATATCTGACCAATTTTCTAGTTTTATTAGTATAATTATTTGTTACCCTTTTTTCTCTATTAGGAAGAGCAAATTATTTTGCCTAGCAAATATATAAGATGATTCATTACTCATAAGTTTTAGTCACTCGATTTTTGTAAATTCGTCTTAAAACAAGAAATCTTGGACCGAATGTAAATGCAGGCTAATGCATGTATACACCACTTCTGATGTTTGACATCATTCTTCTCAACCTGACTAACAATATACATGTATAGGCCCTATTCACGAAACAGGCGAAGTGTGTCGATTTGATATCGTGGACAACACAAATGTGAACTCAAGCAAAAATTGGTTCCTTTAAATATCGTTTTCTACGCTCGCCCCTATTTTCTTTCCAACCTCATTATTCTTTATATATTTTGTTTTCAGGGCAGCTACCTCTTCTCTGTCGGCATCTCTACTGGAGTTACTGCGATTTTACACTCGTCTTTGGCAGGAGGGGGGGTATTCGGGCGGTCCCTCGTTATGTTTCTTTCCCATAAACTACCCGTCCCCATTTCAAGCATCTTTCCAATCATCGCCATCCTGAATTGTTTCCTCTCCATCCTCCTATTAATAACATCCAGTTTACCGGTACTCTACATCTATTCCACAGGTAGGAGTCGAAACTTCAATTTTCACAATGCCTCCCCGAAATTGTAATTTAATTATTTCGAAAACTGGCGACCCAATTTCCGTGCCGCCCATTTCCTAATTCCAGGATTCAACCGAACTGGCCTTTTAAATGTTTTTAAAAAATGAATAAAAATGATTTATAGACACACACAAACTTAAAAATTTCCAATGCAATATTGTATGAAGTATGAGCTGTAGGCCTCACTGTTTTATATATATACATATATATATATATATATATATATATATATATATATATATATTGGTTTATAATTTGCATATAAGTCACTATTAAAGTAACTTTATAAAACAATGGTGAAATCTGTAGACTCTTTAACATCTTTATTGGTAGCTGAGAATTGTTATCATGGTTATCAAAGTAGACCACTTTTTGTTTTCATCTTTTTTTGTTACTCGATATCAATAAATGATAGTTATAATTTTGGTGCATGATACGCTAAAGGGGCAAAGGTATGAATACACTAGCTGTCTCCCTGTCTTTCCAGCCGTGGGCTTTCTTCGTGCTCTATATTTCTCCCTGGCGACCGGACTTGCGGTGGAACTCTTTGGGATCGAGAATGCGGCTCAGGGGTATGTGGGACTGTTCTTTGCTTACGGCATAGCCGGAGTACTTGCTGCCGTGTTACCAGGTGAGAAAAAAATACAGTGGCGCGTTTCATTCACAATTTTGTCAATGATTATCACTGTCTAATTTGCTCTAAGCCAATCAGATGCAAGGATCCTTGCAGTAGCTTATAACATATGTCGTTAAAAATAAAATGAAATTTTCCTCTAAACACTCACAGACTGCCACTGTATTAGATCCGAGTGAATCTACCAGGACCCCCCCCCCTCCCTACACATCCAATATATACCGATGAGATTAATACCATTGATTTTGTTATTCCTTCTTTTGAAATATGATATTCATTTTATCATTGGTTTCTTATATTAATTTTAATTATTTCATTGTTATATGTTTAAATGAGTTACTTATATATTCATTTATTTTCACTTCTATGCTTTAACTTTTTTAGGAATCTGTTATCCTTACATAACGATTACTATTATTATTAATTTGAATCATTAAAATGAATCTTAGCCATTTTTAAAGAATTATTTTAACCTTTGACACTTCAACATTCTCTTTTAACCTTTGCTCCCCCGGACGTTATTCACACCCGTTATGACCGATGGATTTTCCATTGCATTCTTGTTTTCTATAGCATTTTGTTTGTGTGTGTGTGTGGGTGGGGTGAGGGTGCGCGCGCGTGTGAGTGTTATGGGTGGGTGTGGGTGTTTTTTTGTTCTTCCATAGCAAGAGTATGTGTAAACACAACATTAAAGTAGGTTCCCCCAAAAGAGCCTCGTCATTTTCCAATAACGAATTGTTCAAGTTTAAACAAAGCTTGGGATATAGCTATAGTCCGGGTTATAATTGAGCAAGGTGCCACTTGGAGAAGGAGAAATTTTCATATAGTGCTTCTAGACCAGTTTTTTACGCTGAATATGAATATATGAGGTAAACAGGCTGTATCTTGAAAATTAACCCGTGAGGGCGCTTTTTTCAAAATGGCCGCCAAATTTTCATAAAATTTGAATATTCGTACATAGATTTTTACATAAGCATCCAATTGCCATGAAGTTAGTGTCATATGAAAGCCAATTAAATTTCCTACGATTTGGTACTATTTATAGAGGATAAGTAGGTCATTTAGCCGAGATTTCAAGTAGAAAACTGCATTTTTTGTATTTTTTTCCCCAAAATTGAAAATTTTGCAAATACATGATTTTACATAATTCTAAGAAAAATGAATCAATTACCTTGAAATGTTCCTGAAAACTGTATTAATATATTATTATCATGTGGATGAAATTTCAACTCTGTATCATTTTTCTAAGCAAATTTATAAGGTATCAAACTTGAATTCTTCAATATCATAAATGTTGCTTTTTGTATGCATTTCCATAGACTAATACGTATAACATGTATAATGCATGTATGTATAATGTTTACCGGTAGTTAAAAATTAAATGCAATTATCTCCGCTTTTTAACCAATTGGAGAGTTAAGAGTAGGCTTTTCTTTATCAGCTACATAAAAAAAAAATGTTGGCACATCAAGGCCTGACCCTCTCATGGGGGTGGGGGTGTCGAAGTCATCCCCCCCTGCCCTTCGCTATATCATGTTGTTATATATTGCCTATTTGTTAGAAAAATAACAGATTTTTGGACCACCTATGGAGGCAAAAACAGGCATTTCTGCTATACAGTACAGTCACTTTGATTGCTTTGAAACCACTTGGAGAGGAAAGAATAGGCTTGTTCTATCAGCTATACATCTAAAGAAGTAGCACATCAAAGCCTACCCCTCTCGGGGGGGGGGGGGACTTTTGCTTAATATTGCCAATTTATTTGAAAATTTACAATTTTGGACCCAACATTCAGGCAAAAAAGCGTTTGTGCTTTGTTGTACACCCCATTTTATTGATTTGAAACCACTTAGAGAGGAAAGAGTAGAATAGAGTAGAGTTTATCAGCTACATATATATAAGCGCTGGCACGTCGAACCCTAGCCCTCTCAGGGGCTGTCTAAGTCAACCCCCCCCCCCCCCGCCCTCTATATCATGTATATTGCCTATTTATTGGATATTTCACCATTTTGGATCACCCATTGAGGCAAAAGCGCGTTTCTACCATATAGTACAGCCAATTTTATTTTCTTGCAATGACTTGGAGAAGAAAGAGTATAGACTTTGCTCTATCAGCCGTATATAAAGAAGTGTTGGCAAATCGAAGCCTCTCCCCTTCAGAATGTTCAGCGGGCTGTAAAATTTACCTTACCAATTTTCGGTATTTGACTATCTATTGGACATTCACAATTTTGGATCACCTATTAAAGCAAAAGGGCGTTTCTACTATATAGTACAGCAAATTCTATTTACTTGCAATGACTTGGAGAGGAAAGAGTAGGCTTTGCTCTATTAGCTCCATATAAAGAAGTGTTGGCAAATCGAAGCCTATCTCCTTCAGGCTATAAAAGTTACCTCACTAATTTTCGGTATTTGGCTACTTGTTGAAAATTCACTATAATTGTGGAGCGCCCATTAAAGCAAAAAGGCGTCTCTGATATATAGTTCTGCCACTTTTATTGACTTGAAACCGCTTAGAGAGGAAGGAATAGGCTTTGCTCTATCAGTTATAGAGATGTGTTGGCAAATAAAAGCCTACCCCCTTCTGGGGGCTGTCAAAATCACCCCCTCTCCCCCTTTGCATTATTGCCTATTTATTGGAAAATTCACCATTTTTGAGCCCCCATTGAGGTAAAAAAGAATCTCTGATACATGTATATAGTTCTGCCACTTTTACTGCCTTGAAAGAGTAGGCGGACAGAATATGCTTTGCTCTATCAGCTACCTATAAAGAAGTGTTGGCACATTGAAGCTTACCCATCTGGGCGGCTGTCAAACCATTCCACCCCTTTTGCATTATTGCCTAATTATTTGAAAATTCACAATTTTGAGGCAGTATGCACTTCTGCTGTATAAAAAACCCGATTTCATTTTCTTGAAACCATTTGGAGAGCAAAGAGTAGGTTCTCCTCTTTCAGCTATATATGTTGAATTGCTGCCATATCGACGCCTGACCCACTTCAGGGACTATAGCTGTAACCCCACCTTTTTTACGATTTTTGCCAATTCATTGAAAAACTCGCCATTTTCGAGCCCCCATTGAGGCAAAAAGGTATTTCTGGTATATAGTAGAGCCACTTCTTTATATAGCTGATAGAGGAAAGCCTACTCTTTCAAGATGGTAATAGTGGCAGAACTATATATCAGAACCGCCTTTTTGTCTCAATGGGGGCACCAAAATGGTGAATTTTCAATAAATAAGCAATAATGAAAAGGGGGTGGGGTGATTTCAACAGTCCTCTGATGGGGATATGCTTTATATGTAGCTGTTAAAGCAAAGCCTTTATTCTTTTCCCTCCAAGTGGTTTCAAGGGTGAAATAATGCAGAACTATATATCAGAAATACCCTTTTGCCTCAATGGGGGCTCCAAAATGATGAATTTCAAGAGGGGGGGGGGGTAATTTCGACAGTCCCCTGAAGGGAGTAGGCTTTTATTTTTGTATGTAGCTGATAGAGCAAAGCCTATTGCCATGATTGTTTCCTCTCCAAGTGGTTTCAAGGTAGTAAAAAAGGCAGAGTTGTAATCAGAAATGACTTTTTGCCTCAATGGGGGTTTCAAAACGGTGATTTTTTTTCAATAAATAGGCAATAATTCAAAAGGGATGGGGTGATTTCAACAGCCTCCCGGAGGAGGTAGGCTTTAAGTTTATTTGCCAGCACTTCTTTATCTTCTTTATATGTGGCTGATAACGCAAAACCTATTCTTTCCTCCCTAAGTGGTTTCAAGGCAGTAAAAGTGGAAGAACTATATATCAGAACC
Source organism: Lytechinus pictus (assembly GCF_037042905.1). Taxonomy (NCBI): domain Eukaryota; kingdom Metazoa; phylum Echinodermata; class Echinoidea; order Temnopleuroida; family Toxopneustidae; genus Lytechinus; species Lytechinus pictus. The sequence continues at coordinate 15,706,963 of NC_087257.1, forward strand.
GCCTTTTTGCCTCAATGGGGGCACCAAAATGGTGAATTTTCAATAAATAAGCAATAATGAAAAGGGGGTTGGGTGATTTCAACAGTCCTCTGATGGGGATATGCTTTATATGTAGCTGTTAAAGCAAAGCCTTTATTCTTTTCCCTCCAAGTGGTTTCAAGGGTGAAAAAATGCAGAACTATATATCAGAAATACCCTTTTGCCTCAATGGGGGCTCCAAAATGGTGAATTTCAAGAGGGGGGGGGGGTAATTTCGACAGTCCCCTGAAGGGAGTAGGCTTTTATTTGCCAGCACATATTTGTATGTAGCTGATAGAGCAAAGCCTATTGCCATGATTGTTTCCTCTCCAAGTGGTTTCAAGGTAGTAAAAAAGGCAGAGTTGTAATCAGAAATGACTTTTTGCCTCAATGGGGGTTCCAAAACGGTGATTTTTTTTTCTTCAATAAATATGCAATAATGCGAAAGGGATGGGGTGATTTCAACTGCATCCCGGAGGGGGTAGGCTTTTATTTGCCAGCACTTGTTAATATATAGCTGATAGAGCAAAGTCTACTCTTTCCTATCCAAGTCATTGCAAGAAATTAAAATTGGCTGTACTATACAGTGCGTATTAAAAAAAAACGGGACAGATTTGAAAAGTCTATAAAAAATTTGTTTCAAATAATGATGTCTATATTTTGGTGTTAATAGATGCTCTAAGGTCTTATCTTTGAAATGCAATTAAAAAAGATAAATTTTGTTCATGCTTGAGCGAACACGGGACGTTTTTGTTGGGGGTTCAAAAAGAGGCTTGCGCCAGAATTGCAGAATATGAGTAATATGATGATCAGACTTCTTGCTAATCGGGAGACTTCATCTTGACCTTTTCATTATCTGTGCCACAATTTTCGAATTATGCTGTCAAATTTCATTTACAAATTTATTTATTTAATTGATATTTTGTTTTTTTCATTTAAACTTCTCTTACCTTTTAATTTTCCTTCATAAGTAACTGAGAAAAGAAGATTTTTTGTCAACCCAAGCAAGAATATTTGAATTATTAATTGGGAAAACTTGTGATTATTCAAATCCTTTTATTATGTGAAACAAATTATGTTATGTACCTTTAAAAGACATTAATCTTTTTTTCAAGGGGTCATTAATTCCTTGACCAAGTTTATTTGCTTGACAGTAAACACAGGAAGGGATTCATGTCTTTCAATGACAATTATGTATTGAGTCAATTTTGAAGGAGCTAGATATGGCAGATCGGGAAAATCTATTAAAAAGTTGTGAGCGAGCGAAGTGAGCACGCAAATATTCCCACTTTTTTAATACAATATCAAATTTTGTGATAGATTTTGACAAAATATTCAGAAAATAACACATTTTACTTTCTATCTTTCATTTTATTTCCTGTCCACTCTTTTTCTTGGTCATGATTTTTTTTTTAATTGAGGGGGGGGGGAGCATCACGAGCGCCCGCCCATCTGTGTGGCACTGTTCAAAAGGCACCATAACCTTTGTAGCACTCAATGAAAGGATTTGAATATAAAAAAATCCATGCTCTCCCATAATTCAATTGAAACAAAATTGTTTTAGCTTGAAGAAGGAATATTCAAAGCTAACAGAGAGCATATTAAAAAGAAACAATAGAATAATTCAAGCAAATAAATAGATCTGAAAATAAATTTTGACCGCATGATTTGAAAATTAGTCCGATCATCATATCTATAATTTAATGCCATTTTGGCGCAAGCCTCCTTTTTAACCCCAGACAAAAACATTCCTAGTTCGCTCAAGCATGAACGAAACTAATTTTTTTTAATAGCATTTGAACTTTGAAATTGTATAGACTTTTCAAATCTGTCCCGTTTTTTTTCTATACGCACTGTATAGTAGAAATGCCCTTTTGTCTCAATTGGTGATTTAAAATGGTGTAATTTTCAATAAATAGGCAATATACATGATATAGAGGAGGGGGGGTGACTTTGACAGCACCTGAGAGGGCTAGGGTTCGATGTGCGTGTTAGTTAGTTAGTGTGTGACGTCATCAGTCCCCTCATTTCCATACCGACAAGGGTGTGCATTCATTCTTTTGTGAAATTAAGCGAGACTTAAGAATATCATAAGATTCCTATTTTAACATCCGATTTTAATGACATTTTCGAGGTTTTGTTTGAGTTTTCTCTTTTCATTCAAATCAATTTTTCGGGGGGGGGGGTGGACGTTTTACCATTCTCTCGGGCTGTAAGACGATTTCGAAAGTGTTTATGTGGGGGGGGGGGCGCTGTATCATTATACAAGAAATTTCACAAAGGTAATTTTCATATTTTTGTGCGTGGTTGCTGATTAAACTGGTCCCCGTCCCCGGTTTCCATGCATCTCGTTCCTCCAGAAAGAATATGCCTATCGACATTGAGTGTGTCGAAATATGACTTGTTTATCTGACAAAGTGCATGCGTCGTGACGCGATTACGTAACATTACATTATTTGAGATTTGATTTTAAAGTTTATGTGGTAAATAATAAGTTAAGTTTGCTACCATAAACTGGCTTAATCAACATTCCTTGCAAGAAACAATCGTTTTTACCACCATCCAAAAATCGATAATTGTTAACAATGATCGATTTTTGGAAAGAGAGAAGGGCGAAATTAAATATTACTTTCTGAATATTAATAAATTAAAAAAATAATATTTAGAAAGTAAAAAATAGCACAAATCAGAGTACATATAATATGTACACTGATTTGTGCTTTTTTCCGCAAAAAAATAAAATCTTAGAATAAATAATATTCAAGGCTGGAGATATCTATATCTCAATAAATAGAGTAAAGTTCACAAAGCAAAAGGCTGAAAATTTGATCAAAATCGGAAACAAATAACAAAGTTATTGAATTTTAAAGATTTGCATTATTCCGGTGAAACAGTTCTAGGCATGTCTTTATCATTGAATATTCATTAGGTGGGCTGATGATGTCACATCCCCACTTGTTCTTTTGTATTTTATTATATGAAAGTATAGGATAGGTTTATTCAAATTTTTTCGATCAAGAACTAAAACAATTTGATTGATTACTGATTGCATTAGTTATTTATTCCGCAACTTATTTCAATAATGGAGACACATCATTTACACATATATGAAAAATGAAACATTTATGATTTCATGTAATAACACAATAAAACTGGAAGTGGGGATGTGACATCATCAGCCCACCTAATGAAAATTCATGACGATGTGCATGTACCTGTTTTCACAAAATATTGATAAACTTTAAAGTTCAATAACTTCGTTATGTGTTGTCCGATTTTGATGAAATTTTCAGCATTTTGCTTTGGGAATTTTACTCTATTTATTTAGATATAAATATTTCCAGCCCGGACCTTCCCTTTAAGATAACATCAAGGCTTCATTTTATGAGATGCTATTCAGCCATTGCATATTATGACCGACGGGCGTAAATACTGGGTGGATGGCATAGATTTAGATTTAGATTTTATTTCCGTTCAACATTTTTTTTAAAAATTTAATCAAAGTAACAATACATACATTTGTATTCAATATAATCGATAATATACAGACAAATCAATGAAATTTCGTAACAAATGTTGAATATAAATTAAACAATTTTATCAATGAAAAGAAACAAGAAATGAACGGATGGACTTGCCAAGAAAAGCAAAAGCTTGTAGAGAAGGCAAGCCCCTAAACTTAGTTTCAATACTAATTATAAACAAACTATATACAACTCTATACAAAAATCGAGACGGAGTGGTATAAAGGAAAGATTTTGTATAATCATTACATATATATTCAGAGATGATGCAGCATTCGAAATCCTATACAAAATTCCATTCGTATTTGAAATATTTTAATGACACATAAGTGCTGTATGAAATTGTCCCCATGTCGCAAACCTGTAGCTATTGTAAACATTTCATACATTTTTGCAATATTAGGTTTATTCATTGCTTTGTTTATTGGTTTCTCTTGTATAGGTGTTACTCATGGTCTTACTGGATCTTATACAGTCACGGTGATTACTTGTGCAGTGTTCTGGGGTATTTCTTTCCTTCTCTTTGCCGTTGTCTACCTCCTGTACCGCCGCCGACAAAAGAGGGCGTTAGAAGCTGTGAGAATATCAGCAAAATCACAATTACATGTACACAGTGATGAAAACTATGCAACGAAGAGCCTATAAAAGGTAACGTTGGAAGCAATACATACTTGGAGGCTAGGCATGACAATGGGGAAAAATGCAAGATTTTAAAAAGATTTAAAAACATAAAAAAGAGAAATATTGCTGAAGATGTCGACTTGAAGGAGCTGAAGAAAACAAGTTTAATGGATGATGTTTATTTAGAGTACAGCACCGGGAAGTTTACTAAGGTCCGCAGTGTTTTCAAGTTGGTTATTATTCATTGCAGAAATATGAGAGAAACATCTTATAGGTTTGTTGAAAATCCAGCAAAGAATATAAAGCTTAAAGATTTTCATAGTTATCACGTTTGACAACTTACACATGGGAGCAGCTATACCAATATAATCATAGCATCCACGGTATGAATTCAAAAAAAAAATCTATCTTTCCTGTATATTGATTTACGAAAGGAGAATGTGATTGCTGACATATTAAATGAGCAGGTTGAATCATGAATCAATAGTAGTTGATGGCGCTAACTTGGTATTATGGGGATGGTACGATGTATTTATTTAGAAATAAAGCACAACCCTTAAGGACTGGGGGCGTCATGATGCCCCCCCCCCCCTTCAATGCTTCGCGCGATATTTCCAAAACGCAAAAAGATAGCGCTACAAAACTGTATGACTTTTTTATTTGAAGTCTCGCGCAACTTTTGAGACCAAATTAGCGACATACGGGTATATCATCGCGACTGATGCCACGTGACTTTTTACGAGACAATGTCATGCCGAAAATGGCCGGCTTATTTTTATACTTTGTCTACAAATTAGTGTACGTGGGCAGGGGCGGAAATCTCTCCCAAAAGGTATGGGGGACAAGGGGCTGAAAAATTTGACGAAGCAAAAAAAAAAGAAAGAAAAAAAGGTTATCACCAAAAAGTTCAAGTCATTTCGACAAAAATACAGGTTTTATTTCGATTTTGAATGATGAATTTCTTACCATCATAAAAGACCAGAAATAGTAGGGGGACATTTGATATTGTGTCCCCCCCCCCTACCATTTTGAGTAGGGGGGACACGTCCCCCCTGGGATTTCCGCCCATGTACATGGGAGATGAAATTCATAAAAGGGTGCTTATTTTTCGTTCTAATTGGTCTGCTTAATTAATTTAGGGTTTAATTTAGTTGTTAAATGGTCTGTAACGATTGAAAAAAAAAATTGAAAAACAAAAGATGTAAAAACAACGAAATACATATGAAATTCTAAAAACAAAGATATATACATCAGTGCGGAAAAAATTAAATTACAAAGATGACATCTGGAAAAAAGAAGAAGAAAATTTGAAGTGAAATTGGGTGTTAAATTTGAAAATAATGTTTTTCACGAATATATTTGCATATTTTATTCATGATAAAAAAAATCATTATTTCCATATTTGTTTATACTGGCTTGTGGTTTATGTGGTAAAGAATGTGAGTACCAAATTTCCTCGTGATCGCGCGAACGGCGGCCAAGATCAGAAGGGGGGGGGGCATCATGCACCCCCCCCCGTCCTCATTACATAGCCAAGTCCTTTGAGGTTAACTCTGTGTACATATCATTGATATCAATCCATAAAAATCAATCAGAGAACTAAAAAACGTCGTTCTCTACTGTATTTTCATGTAAATTACATTGCATATTTATGTATACTATATCCTATGCAATGAATGGAATTTTTTAATGATTTGAATAAGCTGAAAACGTACCAGGACTGCATCGTGCTGAGAGGCAAAGAATGCAGTAACAGTACATGACGGATCGTTACGTCATACGTCATCATATCATAATAAAATGGGGAAAAAATAGCAGCTTTGAAGGCAATACGGTCGCTTGTTAAGTCAGACAATGATACATTGACACGACTTAGCAAATCATTAGATCATGTTTGACTTGACAAACTTATCTACTATTTAATAGGACATTTTTTGTACTATATCATGTATATGTTTTTCTACTGTATTATTATATATTTTTGCCAATTATATATATATATAAATTATACAATCTATTCATGAAAAAATAAATTGCTTCAATACATACATGTACATTATATCATTGTCAGTGAAAATTTTGTTGTTCCATGTTGTACAATTGATTGTTTCAGAATATCATAAAGAGAATATCATGCAAGACGATCGGTAATACCATGGAGGCAAAAGGGATGGAGTACCATCTCACTAATTTCCTCTGAAGCCACGTTTGATGCCGCAGGGTTAACACATGGCAGGCATATGTTTCACTTGATATTTTCTTGCAGACTGTACACAAAAGATCCCTACCTCACTGCAGACTTACGGGCCAGGAAATATTCTTTAGTTATGATGACCACTGCCTGTGGTCAGATAGTATGAGCAGACACACTGCGAATCCCCCCCCCCCCCCAAAAAAAAAAAAAAAAAAAAAAAAAAAAATGTTGCAATGTTTATCAAAATGTGTTTTTACTTGAGTGGTCGAACCTGTGGCACATGACATTACAAATATATATATATTCCCTATAACTAATCTTAATTTCTTGTAATGTGGAAGTGTTTGGAAATTGTAAAATGTTGATTTAAGAATTGTCAAATTCTGAGGCTTTTTCACATATTAAGTTATGATGACATTTCCAAAACTATCCCCAACATGGTCAAAGTTCATTGACCTTGAATGACCTTGGTCATGTGACCTGAAACTCATGCAAGATGGATAGAGATACTTGATTATCCCTATGTTCAAGTTACATTAAAAAGGTCCACATACTTTCCAAGTTAAGATGACATTTAACAAACTTAACCTTGGTTAAAATTTGAATGTTGACGACGATGCCGCCACTGTCAGAAAAGCAGCGCCTATAGTCTCGCTCTGCTATTGCAGGCAAGACAAAAAAAACTCCTCAACTTCTCTCCCTCTCTCTATGCACCTCTCCCTCCCCCCCCCCCTCTACCTTTTCTCTCTTTCTCCCTCTCTCTTTCTCTCCCTCCCTCCCCAAGCCTCTATCTCTCCAATTATGTTTATGATCTTAATAGTCCCGGGAAATAGTCCATAAGTATTGATAATCTACTATGAGAGATTATTTTACTTCACCAAAATTAATAAAAACAAACCAGTGCAGTGTTTTAGAAATAATTACAACAATTTGGTAGAAATCATTTATTGCACAATAATTTTGACACAAAATCACACAGTACAATCACTTAATATTAGATGTAGAGTTCTGTCATTAAACTATATTAAAAAAACACATGAAGAAAAAATGTATTCACAGCTTCATGAACTACATGTGTATGGGAACAGTACAGGGGCCATGGAATGGTTTTGGAAGTGGGAAGGGGCTGACCTTAAAAATGTGGAGGGCTGAGGCCAATGTACGGGTGAATGCGCCCAAAGAAGCCAATCGACTGGTGAAACCTCACAACAGAGAATTTTTTTTCCTTTGTTATTTTTTTAAAAATTCAAACACACTATAATGCACGGATATGCAGGCCTTTTTTAATCTCAGATGATTCCATTTCACCAACATTTATTACTTGTCAAACTTATCAGAACCACTTTTGTGTAATAAAATATATACTCATTTTTACAAATCTGAAGCATCCGAGAACGAATCAACAATGGTACGCCAGGCTTCACGATCTGCCCTGAGAGTTGGAAAGCCATGGCAGGTCATTATACTTACATGTATAAGAGGTCGACAAAGTGACCCTTATTGTAGTTTATGGGAACTAATAATAATAATATACAATAATACACATCATTTAAGATATAACTTTGAATTAGATGCAAGAGGTACAGTTTGGACACATCCCAGGCATTGTCAATGGTTTAAGCGGTCGCAAAGGGAACAAATGATGATAAGTATTCTTATACTCAAGCAAAATCATGTGATATATATTTCATGAGATATGATGTGGATCCGTGTATTTTTAAGTGGGCCATCTTTAATTCTGTAATCTCATTGGTCAATTTATTTGTGAGACAAATTGGAGACGAATCGGGTAACATGAGCCTGTATCACCCGTTTAATGTTCAGCTGTTGTTGTTTTCATTGTTACACGCATGCCAGTGCTGTTTTCAACCACATTATATGAGACCGTAGTACGCGGTACGTAAGTGTACTTAAACATCGCTCTGCATACTATTTGCGCATCAATTTCAATGTCAAAATGCAAATTCCTTTTACCGTGATCATTGCGATGTCACAAATCACTTGCAAAAGGCAGAATTTTGCAGTTTTGTGGTTCTATTCTATTGATTTCCGTTATTCTGCAATAATATAAGGATACACTTAAGAGATAAAAATCATCACACCATGTTTGTTCATACAAAATACAGGAAATATCTACGTTCTGGACTCAGTAACAGAAAGGTTAGCGATCAATCGCAGACAATTCCCATATTATGCAAACAAGCACGGTTTAACTATTGCTATTTAAATTCATCCTCGTCCCAAACCATGATCGGTCATTATTCTTTACTCATGACTGCTAATAGCAGGTCATTAGTAAATCTATATGTTAGGCCAAACATATGATTACTCACACATGCACCGGCAACCAATCAGGATCGCATTTGTCACCTCAAATGCATAAGGGGACATTAGGTTACTATCATTATGGAGGGGGATACAGCACCTCGGCTTCTTGATCAGGATAACCCAGACTGCAAGGCTCTGTACTCTGTCAGGTGGTCATTGTTCCATTCATCGTACCAACGGCAGCTTCCATGCTCGTACTCGTCACAGCTCACCCTCGGCTGGCCCGGTGCTCTGGCAGGCAAGGCTGGCTCAGGTGCCCTCCTGCCAAGGTAGGCAAAGCTCTGATAATAGTACCTGGGATAAAGGAGAGGATTAAATGGCAGTTGTGGTAACAACCTCACACTGAGTTTGAACAGAATCTCATAAAATGACCCCTCAAGTATTTTGTATAAATAATAAAATAGGTGCTGCATGGCTCTGGAAGAAAATGTGTAATGGCTGAGAAATAAGCAAAATAAACACAGAATTCCATCAAATGCCTGGTATTTTCCAAGCAATATTAATACACTGTCCCCCATATGCTTTTGGCAATAGTGATCAGTTGTCAGTTGTCAGTTTTCAGCTAGGATTTCATGATTTCACAAAGAGAAGTTTAATGTACCAGGGGGCCGTTTCATAAAGTTGTTCGTAAGATAAAAGCGACTTTAAGAACGACTGGTGAACCTTTCTTACGCACTAAACCATCACCAATGAATATACCATTTACCACAAGAAAGGATCACCAGTCGTTCTTAAAGTCGCTCTTAACTTACGAACAGCTTTATGAAACACCCATCCGGTCTAGATCTATGATAATAGGGTGACAATTAAACTAGATTTTCTAAAAAAAAACATTTGTTTGCTGCAACTTCATTATTTTTACCTTTAAACTGAACACCCGTAAACCTATACAAATTAATACATTCAAACCGTTCTAAAAGGCCACACAAAGGAGAAATGTAGTATTTATGAGCAGGTGGTCTTTGAGGAAGCCTTTCTGCAATACATTTTTCACAAAGCGGAAAAGTTATTATAGTGAAACAAAACAGGCGGTCTATATAGACAGTTGCTCCTTCCCCACAAGGCAGTTGCTTATGCAGACCTTTTTATTTCGATAATAATATCAGATTTCCGCTTTTATATCAGAACAAGTGGAATGCCTCTGGCCGTCTCACCTGCATCACGCGATTCAATATAGCAGCAGTGCTGATTTTGAAAACTACTATAACTCGCACAAGATGTTCAGTGATACTTGGTTACTCTTATTTCCACGTTTTATGAACTAGACCAATACACTTATAGAGATATGATGGCAATTCAACAAATACCCCCAACGTGGCCAAAGTTCTTTGACCTTACATGACCTTTGACCTTGATCATGTGACCTGAAACTCGCACAGGATGTTCAGTGATACTTGATTACTATTATGTCCAAGTTTTATGAACTAGACCAACACACTTTCAAATTTATGGCTGTAATTCAACAAATACCCCAATTTGGCCAAAGTTCATTGACCCTAAATGACCTTTGACCTTGATAATATGACCTGAAACTTGCACAGGATGTTTAGTAATACTTGATTACTATTATGTCCAAGTTTCATGAATCAGATCCATAAACTTTCAAAGTTATGATGGTAATTCAACAGATACCCCCAATTCGGCCAAAGTTCATTGACCCTAAATGACCTTTGACCTTGGTCATGTGATGTGAAACTCATGCAGGATGTTCAGTGATACTTGATTAACCTTATGTATAAGTTTCATGAACTAGGTCCATATATTTTCTAAGTTATGATGACATTTCAAAAACTTAACCTTAGGTTAAGATTTTGATGTTGATTCCCCCAACATGGTCTAAGTTCATTGACCCTAAATGACCTTTGACCTTGGTCATGTGACATGAAACTCAGGCAGGATGTTCAGTAATACTTGATTAACCTTATGGCCAAGTTTCATGAACTAGGTCCATATACTTTCTAAGTTATGCTGTCATTTCAAAAACTTAACCTCAGGTTAAGATTTGGTGTTGACGCCGTCGCCGTCGGAAAAGCGGCGCCTATAGTCTCACTCTGCTATGCAGGTGAGACAAAAATGACTCTAAGCGTTCTACAGATGTCATTAGCCTGATCATCAGATCATGGCTTTTGCAGACACCATGCATATGTATTCCTTTCTCCACTCCCTGGGGAACAATTTAACATTCTTGATATCCAGAAATAGGATAAAATGAAAGAAAAAAATAACAGCTTGCTATACATGCAGGTACTTTAGCAAAAGCTTGGTTAATTGCCCAGGTGCAACAGGTGTGACAGCCCTTTTTGGGACCAAAGAAACACTTTAATACTTTCAAATAGGGTATTCGTATTGCATATATTACCCTTGCCAGGTGCTCTAGACACCCCTTTATTTCCCTAGCTAAGCTAGTCTACTGATTGCCGTGCTAGCAGCTTTTTGAGGAATTACTTCCTGCCAGTACATTGTGGATCAATTTTTGCTGAAGGAAATTACGCCATGACTGGGATTCAAATCAACGACCCTCTGTTTCAAAGTCCGAAGACCAATCCACTAGGCCACAACGCTCGCGTTATTAGTTCAACTTACCATCTCTGAATAATGTATTTATGTCCTTTCCTGACCTGGGCTGCCTCATGTACAGAGATGGGTTCACATTCTCCGTTGCTGTTCATGTTATTCCAGACGATTGCCTGACCTCTCTTTGGCTTCACGCTGATTCCCAACTCTGTGCCAGAAGCAACGAAAACAAGGGGAAAGACGTTGATTTTATAAGCAATGTTTTCTGAGAAGATCCGAGGTAATAATGTTTCTAGAGAAAATTCAGAGATTATCTACCCTTATTGTCAGTAAAAAAATGATTAGTTATATAAAGATAGAGAAAATACATGTGTAAAAAATTAATTAGAAAATCTGATGTATATGGGTACAATCAATTTGATTTTTTTTTTCAAACATGCAGTTCATCTTGTTGATTAGCTCACAATAAGTCCCCTCAATATCAGGTGGAACACTGTTAATGCGCTGTTTCTTCTTGGCCAAGGATCTGGTTTTACCCTCAGCTCCATCCCTGATGGCATTATCGGGTGGTCATGGGCAATTTCCTTGTTTTTTCCTCAGTTTTCAATGTCCATATCATCACGAGTAGACGTAAAGTATTGGTAAATCTTGTTGTTTGCGTCAGAGTTGATCAAATTCCTCTTCTTATAATGATTATTTTTTATTTTACGCTATCTTTTCTCATCTTCGTCTCAACATACGTGATGGTCAGAAGGCCCCAATCTTCTCCAATTTGAAAAGTATCTGATGGAAAAAGTTTGAGTCCTGATATCTAAATACCATAAAAGGATTGATGGCAAACCAAATGGATTTAGCCCATGTAATATTAGCCTATCTGAGAAGGAAGTCAATTACTTTTAGACCAGTTGAACCAAAAATGTTTATAGCACCACTCCTAAAATTAACCAAACAATATGTAAAAAGGCTAAAGAGCAATGCGCATCATGCCATTTCATAGCGAGTTTTGCACTGCCACGCAGAACGAATTCTAGAAAACCGTAAATGTAATGAAAATGTCCATCAAATGACAATGACAACAGGGAGGTCTTTGTAAAAAAATTGGTGAACCGGAACAGAAGTTCGTCCTAGGTTTCAGAGCTAAAAAAGAATTACAAATTGTCCTTTATCCACAGTCAAGGACAAGAAGGTTGTTTTGATTCACCAATTTTTGACAAAAACTTCTTGGCTGTTCTTTGTCATGAGGGGCATTTGACAATACACTTTCTATGTTCTTGAAAGCAATGTTCTGCGGCGCGATACGAAAACTCCCTTTTACTTGCCAGGGAACTTTGTCTCTCCTCCTTCTTCCACATCTTGCAGATACACCAGTATGGTGGCAAACCTGTCCCTCTTGTCGTGGTTACCCAGAGTACAGTCTGTATGGGTCTTGTATCCTGATCATCAATGATAAAGAAGAAATAATTTATTACACCACATGGATCATGTTTTATGAATACCAGGGGCCCATCTTACAAAGAGTTACGATTGATCCAATCAATCATATCTCTATGGAAATCCATCGGTGTCATAATTTTTTCAAAAGGATATTTGCAAAATGTCCTTTGAAAACAAAGGAGAACACACCAAATTGTCAAGAAATCAATGAATTTACAGATATACATTCATATTTAAATTTTTGTTTGGAACAAACATGCATTTTACATGTATATATGTAGACTTTGCTGGCTTTCCATAGTTTCGATTGATCGGATCAATCGCAACTCTTTGTAAGATGGGCCCCATATCTTTCTAAATCTTCTCTTTCAAAAATGAAAGTCTTAAGCTATCTAAAAAAGGAAAAAGAGGGAGAGAGAGAGTTTGACCACACACCATCTTTTAAAGGGGGGCCAGTGGACACTTCCAGAGCATGAGCTGGCAGGGTCCATCTCTGACACGCACAGATCAGTATTTAAAAAATTGCTCAAGCCCCCAAAATTTCAACCACAAAAAACACATGTACATACATATATATATATATATTTAGGCCATATATATGGAAGAATGTCATTTTCTATTTACGTAATCAAGTGTTCTAAATGTAGCACGGGACCGTTTCGGGTGGGGAAGGATCGTTTACTTGACAATAATAACAGTGCAGCGGAAGGATTTTTTACAAAGAATCCCCACCCTGCCCGTCTACAGAGGTAGAAATTAAATAAACACTATTAGGTTGTAATTATTTTACTATGTAATAATCACACATCACAGACTCAGACACCATCAATCAACAACATTCACTCTATGTTATTAACTAATGTAAATTATAAAACCCGATAAAATAAACTAACATACAAATAATATAAAGGATATTTGTTCCTTTAATTCTACACTAATAAATGAACATTATATACATGATATTTACAAAGATAAAAGATGATGTAACTCTTGGCTACATAATAATTTGAATGGGTATGAACATATAGTTCAAATGATACTTAAAAACTTAACTCAACATTACTTTAAAATAGTTGTTGAACAACTACTGTTATTAAGACTAACTTAATGACATTGAAACTAACATAACAATTAACATTGAGGGTCTCAGTGCAGAAAGAAATAAAATATGGATGCCGTTCATGGTCAGATGACCAGTGACCTGAGAATCAGGAAAAAGAGAAGTTACATGATAGTAACTTTATGGAGGATGTTTACTCTCCATCTCGAAAGTTGTGTATTCATTTTAATCAAAACATGATTAATTATCTCTTATATTAATATCAAACTTCATCTCAATACTTTTATAACTAGGATTAGTAAATCATTTTACAATAGTATATCAAATCAATCATGAAATAAAGTGGTTTAGCACAATGATATTCAGGAAAGTCTTTAATCAGATACATTAGAGTCCGCATGGTATTCACGCGGCAAGATAGGGAACTCAGCCTATCTGCTTGACCAGAATAATACCGTTTAGTTGTTTTGGATTCGCGACATGCTTAAGATTTGTAATTCGCAAAGTTCAAAAGGCACAACTATAAAACTCGCACCATGCTCGCGCTGCTAGACAGTCATAAATAACAAGTGCTTTACTATGAACAATAATCAGAACTGGTTAGTAACAATTATAAGAAATTCAAACATTCAATAAGATGTAGACTATAGAATAATATCTATCATCAGATATGTAAAACTAAACTTCAAAATATTATTCAATCGAAGATTGATAATAAGCCAAATGTGTAAAAGCAATTGTGGACAAATAACTTTAAATCGAATATTAAATTTATAAGATCAATTATCCAATAATCTTAAAAACTTTGTATAACAAGCAATCGTTTAATATCAAATACAGTACTGAAATATAGGATGACTTTAGGATAGATACCTGAGAATCAGGAAAAAGAGAAGTTACATGATAGTAACTTTATGGAGGATGTTTCCTCTCCATCTCAAAAGTTGTGAAGAAGATGCCTCCAGAACTTCTATATAAAGGTATTTTTGACAGGTCATTATTTTTTAAAAGGGGTGTGTATATTTATAAATAGTAATACTTGTTGATCCTTAGTCATCTCTTTTAATAAACAAAAACCAGTAAACAATAATTGCTCACCCCTTTAGGGTAGCAAAGATGGAAGAGTCCATCAACTTTTCCCCAAAATACTTCTACGTCATTCATGTCATTCACGTCATTATTTCTGAGAATAATGACCACCAGACCCTGACTCATACTACCCAGAACTGACCACTGGCTCTCTCTTTCGCTCACTCTCTCTCAGTCTGTACAGAGGTCATAAAAACTCTCTGCTCTGACCATCTAGTTATGGATGTTCAATATCCATACAAGGGGGAGGGGGGGTATTACAAGGTCTTTATCCTTTTCACTACATATAATATGTTATGAAGCACCAAAAGGGTGCTACACGCTCTTAAAATGTGAGTACGGTATATCATGTCACTGATCTTCTGCAATACAATAGACTACCTTGCAACATTTTTTTTTTCAAATCAGATAGCTGCTTGGTCAGTATAGTCTCCTACATACACTAAGCTGCTTTTCATTGTAATTAATAAACCAACGTCGAATATTTCTTAAGCCCGCCTAAAACTTCTAGTCGAGAACAGCACCTGGCATGGGTTATAACCATCCTCAAAATTCTAGAAGGTATCGTGGTATACTTAAAATGTTAATATGGATATTTAAATATCAACATCTGTATGGATTGTAAAGTTAAGCTAATTGCTGCTTGCACAAAATTTCTGCAATAATCATTACTAAAAGTACACTGTAACTAGAACAGTAATGTTTTTTTTTATCCTGAACACTGTCTTTATGTAATTGTCTTTCAAGAGGGATAAGTAACTTGGGAACAATTTAAAGGTAATATATGCCAATTGTGGAAATGATTTCAAATTGAGTTTGTAATGAATCCAATAAAGTGTACACACAAATGTCTGTTTGTGTGAATAAAGAATACATGTATGTTCCCAAGGATTCTGGAAGAAATTGTGTAATTGCTGAGAAACAAGCAAAATAAGCATGACATTTCACCAAATTCTTGGGTCTTTCCCCCTTCCTAGGCACTTAATAATGATTTGGGAGTCAATTGAGCTGATATATTGAACCTCTACTGTTAGAGATTTATGGCTGGCTTTCCATAGTTAAACCACAACTTAAACCAGAGTTTAAATTAAACCCGACTTCAGAATACAGGCCATAAATTTCAGTTTAAACTGTACATGATCTAGACCTAGGATAATCTGGGGCCCGTTTCATAAAGGACTTGCAACTGTTTTAACTTTGCCATTATGGCAACCACCATGGTAACAGGGCTCATCAGCCAATCAGAATCAAGGTTACCATGGTAGTTGCCATAAAGTTACAACAGTTGTAACTCTTTATGAAACGGGCCCCTGGTGACAATTAAATTGATTTTGCGTACATTCTCATGAAATCAATGTTTACTGTACATAATTACATCCATTTATTTTTAAACTCACCTATTCCTTCTGGATACGAGGTCACTTGGAATTTCCCGCCATTAGATTGTTTGAGCCCTGTTGCTTGGAAGACCCTATCCTCAAAGACTGTGGAAAACTTACTCTCTGTCGGGTAGAAGGACGTACTGCGGGACCATGTCAGGGACGAACCAAGCCTCTCAGAGAAACTGGAATTTATGCAGGCTGTTCCTGATATTTGAAAATAATTCAACTTATTGTTATAATAAAAAAATATACAGTTCTCGTACAGAAGAAATTAAATTATGATACAATGTCTCCCTGTGATTCCAAAGGACTTGGATATAATTACCCCAGATTAGCCTGGCAGCCTTTTACAGCGCACGAGCATTTGAAAGTATTCCTGCTAGGGATACATTTACCTTACCTGGGTGGAGTGCAGCACTATGTGGTTCAATTTCTTGCTGGTAAAATTTATGCCATGGCTGGGATTTGAACCTTGACCCTTTGTTTCTAAGTCCAGAGACTAATCTACTGGCCCAAACCACATAATAAACTGCTTTATCTATTTCATAAACGTTTACCAAATGAGTGTATGCAGTTTAAAGTATCAAATCAACATAAATATCCTTATCTAGTAAATGGTATTAATAGGTAAATGGTTAAGAAGTAAGAAATCCTGTCAAATCTAGCATCATGGTACCTTCTGTGAAATCTTTATAAGACACAGTAACACCTTTCATCCCTGCATCCTGTAGGTGTCGTCTCAGTGTGCTCAGGCTGTCAAAGCAAATGATTGGATTCTGAGAGCTAGTCTTGGTTAGGTAATGCTGGTGAACCCTCATCAAACCGCTGCATTCTCGGTCCGTCAGAAAGCCTTCAATCTTGTACACCCTGCAGGAGAGAGCATTACAGAAAGTATACCGAAATATATTATCAATTTGATATCACTTGTGCCCAGGAAGCAAGTGAACTGAAACACTGAATCTTCATCAGCAAAGGTGGTGCCTGGCCTATAGAGGCGACCTCTATTCTAATTCCTATACGATAGACAGAGTCAGTGTTATTTCACTGTTACATAGCCTGTGTTGATATTTCTGGTCACAAGTTGTGGTATCAACATTTGGAATCATAACCAAAGTTGAGTTTTTGAAATGTTATAATAGTATAAGGACTATTTTCACAAAACTTGGGCATAGGCACTCATTCAATGAACAAGGTTATGATCATAGGGTAATAGTGGATCACTGATCATTTGGCATATAACTCATCATTACAAAAACCAGGGACTCAGTTTTAAGAGGAGTGAGAGTGATCACTCGCTACCGCTCTCAAAACAAGAGTGTCAGTCAATGATCAAACTGTTCCGAGTC
Organism: Lytechinus pictus; assembly: GCF_037042905.1. Taxonomy (NCBI): domain Eukaryota; kingdom Metazoa; phylum Echinodermata; class Echinoidea; order Temnopleuroida; family Toxopneustidae; genus Lytechinus; species Lytechinus pictus. The sequence continues at coordinate 15,724,473 of NC_087257.1, forward strand.
ATCCTTGAAAACTTTCGCTATCAAGGTTTTGTAAATAACACACAATTGTATTGTATTAAAGCGATGAAACACACTTGCAATAATGACATTAACAAGTTCAATGAGATAAATATTGCATAGATCTATATCTGATTGTTTGATTGGTTGTGGGTTGTAACTTAGTGAACGTTCCTCCATCCATTTTGAAATTGGACAAGAGAGCTCCCCTTGTATGTCAAAGAATAGACCAAAAGCTTCAGTCTCTGTATTTTGGTTGTTCCGCTAAACTGCGTTGGCTCACTCACCAATACATAGACTGAAGAGCTTGGAGGCCCGTACGTACAAACAACGTATTTTAAAATGGGGATTATAGTAAAATGTCAGAAATTGTTGAATAAATCCCCAGAAATGACGGTTATTCCTGTCTAGTCAAAGAATAGACAGGAATAACCGTCATTTCTGGGGATTTATTCAACAATTTCTGACATTTTACTGTAATCCCCATTTTACTGTAATATATCCCCAATTATGTATTGGTGAGTGAGCCAACGCAGTTCGGCGGAACAACTAAAATACAGAGACTGAAGCTTTTGGTCTAGTCAAAGAAGAGCTTTTTGTAGTGCTCCCCTTAAAAGTTTTAGGAGAACTTTTTATTGCTCCCCTCATAATTATAAAACTAAACTGAGTCCCTGCAAAAACATTATGAACTTTTGCCCAAACCTATTGGCCCGAATTCACAAAGGTGGACTCTGCAAAATCCACGGATTTTAGAATCCGTGGATTTTTGAGTCCATGGATTCTGGAAAATCCACGGATTCTGCAGTTTGTGATTCACCAACGGTGGACTCAAAAATCCGCGGATTCCACCAGACTCACGGTTGAGTCCATGGATTCAACCGTGGACTCGACCAAATCCATCGATTCAACCATGGGTTTTCAATCAAATTTAGGGATTTCCCCTTTTTGAGACTGCACTGAGCATGCTCAGTGTCATAAAAACATAAACATATGCAGCATATACACAATAAACCAAAATATATTATTCTAAAATAAATGCTTGCTGGTATTGGACCCCCCCCCCCCATTTCCCAAAAATTATGTTTGCTGGCATTGGTTGTGTATCTTTGCACACACACAGACACACACACACAAAATAGGAGCACATCATCAGCTAGCTGGACTTGATCAACCGGCCTTGAAGTGGCAGAAAGAAGAAATTCATTATTTAATCGAGTTAATCTCAGATAGACATGATAAGATATGTTACTGAGAAACTAATCTTTTTTACAGCAACCAATTCCACATCACTAAAGCACCACTGGATCCATCTATAAGAACAAGGTAATCACTGATTGCCAATTCACTTTGAATCACACCATGATCATGATACAATCAGGTAATTAATCATGAATAACATTATCAGACATTCCAATCCTTTATACTTAAACATCATCACCTAATTTAAAATATCAAAACATTATATTCGATTTTGACACACATAAAACATACCATCACTATGATCACTCTTACCAATGGGAATAATATCTGGAATAATTCAAAGCACAATCGATTCAATTTGATGACAAAAATTTAATATATTATTTTGTCACATTTTCCACACATGAATAACCACACTTTACATTATTCAACTATGATTACATAGATTATGACTGTTAAAACTAATTTTTCTGCAAGTCGAGTGACATGCATGTAAAAATTAATTTCTTAAAATTCAAATACATCATGCTATCATGGAATTAAATATTTTTTTGGTTTTGGTCAATAATTTTTAGCAGCAATGCATCACCTCGAAAGAGGAGCTTGGAAAATTGTCCCCAAGGCATCAACAGAGCTCGTGTGACAAAAGAGGAAGAATATGAAAATAAAATGGAAATTGCCAATGCTGAACATGCTATCAAGATGGACATTTTTTCTTTTCAGAAATGTATTGAAGCAGCAAAAAAAAAAAAGCCCTTGGCTTCCCTAATTCCGAGGATTAATTAATAAAATATCAATAATGGTCTATCCATGCATGTACACATATTCTGTTAATAATTGAATTTAATAAAAAAAATATAATCCAATAATATAAACTCCTCAAAGAAGTTTGGAAATCTGACTTTGATCGATAATCCATCCTCGGACTATACCAATGTGTAATTAATATCAATGAATAGACCATTTGATTTTCTTTAAAATGATAACCTACATGATATGATTATGGTTCACATGGAGGTGCAGTGCCTTGAAATGTGGGATAAGGTCAAAATTCAAAAGTTGCAAAATGACATGATATTGAAAGTCACTGTTCTTTTTTTTATTTATGATGAGTGGGTTTCTCATCGGTTTCTTTTGATTGTTTTCATGCACCTTAACATCAACATTAACATGGAATCAAACACACCTCTGCACAAGCAAACACATAACAAACAAACATAGGTATTTCAAACCACGACTCAAACCATGTTATCTCACAGTACCATCACGACAGAAGCAGGGGCTAGATTTGACTGGATTTTTATCTGTATTGACACAGAAAAAAGAATCATGTTCTGTATTGACCCTTCATGACTATTTCTGCTCGTTTTGCAGCTTTCAATTCAGACCTCATCCAACACTTTTGAATCCTGCTCTTTTTACGATGGCATAATCATAACAAGCATGGTATCATTTTAAAGAGAATTAAATGGTCTTTTAAATGATGTAAAATATGCATTGTATAAAATTGGGAGTTGGGAGAAATTAATGGCCAAACACAGATTTCCAAACTTTTTTTGAGGGATTTATATTGTTCAGTGCGTCCAAGAAAAAACTCATTTGGCGGGGGGGGGGGGTATCTGAATTTCAAAAAGAAAATCACATGTCTAAAAAGTTCAATATCTGCTCTTTTATTTGATACCTTAATCACAAAAAATAGTCAAGAAGTTTCATTAAATAAACGTGTTTTCACCGGTTTCCCACAGAAGCTATCACATGGTTAAAAAAGACTGAATGCATGGCTGATCGTCAACAAAACGGAGTGTCGAGTGAGTTTAAACGCTAGCCTGTAAACCCTCTTCATTTTATGAAATTATTGAAATTCAAGCCTTATTTAAAATAACCAGAACTTTGTTATTTCTTGACCATTTTCTGTAATTGAAGTATCACATTACAGAACAGATATTGAACTTTTTAAAAACGTGCTTTTCTTTTTGAAACCCAGATAGAGCCCGCCAAATGACTTTTTGGTATCCCCTTTTCAAATTGTTTTGCTCACTCATGCGTGAATGAGAAATAATCTAAGTAATTTTAGATGAAAGAGGAGATTTACAATGGTAGGTCATTTGTCTATTGTATTTGTGATTAAGTTATTATAAATCATCGATAAATCTCGGTTTCGTTTTTTCTGGGACGCACTGCATAAACAATATTGCAGGTTATATTAAATACTTACAGCTAAAGAAATTACAGAAGTCCTTGATTTTCCGATGTGGTTGGGAAATTATAGAGAATTCATTTGAATATTGATATCATAAAAACTTTATATAGATATATATTCATAAATTAGGAATTATGTTGTAATGGATGAAATTGTACTAGAAAGACTGAGAAAAACAATTATAGTATACAGTACCTGACTCATTATCAATATTCATGAAAACTATAGGGCAATACATTTTAAATGTCCAGCTCAGATGTCAAATATGGGTAATAATATATTATATTTATGTTATTAATATACACATATTCTTCACTCTCTATGATGATTAAGTATTTATTGAATATTGATTTATGACTTCGGCATCAATTGAAAAATACATGAAGAGCATGACAGTAAGAAAGTGAGTATTCATTTTTAAAGTAAACCTAATAGGAGAAGGATCTGGTCTTTGTCTGAATGATTTTCACACTAAACTTAAAGAAATACAATGGAATTATAAGATTTTGTATATATCAAACACAAGTATCGAAAGAGTCACTTAGATTCTCAGTCTGTAGCGTCTAATGTCTAGATAATAAATTTGTAAGGAAAATGCTCAAGAGCATATTTAAAGGACAAATAAAAACTGTACAGTACATTACAAAGAGAGGGTGCGAAATAAAACAATCTAAATTTCAATGCTTAAAAAAGTCAATGACAGCTATTATATTTAGTGACATTGGAATGATGATAGGAGTACAAGTCACATTATCGACCCTTTCCCAAAAGTTCAGACTGGCATAACAGAGTATACATTTACATTAAAAATGCAATCTGCACAGTGACAGAATACCTGTTCTTCCGGTTAAGGAAGTACAGGGCTTGTTCCCCAACAGGACTCCTAATGTAGACGTTAGTCCTATCGATGGCACATATGACAACAGGTAGAGGTTCACTACATTCTGTATTCCTCCTCAGATCACCCTCAAGCATGTTGATGAGATGGAGTGCAGTGATACCGCATTCGAAAGGCTTCATCCATGTACAACTCAAAAGGAATCCAGTCAGGGTCTGGGCCAATTGGCTATCTGTGTATACATGAAAAAGAATTAGAGTAGATAAACATGAAAAAAAAAAACAGTAATTCAAGATTCCCTGAACAATAAGTAAGGTTTGCAAACATTCAGCCCCCCCCCCCCCAGTCTTCTTAGGTACCGTATGGAAATAGCCCAGTCTATTTAGGATTAAGTTTGTTTTTTCTTTTCCTAATTTTTTTACATTAATATACACTGTATGCATTGCATACATCAAGTCACATGTTTCAAATAATCTGCTGCTTTAATTGCCGTACTCCTTTCATTCATTTTGACTCCATCCATTTTTTATATCTTAGATGAAAATTGTCACTGCTTGTGCAAGTAGGAATGAAAATTTGCCATGTTGGTTTCATCACTAGTGCTTCAACCAACATCACCTCCATATTTAGAAACAAGTCACAATTTGTCAGTTATAAAAAAGGGTAATATTTTGCAATAAGCACTGCATCAGTTTATTGTTCAATCGAAACAAAAGCTTACCTCTCTGAGCCTGTTGACATGATCAAGATGCATTAAATGAGCATGGTGATTTTCTGCCATTTTTGTTCTGCATAGAAAATGAAATTGACATAGGGTTAAGTTTCAATGGCAAAGAAACTAGTCATAAGAAAGATGAGCATGAGACTAGAATGAGATTCAGACATTGAGATTACAGTTTGACAAAATTCTCTCAAATCTGTATTCTGAAAATTGTCCCATCTTTGCTAAAATAAAAATACATGACTACTCTCCCAAATTTATTTTCTTTGAAACGATTCATCATCTCAAATGAAATCTTTAAAATTGCTGAAAAGACTAGCCTGGAGAGTAGAAATCAGTCTAGGCCTACGTAGTCATAGCCGGCCCGTAGGCATACTCATGACCATCATGACCATGGATAGTACTAACTGAAATTCTGTCAGTTCTGAATCTGATTATCATTCTGACAAATCTGAGAGTGAGACTTGAAGTTGAGTGCACCGTAGTAGAGTACGGTACTAGTAGTACAACTCGACTGATTTTTACTCTCCAGGAGCCTTCAGGCGTGCAGGCTAGAGTAGGATAGACCATGTAGATCTAAGAAAATCCAGCGACAGGGTCAGGAGGAATCAGAAATTTCGGAAGAACCGAGTGAAAAGGGGGAAAAGTGAAGGGTCTAATCGTCTAACAACAACGAGAACGTCCAGCCGTGTCACAGAGCTCGCGAAAGACAAACACAGAAATGTACTTATGGGGCTACACAAAACCATTTCCGCGAGACATCTTTTCACTAACTCGACTCTCATTACCGTATGCATTTATGACATAAATTCGGACATTACTTCACAAATCAATGCATAAAAAGTTACACAAAATATTGCTCATCAAAAAAATATGTCAAATTACTCACAATTTTCACGGAGCTCGGTCCAGCATGTATTTTCTCCACCACTTTCACGTCCAGTCTTCCACTTTAAATTTTGCTGCAAAATCATCGCCCAGCGGTTGTTGTCTGCACAAAAATGTACCCAAATGCTGCGCTGTGATTGGCCAATTCGCCTAAAATCCACGGATTCTGTAGAGTCCACTGTTTCAGACCACCCCAAACAGTTGACTCGAAATCATGACGTAATAGGCTTGGTCGAATCCGTGGATTCGGTCGAGTCCACCTTTGTGAATCACAAAAGCGAATTCGTGGACTGTGGATCTTGCAAAATCCGTGGATTTTGCAGAATCCACCTTTGTGAATTCGGGCCATTGACAGCAACAGCATCCAGACCATGGCATTGGACATAACTGCAACAATATAGCCTAGGCCTAGATCTAATGACTATGCCTTGGAAAAACTATCTATTCAGTATTCTGGAGAATTGTTTCTCTTCTTTTTATGGAGGATAATATCAGTATGTAAGACTAAGAATATTCCCAAAACAGATTATTATTTTTGTCTAATTCTAAACATTGGTGCTTACACTGGTATGGTATTGGTAAGATCTATATGTACTACTATGTAGATCTACTAGATCTATTTGTAATTGAAATGTCATATAAGGTGGTTTCAGACCGCCTCGAAGTTCGTCAGTTCCAGGTATTCTCTGATCGGGAAATTTACCCCGATCAGAAAATACCTGGTATTTTGGTAATGTGAAAGCAAACTACGCGTAATTTCCCTGATAGAAAATACCCGCTAAATAGTAGGTACTTGGCGAAATTACGAGAACTTTCGCTGGGATTTTTTGTCCAAGGTCGCAGGTATTTTGGCAATGTGAACGCAATTTACGGGAACTTTTAGCCCAGCGTGTCGTTGGGCGCGGGCGCCGTGGGTGGCTGCTGGGCTAGTGGTTTTGAATCTCGGGCCTCGCCTGCTTATTAGACCATATAGCGCATGCTCCTAACTTCAGGAATTTATCCCGAAGGGTATGTTTCGGGGCGGTGTGAATGCAGGAATAATTAATGGGTATTTTTTAGCCTAAAAATGTTCTCGTAATTTAACGGGGATTCTTGTGATCGAGGCGGTTTGAAACTGCCTATTGATTCCCTAATTATTTTAGGCCTGTTCTTAATTTTACGGCCAGGCAAACTTACTTCACTGGAGATGCTGGGTTGTTTTGGGTGAGTTCAACAGGAGTGACAATGTTTCCCTCCACCTTAATCTCCTGCATTCTAAGAGAATCCAGTATAGCTGGCTTGAAGCTCTCCGTCTCTGAGATCCTTTCCTTTGATTTTTTATCTATCCTTGTTTGTGACTGTGTCGACTTTTCAACGTTTTTCGTTTTGTCTCTGATTTTGTCATTTCTGCGCTTATTTCCATGGATAATTGGCTCCTTCTGTGTCGAGTTTGACGGGTTGGTGACGTTATTTGTTGATAAATCAAAAGATGGAGGGAAAACAATGAGTCCGAATACACCAAACAGGATGGGTAAAAACATAATAGCCGCTACCCGTACATACTTATTGTCCGCAATACTCTTTCGAGCCTTCGCCTGACCTGTCCCGCTGCGATTCCTCCCACCGCCTGCTGATGAACCATCGGCCCTGTTGGAAGTCGGTGTTCGCTTGTTAAGACGTTTCGTGGGCTTCGTCATGGCAAAAATGTATAATTTACTCTGATAAATAAGCAATGTAGAATCTCCTACTTGATAATTACTGTTCCAGTTACAAACTACATGCTTACACGACTTTTGTTGACGAGAAAGCAAAACTTTCAGACGACATCCGATTCGTCCTCGCCCCTTTTTGCTACGCCTACGGTATCCGAAAATTAAAATAACTGGATGAATTGTATGGGGAGTAGAGTGACCATAGTCGATTGTGATTCTGTATTCTCATATTTTTCACCACAATATGAATATATACATGTATATGCACATGGACTAGATAATAAATATGCACGATTTTGAATTTGATATATACCGGTACCGTATATATATATACTGTATAGGGCCTATATTATATTTTTTTATAAAGTAAAATGGTTTATAAAGATGACATGGATGAGGCCAGAGGGTAAATTCTGTATTTTTAAGTGATAGACCTATAAGCAGAGGCGTCGATCATGGGGGGGGGGGGGCAGGGGGGGGGAACCGCCCCACC